>NC_083285.1:3098200-3412270 GCF_963506605.1 Zootoca vivipara
ATTCACTCCAGGAATAAGCACATTTGTCAAATGAGTCAAATTGAAGCAAAACACATTGTTGGAGTGTCAGAATGCATAGATAGAAGGCAAATAAGCGTTCCATGGCTTTATTTCGCTTAGTTGCTTACTCTTGAGTAGAACTGCATATTCACTCCAGGAATAAACACATTTGTCAAATGAGTCAAATTGAAGCAAAACACATTGTTGGAGTGTCAGAATGCATAGATAGAAGGCAAATAAGCGTTCCATGGCTTTATTTCGCTTAGTTGCTTACTCTTGAGTAGAACTGCATATTCACTCCAGGAATACGCACCTTTGTCAAATAAGTCAAATTGAAGCAAAACACATTGTTGGAATGTCAGAATGCATAGATAGAAGGCAAATAAGCGTTCCATGGCTTTATTTCGCTTAGTTGCTTACTCTTGAGTAGAACTGCATATTCACTCCAGGAATAATCACATTTGTCAAATGAGTCAAATTGAAGCAAAACACATTGTTGGAGTGTCAGAATGCATAGATAGAAGGCAAATAAGCGTTCCATGGCTTTATTTCGCTTAGTTGCTTATTCTTGAGTAGAACTGCATATTCACTCCAGGAATAAGCACATTTGTAAAATGAGTCAAATTGAAGCAAAACACATTGTTGGAGTGTCAGAATGCATAGATAGAAGGCAAATGAGCGTTCCATGGCTTTATTTCGCTTAGTTGCTTACTCTTGAGTAGAACTGCATGTTCACTCCAGGAATAAGCACATTTGTTAAATGAGTCAAATTGAAGCAAAACACATTGTTGGAGTGTCAGAATGCATAGATAGAAGGCAAATAAGCGTTCCATGGCTTTATTTCGCTTAGTTGCTTACTCTTGAGTAGAACTGCATATTCATTCCAGGAATAAGCACATTTGTCAAATGAGTCAAATTGAAGCAGAACACATTGTTGGAGTGTCAGAATGCATAGATAGAAGGCAAATAAGCGTTCCACGGCTTTATTTCGCTTAGTTGATTACTCTTGAGTAGAACTGCATATTCACTCCAGGAATACGCACCTTTGTCAAATGAGTCAAATTGAAGCAAAACACATTGTTGGAGTGTCAGAATGCATAGATAGAAGGCAAATAAGCGTTCCATGGCTTTATTTCGCTTAGTTGCTTACTCTTGAGTAGAACTGCATATTCACTCCAGGAAAAAATACATTTTTCAAATGAGTCAAATTGAAGCAGAACACATTGTTGGAGTGTCAGAATGCATAGATAGAAGGCAAATAAGCGTTCCATGGCTTTATTTCGCTTAGTTGCTTACTCTTGAGTAGAACTGCATATTCACTCCAGGAATACGCACCTTTGTCAAATGAGTCAAATTGAAGCAAAACACATTGTTGGAGTGTCAGAATGCATAGATAGAAGGCAAATGAGCGTTCCATGGCTTTATTTCGCTTAGTTGCTTACTCTTGAGTAGAACTGCATATTCACTCCAGGAATACGCACCTTTGTCAAATGAGTCAAATTGAAGCAAAACACATTGTTGGAGTGTCAGAATGCATAGATAGAAGGCAAATAAGCGTTCCATGGCTTTATTTCGCTTAGTTGCTTACTCTTGAGTAGAACTGCATATTCACTCCAGGAATAAGCACATTTGTCAAATGAGTCAAATTGAAGCAAAACACATTGTTGGAGTGTCAGAATGCATAGATAGAAGGCAAATAAGCGTTCCATGGCTTTATTTCGCTTAGTTGCTTACTCTTGAGTAGAACTGCATATTCACTCCAGGAATAAGCACATTTGTCAAATGAGTCAAATTGAAGCAAAACACATTGTTGGAGTGTCAGAATGCATAGATAGAAGGCAAATAAGCGTTCCATGGCTTTATTTCGCTTAGTTGCTTACTCTTGAGTAGAACTGCATATTCACTCCAGGAATAAACACATTTGTCAAATGAGTCAAATTGAAGCAAAACACATTGTTGGAGTGTCAGAATGCATAGATAGAAGGCAAATAAGCGTTCCATGGCTTTATTTCGCTTAGTTGCTTACTCTTGAGTAGAACTGCATATTCACTCCAGGAATACGCACCTTTGTCAAATGAGTCAAATTGAAGCAAAACACATTGTTGGAATGTCAGAATGCATAGATAGAAGGCAAATAAGCCTTCCATGGCTTTATTTCGCTTAGTTGCTTACTCTTGAGTAGAACTGCATATTCACTCCAGGAATAATCACATTTGTCAAATGAGTCAAATTGAAGCAAAACACATTGTTGGAGTGTCAGAATGCATAGATAGAAGGCAAATAAGCGTTCCATGGCTTTATTTCGCTTAGTTGCTTACTCTTGAGTAGAACTGCATATTCACTCCAGGAATAAGCACATTTGTAAAATGAGTCAAATTGAAGCAAAGCACATTGTTGGAGTGTCAGAATGCATAGATAGAAGGCAAATGAGCGTTCCATGGCTTTATTTCGCTTAGTTGCTTACTCTTGAGTAGAACTGCATGTTCACTCCAGGAATAAGCACATTTGTTAAATGAGTCAAATTGAAGCAAAACACATTGTTGGAGTGTCAGAATGCATAGATAGAAGGCAAATAAGCGTTCCATGGCTTTATTTCGCTTAGTTGCTTACTCTTGAGTAGAACTGCATATTCATTCCAGGAATAAGCACATTTGTCAAATGAGTCAAATTGAAGCAGAACACATTGTTGGAGTGTCAGAATGCATAGATAGAAGGCAAATAAGCGTTCCACGGCTTTATTTCGCTTAGTTGCTTACTCTTGAGTAGAACTGCATATTCACTCCAGGAATAAGCACATTTGTAAAATGAGTCAAATTGAAGCAAAGCACATTGTTGGAGTGTCAGAATGCATAGATAGATGGCAAATAAGCGTTCCATGGCTTTATTTCGCTTAGTTGCTTACTCTTGAGTAGAACTGCATATTCACTCCAGGAATACGCACCTTTGTCAAATGAGTCAAATTGAAGCAAAACACATTGTTGGAGTGTCAGAATGCATAGATAGAAGGCAAATGAGCGTTCCATGGCTTTATTTCGCTTAGTTGCTTACTCTTGAGTAGAACTGCATATTCACTCCAGGAATACGCACCTTTGTCAAATGAGTCAAATTGAAGCAAAACACATTGTTGGAGTGTCAGAATGCATAGATAGAAGGCAAATAAGCGTTCCATGGCTTTATTTCGCTTAGTTGCTTACTCTTGAGTAGAACTGCATATTCACTCCAGGAATAAGCACATTTGTCAAATGAGTCAAATTGAAGCAAAACACATTGTTGGAGTGTCAGAATGCATAGATAGAAGGCAAATAAGCGTTCCATGGCTTTATTTCGCTTAGTTGCTTACTCTTGAGTAGAACTGCATATTCACTCCAGGAATAAACACATTTGTCAAATGAGTCAAATTGAAGCAAAACACATTGTTGGAGTGTCAGAATGCATAGATAGAAGGCAAATAAGCGTTCCATGGCTTTATTTCGCTTAGTTGCTTACTCTTGAGTAGAACTGCATATTCACTCCAGGAATACGCACCTTTGTCAAATGAGTCAAATTGAAGCAAAACACATTGTTGGAGTGTCAGAATGCATAGATAGAAGGCAAATGAGCGTTCCATGGCTTTATTTCGCTTAGTTGCTAACTCTTGAGTAGAACTGCATATTCACTCCAGGAATACGCACCTTTGTCAAATGAGTCAAATTGAAGCAAAACACATTGTTGGAGTGTCAGAATGCATAGATAGAAGGCAAATAAGCGTTCCATGGCTTTATTTCGCTTAGTTGCTTACTCTTGAGTAGAACTGCATATTCACTCCAGGAATAAGCACATTTGTCAAATGAGTCAAATTGAAGCAAAACACATTGTTGGAGTGTCAGAATGCATAGATAGAAGGCAAATAAGCGTTCCATGGCTTTATTTCGCTTAGTTGCTTACTCTTGAGTAGAACTGCATATTCACTCCAGGAATAAACACATTTGTCAAATGAGTCAAATTGAAGCAAAACACTGTTGGAGTGTCAGAATGCATAGATAGAAGGCAAATAAGCGTTCCATGGCTTTATTTCGCTTAGTTGCTTACTCTTGAGTAGAACTGCATATTCACTCCAGGAATACGCACCTTTGTCAAATGAGTCAAATTGAAGCAAAACACATTGTTGGAGTGTCAGAATGCATAGATAGAAGGCAAATGAGCGTTCCATGGCTTTATTTCGCTTAGTTGCTTACTCTTGAGTAGAACTGCATATTCACTCCAGGAATAAGCACATTTGTTAAATGAGTCAAATTGAAGCAGAACACATTGTTGGAGTGTCAGAATGCATAGATAGAAGGCAAATAAGCGTTCCATGGCTTTATTTCGCTTAGTTGCTTACTCTTGAGTAGAACTGCATATTCACTCCAGGAATAAGCACATTTGTCAAATGAGTCAAATTGAAGCAGAACACATTGTTGGAGTGTCAGAATGCATAGATAGAAGGCAAATAAGCGTTCCATGGCTTTATTTCGCTTAGTTGCTTACTCTTGAGTAGAACTGCATATTCACTCCAGGAATAAGCACATTTGTCAAATGAGTCAAATTGAAGCAAAACACATTGTTGGAGTGTCAGAATGCATAGATAGAAGGCGAATAAGCGTTCCATGGCTTTATTTCGCTTAGTTGCTTACTCTTGAGTAGAAGTGCATATTCACTCCAGGAATACGCACCTTTGTCAAATGAGTCAAATTGAAGCAAAACACATTGTTGGAGTGTCAGAATGCATAGATAGAAGGCAAATAAGCGTTCCATGGCTTTATTTCGCTTAGTTGCTTACTCTTGAGTAGAACTGCATATTCACTCCAGGAATACGCACCTTTGTCAAATGAGTCAAATTGAAGCAAAACACATTGTTGGAGTGTCAGAATGCGTAGATAGAAGGCAAATAAGCGTTCCATGGCTTTATTTCGCTTAGTTGCTTACTCTTGAGTAGAACTGCATATTCACTCCAGGAATAAGCACCTTTGTAAAATGAGTCAAATTGAAGCAAAACACATTGTTGGAGTGTCAGAATGCATGGATAGAAGGCGAATAAGCGTTCCATGGCTTTATTTCGCTTAGTTGCTTACTCTTGAGTAGAAGTGCATATTCACTCCAGGAATACGCACCTTTGTCAAATGAGTCAAATTGAAGCAAAACACATTGTTGGAGTGTCAGAATGCATAGATAGAAGGTAAATAAGCGTTCCATGGCTTTATTTCGGTTAGTTGCTTACTCTTGAGTAGAACTGCATATTCATTCCAGGAATAAGCACATTTGTCAAATGCCTCAAATTGAAGCAGAACACATTGTTGGAGTGTCAGAATGCATAGATAGAAGGCAAATAAGCGTTCCAAGGCTTTATTTCGCTTAGTTGATTACTCTTGAGTAGAACTGCATATTCACTCCAGGAATACGCACCTTTGTCAAATGAGTCAAATTGAAGCAAAACACATTGTTGGAGTGTCAGAATGCATAGATAGAAGGCAAATAAGCGTTCCATGGCTTTATTTCGCTTAGTTGCTTACTCTTGAGTAGAACTGCATATTCACTCCAGGAAAAAACACATTTGTCAAATGAGTCAAATTGAAGCAGAACACATTGTTGGAGTGTCAGAATGCATAGATAGAAGGCAAATAAGCGTTCCATGGCTTTATTTCGCTTAGTTGCTTACTCTTGAGTAGAACTGCATATTCACTCCAGGAATAAGCACATTTGTCAAATGAGTCAAATTGAAGCAGAACACATTGTTGGAGTGTCAGAATGCATAGATAGAAGGCAAATAAGCGTTCCATGGCTTTATTTCGCTTAGTTGCTTACTCTTGAGTAGAACTGCATATTCACTCCAGGAATAAGCACCTTTGTAAAATGAGTCAAATTGAAGCAAAACACATTGTTGGAGTGTCAGAATGCATGGATAGAAGGCAAATAAGCGTTCCATGGCTTTATTTCGCTTAGTTGCTTACTCTTGAGTAGAACTGCATATTCACTCCAGGAATACGCACCTTTGTCAAATGAGTCAAATTGAAGCAAAACACATTGTTGGAGTGTCAGAATGCATAGATAGAAGGCAAATAAGCGTTCCATGGCTTTATTTCGCTTAGTTGCTTACTCTTGAGTAGAACTGCATATTCACTCCAGGAATAAGCACATTTGTTAAATGAGTCAAATTGAAGCAGAACACATTGTTGGAGTGTCAGAATGCATAGATAGAAGGCGAATAAGCGTTCCATGGCTTTATTTCGCTTAATTGCTTACTCTTGAGTAGAAGTGCATATTCACTCCAGGAATACGCACCTTTGTCAAATGAGTCAAATTGAAGCAAAACACATTGTTGGAGTGTCAGAATGCATAGATAGAAGGCAAATGAGCGTTCCATGGCTTTATTTCGCTTAGTTGCTTACTCTTGAGTAGAACTGCATGTTCACTCCAGGAATAAGCACATTTGTTAAATGAGTCAAATTGAAGCAGAACACATTGTTGGAGTGTCAGAATGCATAGATAGAAGGCGAATAAGCGTTCCATGACTTTATTTCGCTTAATTGCTTACTCTTGAGTAGAAGTGCATATTCACTCCAGGAATACGCACCTTTGTCAAATGAGTCAAATTGAAGCAAAACACATTGTTGGAGTGTCAGAATGCATAGATAGAAGGCAAATGAGCGTTCCATGGCTTTATTTCGCTTAGTTGCTTACTCTTGAGTAGAACTGCATGTTCACTCCAGGAATAAGCACATTTGTTAAATGAGTCAAATTGAAGCAAAACACATTGTTGGAGTGTCAGAATGCATAGATAGAAGGCAAATAAGCGTTCCATGGCTTTATTTCGCTTAGTTGCTTACTCTTGAGTAGAACTGCATATTCACTCCAGGAATAAACACATTTGTCAAATGAGTCAAATTGAAGCAGAACACATTGTTGGAGTGTCAGAATGCATAGATAGAAGGCAAATAAGCGTTCCATGGCTTTATTTCGCTTAGTTGCTTACTCATGAGTAGAACTGCATATTCACTCCAGGAATACGCACCTTTGTCAAATGAGTCAAATTGAAGCAAAACACATTGTTGGAGTGTCAGAATGCATAGATAGAAGGCAAATGAGCGTTCCATGGCTTTATTTCGCTTAGTTGCTTACTCTTGAGTAGAACTGCATATTCATTCCAGGAATAAGCACATTTGTCAAATGAGTCAAATTGAAGCAGAACACATTGTTGGAGTGTCAGAATGCATAGATAGAAGGCAAATAAGCGTTCCACGGCTTTATTTCGCTTAGTTGATTACTCTTGAGTAGAACTGCATATTCACTCCAGGAATACGCACCTTTGTCAAATGAGTCAAATTGAAGCAAAACACATTGTTGGAGTGTCAGAATGCATAGATAGAAGGCAAATAAGCGTTCCATGGCTTTATTTCGCTTAGTTGCTTACTCTTGAGTAGAACTGCATATTCACTCCAGGAAAAAACACATTTGTCAAATGAGTCAAATTGAAGCAGAACACATTGTTGGAGTGTCAGAATGCATAGATAGAAGGCAAATAAGCGTTCCATGGCTTTATTTCGCTTAGTTGCTTACTCTTGAGTAGAACTGCATATTCACTCCAGGAATAAGCACATTTGTCAAATGAGTCAAATTGAAGCAGAACACATTGTTGGAGTGTCAGAATGCATAGATAGAAGGCAAATAAGCGTTCCATGGCTTTATTTCGCTTAGTTGCTTACTCTTGAGTAGAACTGCATATTCACTCCAGGAATAAGCACCTTTGTAAAATGAGTCAAGTTGAAGCAAAACACATTGTTGGAGTGTCAGAATGCATGGATAGAAGGCGAATAAGCGTTCCATGGCTTTATTTCGCTTAGTTGCTTACTCTTGAGTAGAAGTGCATATTCACTCCAGGAATACGCACCTTTGTCAAATGAGTCAAATTGAAGCAAAACACATTGTTGGAGTGTCAGAATGCGTAGATAGAAGGCAAATAAGCGTTCCATGGCTTTATTTCGCTTAGTTGCTTACTCTTGAGTAGAACTGTATATTCACTCCAGGAATACGCACCTTTGTCAAATGAGTCAAATTGAAGCAAAACACATTGTTGGAGTGTCAGAATGCATAGATAGAAGGCAAATAAGCGTTCCATGGCTTTATTTCGCTTAGTTGCTTACTCTTGAGTAGAACTGCATATTCACTCCAGGAATAAGCACCTTTGTCAAATGAGTCAAATTGAATCAGAACACATTGTTGGAGTGTCCGAATGCATAGATAGAAGGCAAATAAGCGTTCCATGGCTTTATTTCGCTTAGTTGCTTACTCTTGAGTAGAACTGCATATTCACTCCAGGAATAATCACCTTTGTAAAATGAGTCAAATTGAAGCAGAACACATTGTTGGAGTGTCAGAATGCATAGATAGAAGGCGAATAAGCGTTCCATGGCTTTATTTCGCTTAATTGCTTACTCTTGAGTAGAAGTGCATATTCACTCCAGGAATACGCACCTTTGTCAAATGAGTCAAATTGAAGCAAAACACATTGTTGGAGTGTCAGAATGCATAGATAGAAGGCAAATGAGCGTTCCATGGCTTTATTTCGCTTAGTTGCTTACTCTTGAGTAGAACTGCATGTTCACTCCAGGAATAAGCACATTTGTTAAATGAGTCAAATTGAAGCAAAACACATTGTTGGAGTGTCAGAATGCATAGATAGAAGGCAAATAAGCGTTCCATGGCTTTATTTCGCTTAGTTGCTTACTCTTGAGTAGAACTGCATATTCACTCCAGGAATACGCACCTTTGTCAAATGAGTCAAATTGAAGCAAAACACATTGTTGGAGTGTCAGAATGCATAGATAGAAGGCAAATGAGCGTTCCATGGCTTTATTTCGCTTAGTTGCTTACTCTTGAGTAGAACTGCATATTCATTCCAGGAATAAGCACATTTGTCAAATGAGTCAAATTGAAGCAGAACACATTGTTGGAGTGTCAGAATGCATAGATAGAAGGCAAATAAGCGTTCCATGGCTTTATTTCGCTTAGTTGCTTACTCTTGAGTAGAACTGCATATTCACTCCAGGAAAAAACACATTTGTCAAATGAGTCAAATTGAAGCAGAACACATTGTTGGAGTGTCAGAATGCATAGATAGAAGGCAAATAAGCGTTCCATGGCTTTATTTCGCTTAGTTGCTTACTCTTGAGTAGAACTGCATATTCACTCCAGGAATAAGCACATTTGTCAAATGAGTCAAATTGAAGCAGAACACATTGTTGGAGTGTCAGAATGCATAGATAGAAGGCAAATAAGCGTTCCATGGCTTTATTTCGCTTAGTTGCTTACTCTTGAGTAGAACTGCATATTCACTCCAGGAATAAGCACCTTTGTAAAATGAGTCAAGTTGAAGCAAAACACATTGTTGGAGTGTCAGAATGCATGGATAGAAGGCGAATAAGCGTTCCATGGCGTTATTTCGCTTAGTTGCTTACTCTTGAGTAGAAGTGCATATTCACTCCAGGAATACGCACCTTTGTCAAATGAGTCAAATTGAAGCAAAACACATTGTTGGAGTGTCAGAATGCGTAGATAGAAGGCAAATAAGCGTTCCATGGCTTTATTTCGCTTAGTTGCTTACTCTTGAGTAGAACTGCATATTCACTCCAGGAATAAGCACCTTTGTAAAATGAGTCAAATTGAAGCAAAACACATTGTTGGAGTGTCAGAATGCATGGATAGAAGGCGAATAAGCGTTCCATGGCTTTATTTCGCTTAGTTGCTTACTCTTGAGTAGAAGTGCATATTCACTCCAGGAATACGCACCTTTGTCAAATGAGTCAAATTGAAGCAAAACACATTGTTGGAGTGTCAGAATGCATAGATAGAAGGTAAATAAGCGTTCCATGGCTTTATTTCGCTTTGTTGCTTACTCTTGAGTAGAACTGCATATTCATTCCAGGAATAAGCACATTTGTCAAATGCCTCAAATTGAAGCAGAACACATTGTTGGAGTGTCAGAATGCATAGATAGAAGGCAAATAAGCGTTCCATGGCTTTATTTCGCTTAATTGCTTACTCTTGAGTAGAACTGCATATTCACTCCAGAAATACGCACCTTTGTCAAATGAGTCAAATTGAAGCAAAACACATTGTTGGAGTGTCAGAATGCATAGATAGAAGGCAAATGAGCGTTCCATGGCTTTATTTCGCTTAGTTGCTTACTCTTGAGTAGAACTGCATGTTCACTCCAGGAATAAGCACATTTGTTAAATGAGTCAAATTGAAGCAAAACACATTGTTGGAGTGTCAGAATGCATAGATAGAAGGCAGATAAGCGTTCCATGGCTTTATTTCGCTTAGTTGCTTACTCTTGAGTAGAACTGCATATTCACTCCAGGAATAAACACATTTGTCAAATGAGTCAAATTGAAGCAGAACACATTGTTGGAGTGTCAGAATGCATAGATAGAAGGCAAATAAGCGTTCCATGGCTTTATTTCGCTTAGTTGCTTACTCATGAGTAGAACTGCATATTCACTCCAGGAATACGCACCTTTGTCAAATGAGTCCAATTGAAGCAAAACACATTGTTGGAGTGTCAGAATGCATAGATAGAAGGCAAATGAGCGTTCCATGGCTTTATTTCGCTTAGTTGCTTACTCTTGAGTAGAACTGCATATTCATTCCAGGAATAAGCACATTTGTCAAATGAGTCAAATTGAAGCAGAACACATTGTTGGAGTGTCAGAATGCATAGATAGAAGGCAAATAAGCGTTCCACGGCTTTATTTCCCTTAGTTGGTTACTCTTGAGTAGAACTGCATATTCACTCCAGGAATAAACACCTTTGTAAAATGAGTCAAATTGAAGCAAAACACATTGTTGGAGTGTCAGAATGCATAGATAGAAGGCAAATAAGCGTTCCATGGCTTTATTTCGCTTAGTTGCTTACTCTTGAGTAGAACTGCATATTCACTCCAGAAATAAACACATTTGTCAAATGGAGTCAAATTGAAGCAAAACACATTGTTGGAGTGTCAGAATGCATAGATAGAAGGCAAATAAGCCTTCCATGGCTTTATTTCGCTTAGTTGCTTACTCTTAAGTAGAACTGCATATTCACTCCAGGAATAAGCACATTTGTCAAATGAGTCAAATTGAAGCAAAACTAATTGTTGGAGTGTCAGCATGCATAGATAGAATGCAAATAAGCGTTCCATGGCTTTATTTCGCTTAGTTGCTTACTCTTGAGTAGAACTGCATATTCACTCCAGGAATACGCACCTTTGTCAAATGAGTCAAATTGAAGCAAAACACATTGTTGGAGTGTCAGAATGCATAGATAGAAGGCAAATAAGCGTTCCATGGCTTTATTTCGCTTAGTTGCTTACTCTTGAGTAGAACTGCATATTCACTCCAGGAATAAGCACATTTGTCAAATGAGTCAAATTGAAGCAGAACACATTGTTGGAGTTTCAGAATGCATAGATAGAAGGCAAATAAGCGTTCCATGGCTTTATTTCCCTTAGTTGCTTACTCTTGAGTACAAGTGCATATTCACTCCAGGAATACGCACCTTTGTCAAATGAGTCAAATTGAAGCAAAACACATTGTTGGAGTGTCAAAATGCATAGATAGAAGGCAAATAAGCGTTCCATGGCTTTATTTCGCTTAGTTGCTTACTCTTGAGTAGAACTGCATATTCACTCCAGGAATACGCACCTTTGTCAAATGAGTCAAATTGAAGCAGAACACATTGTTGGAGTGTCAGAATGCATAGATAGAAGGCAAATAAGCGTTCCATGGCTTTATTTCGCTTAGTTGCTTACTCTTGAGTAGAACTGCATATTCATTCCAGGAATAAGCATATTTGTCAAATGAGTCAAATTGAAGCAGAGCACATTGTTGGAGTGTCAGAATGCATAGATAGAAGGCAAATAAGCGTTCCACGGCTTTATTTCGCTTAGTTGCTTACTCTTGAGTAGAACTGCATATTCACTCCAGGAATACGCACATTTGTCAAATGAGTCAAATTGAAGCAAAACACATTGTTGGAGTGTCAGAATGCATAGATAGAAGGCAAATAAGCGTTCCATGGCTTTATTTCGCTTAGTTGCTTACTCTTGAGTAGAACTGCATATTCACTCCAGGAATACGCACCTTTGTCAAATGAGTCAAATTGAAGCAAAACACATTGTTGGAGTGTCAGAATGCATAGATAGAAGGCAAATGAGCGTTCCATGGCTTTATTTCGCTTAGTTGCTTACTCTTGAGTAGAACTGCATATTCACTCCAGGAATACGCACCTTTGTCAAATGAGTCAAATTGAAGCAAAACACATTGTTGGAGTGTCAGAATGCATAGATAGAAGGCAAATAAGCGTTCCATGGCTTTATTTCGCTTAGTTGCTTACTCTTGAGTAGAACTGCATATTCACTCCAGGAATAAGCACATTTGTCAAATGAGTCAAATTGAAGCAGAACACATTGTTGGAGTGTCAGAATGCATAGATAGAAGGCAAATAAGCGTTCCATGGCTTTATTTCGCTTAGTTGCTTACTCTTGAGTAGAACTGCATATTCACTCCATCAATACGCACCTTTGTCAAATGAGTCAAATTGAAGCAAAACACATTGTTGGAGTGTCAGAATGCATAGATAGAAGGCAAATGAGCGTTCCATGGCTTTATTTCGCTTAGTTGCTTACTCTTGAGTAGAACTGCATATTCACTCCAGGAATAAACACATTTGTCAAATGAGTCAAATTGAAGCAAAACACATTGTTGGAGTGTCAGAATGCATAGATAGAAGGCAAATAAGCGTTCCATGGCTTTATTTCGCTTAGTTGCTTACTCTTGAGTAGAACTGCATATTCACTCCAGGAATAAACACCTTTGTAAAATGAGTCAAATTGAAGCAAAACACATTGTTGGAGTGTCAGAATGCATAGATTGAAGGCAAATAAGCGTTCCATGGCTTTATTTCGCTTAGTTGCTTACTCTTGAGTAGAACTGCATATTCACTCCAGGAATACGCACCTTTGTCAAATGAGTCAAATTGAAGCAAAACACATTGTTGGAGTGTCAGAATGCATAGATAGAAGGCAAATAAGCCTTCCATGGCTTTATTTCGCTTAGTTGCTTACTCTTGAGTAGAACTGCATATTCACTCCAGGAATACGCACCTTTGTCAAATGAGTCAAATTGAAGCAAAACACATTGTTGGAGTGTCAGAATGCATAGATTGAAGGCAAATAAGCGTTCCATGGCTTTATTTCGCTTAGTTGCTTACTCGAGTAGAACTGCATATTCACTCCAGGAATAAGAACATTTGTCAAATGAGTCAAATTGAAGCAAAACTAATTGTTGGAGTGTCAGAATGCATAGATAGAAGGCAAATGAGCGTTCCATGGCTTTATTTCGCTTAGTTGCTTACTCTTGAGTAGAACTGCATATTCACTCCAGGAATAAGCACATTTGTCAAATGAGTCAAATTGAAGCAAAACACATTGTTGGAGTGTCAGAATGCATAGATAGAAGGCAAATGAGCGTTCCATGGCTTTATTTCGCTTAGTTGCTTACTCTTGAGTAGAACTGCATATTCACTCCAGGAATAAACACCTTTGTCAAATGAGTCAAATTGAAGCAAAACACATTGTTGGAGTGTCAGAATGCATAGATAGAAGGCAAATAAGCGTTCCATGGCTTTATTTCGCTTAGTTGCTTACTCTTGAGTAGAACTGCATATTCACTCCAGGAAAAAACACATTTGTCAAATGAGTCAAATTGAAGCAGAACACATTGTTGGAGTGTCAGAATGCATAGATAGAAGGCAAATAAGCGTTCCATGGCTTTATTTCGCTTAGTTGCTTACTCTTGAGTAGAACTGCATATTCACTCCAGGAATAAGCACATTTGTCAAATGAGTCAAATTGAAGCAGAACACATTGTTGGAGTGTCAGAATGCATAGATAGAAGGCAAATAAGCGTTCCATGGCTTTATTTCGCTTAGTTGCTTACTCTTGAGTAGAACTGCATATTCACTCCAGGAATAAGCACCTTTGTAAAATGAGTCAAGTTGAAGCAAAACACATTGTTGGAGTGTCAGAATGCATGGATAGAAGGCGAATAAGCGTTCCATGGCTTTATTTCGCTTAGTTGCTTACTCTTGAGTAGAAGTGCATATTCACTCCAGGAATACGCACCTTTGTCAAATGAGTCAAATTGAAGCAAAACACATTGTTGGAGTGTCAGAATGCGTAGATAGAAGGCAAATAAGCGTTCCATGGCTTTATTTCGCTTAGTTGCTTACTCTTGAGTAGAACTGCATATTCACTCCAGGAATAAGCACCTTTGTAAAATGAGTCAAATTGAAGCAAAACACATTGTTGGAGTGTCAGAATGCATGGATCGAAGGCGAATAAGCGTTCCATGGCTTTATTTCGCTTAGTTGCTTACTCTTGAGTAGAAGTGCATATTCACTCCAGGAATACGCACCTTTGTCAAATGAGTCAAATTGAAGCAAAACACATTGTTGGAGTGTCAGAATGCATAGATAGAAGGTAAATAAGCGTTCCATGGCTTTATTTCGCTTAGTTGCTTACTCTTGAGTAGAACTGCATATTCATTCCAGGAATAAGCACATTTGTCAAATGCCTCAAATTGAAGCAGAACACATTGTTGGAGTGTCAGAATGCATAGATAGAAGGCAAATAAGCGTTCCATGGCTTTATTTCGCTTAGTTGCTTACTTTTGAGTAGAACTGCATATTCACTCCAGGAATACGCACCTTTGTCAAATGAGTCAAATTGAAGCAGAACACATTGTTGGAGTGTCAGAATGCATAGATAGAAGGCGAATAAGCGTTCCATGGCTTTATTTCGCTTAATTGCTTACTCTTGAGTAGAAGTGCATATTCACTCCATGAATACGCACCTTTGTCAAATGAGTCAAATTGAAGCAAAACTCATTGTTGGAGTGTGAGAATGCATAGATAGAAGGCAAATGAGCGTTCCATGGCTTTATTTCGCTTAGTTGCTTACTCTTGAGTAGAACTGCATGTTCACTCCAGGAATAAGCACATTTGTTAAATGAGTCAAATTGAAGCACAACACATTGTTGGAGTGTCAGAATGCATAGATAGAAGGCGAATAAGCGTTCCATGGCTTTATTTCGCTTAGTTGCTTACTCTTGAGTAGAACTGCATATTCACTCCAGGAATACGCACCTTTGTCAAATGAGTCAAATTGAAGCAAAACACATTGTTGGAGTGTCAGAATGCATAGATTGAAGGCAAATAAGCGTTCCATGGCTTTATTTCGCTTAGTTGCTTACTCTTGAGTAGAACTGCATATTCACTCCAGGAATAAGCACATTTGTTAAATGAGTCAAATTGAAGCAAAACACATTGTTGGAGTGTCAGAATGCATAGATAGAAGGCAAATAAGCGTTCCATGGCTTTATTTCGCTTAGTTGCTTACTCTTGAGTAGAACTGCATATTCACTCCAGGAAAAAACACATTTGTCAAATGAGTCAAATTGAAGCAGAACACATTGTTGGAGTGTCAGAATGCATAGATAGAAGGCAAATAAGCGTTCCATGGCTTTATTTCGCTTAGTTGCTTACTCTTGAGTAGAACTGCATATTCACTCCAGGAATACGCACCTTTGTCAAATGAGTCAAATTGAAGCAAAACACATTGTTGGAGTGTCAGAATGCATAGATAGAAGGCAAATAAGCGTTCCATGGCTTTATTTCGCTTAGTTGCTTACTCTTGAGTAGAACTGCATATTCACTCCAGGAATAAGCACCTTTGTAAAATGAGTCAAATTGAAGCAGAACACATTGTTGGAGTGTCAGAATGCATAGATAGAAGGCGAATAAGCGTTCCATGGCTTTATTTCGCTTAATTGCTTACTCTTGAGTAGAAGTGCATATTCACTCCAGGAATACGCACCTTTGTCAAATGAGTCAAATTGAAGCAAAACACATTGTTGGAGTGTCAGAATGCATAGATAGAAGGCAAATGAGCGTTCCATGGCTTTATTTCGCTTAGTTGCTTACTCTTGAGTAGAACTGCATGTTCACTCCAGGAATAAGCACATTTGTTAAATGAGTCAAATTGAAGCAAAACACATTGTTGGAGTGTCAGAATGCATAGATAGAAGGCAAATAAGCGTTCCATGGCTTTATTTCGCTTAGTTGCTTACTCTTGAGTAGAACTGCATATTCACTCCAGGAATAAACACATTTGTCAAATGAGTCAAATTGAAGCAGAACACATTGTTGGAGTGTCAGAATGCATAGATAGAAGGCAAATAAGCGTTCCATGGCTTTATTTCGCTTAGTTGCTTACTCATGAGTAGAACTGCATATTCACTCCAGGAATACGCACCTTTGTCAAATGAGTCAAATTGAAGCAAAACACATTGTTGGAGTGTCAGAATGCATAGATAGAAGGCAAATGAGCGTTCCATGGCTTTATTTCGCTTAGTTGCTTACTCTTGAGTAGAACTGCATATTCATTCCAGGAATAAGCACATTTGTCAAATGAGTCAAATTGAAGCAGAACACATTGTTGGAGTGTCAGAATGCATAGATAGAAGGCAAATAAGCGTTCCACGGCTTTATTTCGCTTAGTTGATTACTCTTGAGTAGAACTGCATATTCACTCCAGGAATACGCACCTTTGTCAAATGAGTCAAATTGAAGCAAAACACATTGTTGGAGTGTCAGAATGCATAGATAGAAGGCAAATAAGCGTTCCATGGCTTTATTTCGCTTAGTTGCTTACTCTTGAGTAGAACTGCATATTCACTCCAGGAAAAAACACATTTGTCAAATGAGTCAAATTGAAGCAGAACACATTGTTGGAGTGTCAGAATGCATAGATAGAAGGCAAATAAGCGTTCCATGGCTTTATTTCGCTTAGTTGCTTACTCTTGAGTAGAACTGCATATTCACTCCAGGAATAAGCACATTTGTCAAATGAGTCAAATTGAAGCAGAACACATTGTTGGAGTGTCAGAATGCATAGATAGAAGGCAAATAAGCGTTCCATGGCTTTATTTCGCTTAGTTGCTTACTCTTGAGTAGAACTGCATATTCACTCCAGGAATAAGCACCTTTGTAAAATGAGTCAAGTTGAAGCAAAACACATTGTTGGAGTGTCAGAATGCATGGATAGAAGGCGAATAAGCGTTCCATGGCTTTATTTCGCTTAGTTGCTTACTCTTGAGTAGAAGTGCATATTCACTCCAGGAATACGCACCTTTGTCAAATGAGTCAAATTGAAGCAAAACACATTGTTGGAGTGTCAGAATGCGTAGATAGAAGGCAAATAAGCGTTCCATGGCTTTATTTCGCTTAGTTGCTTACTCTTGAGTAGAACTGTATATTCACTCCAGGAATACGCACCTTTGTCAAATGAGTCAAATTGAAGCAAAACACATTGTTGGAGTGTCAGAATGCATAGATAGAAGGCAAATAAGCGTTCCATGGCTTTATTTCGCTTAGTTGCTTACTCTTGAGTAGAACTGCATATTCACTCCAGGAATAAGCACCTTTGTCAAATGAGTCAAATTGAATCAGAACACATTGTTGGAGTGTCCGAATGCATAGATAGAAGGCAAATAAGCGTTCCATGGCTTTATTTCGCTTAGTTGCTTACTCTTGAGTAGAACTGCATATTCACTCCAGGAATACGCACCTTTGTCAAATGAGTCAAATTGAAGCAAAACACATTGTTGGAGTGTCAGAATGCATAGATAGAAGGCAAATAAGCGTTCCATGGCTTTATTTCGCTTAGTTGCTTACTCTTGAGTAGAACTGCATATTCACTCCAGGAATAAGCACCTTTGTCAAATGAGTCAAATTGAATCAGAACACATTGTTGGAGTGTCCGAATGCATAGATAGAAGGCAAATAAGCGTTCCATGGCTTTATTTCGCTTAGTTGCTTACTCTTGAGTAGAACTGCATATTCACTCCAGGAATAATCACCTTTGTAAAATGAGTCAAATTGAAGCAGAACACATTGTTGGAGTGTCAGAATGCATAGATAGAAGGCGAATAAGCGTTCCATGGCTTTATTTCGCTTAATTGCTTACTCTTGAGTAGAAGTGCATATTCACTCCAGGAATACGCACCTTTGTCAAATGAGTCAAATTGAAGCAAAACACATTGTTGGAGTGTCAGAATGCATAGATAGAAGGCAAATGAGCGTTCCATGGCTTTATTTCGCTTAGTTGCTTACTCTTGAGTAGAACTGCATGTTCACTCCAGGAATAAGCACATTTGTTAAATGAGTCAAATTGAAGCAAAACACATTGTTGGAGTGTCAGAATGCATAGATAGAAGGCAAATAAGCGTTCCATGGCTTTATTTCGCTTAGTTGCTTACTCTTGAGTAGAACTGCATATTCACTCCAGGAATACGCACCTTTGTCAAATGAGTCAAATTGAAGCAAAACACATTGTTGGAGTGTCAGAATGCATAGATAGAAGGCAAATGAGCGTTCCATGGCTTTATTTCGCTTAGTTGCTTACTCTTGAGTAGAACTGCATATTCATTCCAGGAATAAGCACATTTGTCAAATGAGTCAAATTGAAGCAGAACACATTGTTGGAGTGTCAGAATGCATAGATAGAAGGCAAATAAGCGTTCCATGGCTTTATTTCGCTTAGTTGCTTACTCTTGAGTAGAACTGCATATTCACTCCAGGAAAAAACACATTTGTCAAATGAGTCAAATTGAAGCAGAACACATTGTTGGAGTGTCAGAATGCATAGATAGAAGGCAAATAAGCGTTCCATGGCTTTATTTCGCTTAGTTGCTTACTCTTGAGTAGAACTGCATATTCACTCCAGGAATAAGCACATTTGTCAAATGAGTCAAATTGAAGCAGAACACATTGTTGGAGTGTCAGAATGCATAGATAGAAGGCAAATAAGCGTTCCATGGCTTTATTTCGCTTAGTTGCTTACTCTTGAGTAGAACTGCATATTCACTCCAGGAATAAGCACCTTTGTAAAATGAGTCAAGTTGAAGCAAAACACATTGTTGGAGTGTCAGAATGCATGGATAGAAGGCGAATAAGCGTTCCATGGCGTTATTTCGCTTAGTTGCTTACTCTTGAGTAGAAGTGCATATTCACTCCAGGAATACGCACCTTTGTCAAATGAGTCAAATTGAAGCAAAACACATTGTTGGAGTGTCAGAATGCGTAGATAGAAGGCAAATAAGCGTTCCATGGCTTTATTTCGCTTAGTTGCTTACTCTTGAGTAGAACTGCATATTCACTCCAGGAATAAGCACCTTTGTAAAATGAGTCAAATTGAAGCAAAACACATTGTTGGAGTGTCAGAATGCATGGATAGAAGGCGAATAAGCGTTCCATGGCTTTATTTCGCTTAGTTGCTTACTCTTGAGTAGAAGTGCATATTCACTCCAGGAATACGCACCTTTGTCAAATGAGTCAAATTGAAGCAAAACACATTGTTGGAGTGTCAGAATGCATAGATAGAAGGTAAATAAGCGTTCCATGGCTTTATTTCGCTTTGTTGCTTACTCTTGAGTAGAACTGCATATTCATTCCAGGAATAAGCACATTTGTCAAATGCCTCAAATTGAAGCAGAACACATTGTTGGAGTGTCAGAATGCATAGATAGAAGGCAAATAAGCGTTCCATGGCTTTATTTCGCTTAATTGCTTACTCTTGAGTAGAACTGCATATTCACTCCAGGAATACGCACCTTTGTCAAATGAGTCAAATTGAAGCAAAACACATTGTTGGAGTGTCAGAATGCATAGATAGAAGGCAAATGAGCGTTCCATGGCTTTATTTCGCTTAGTTGCTTACTCTTGAGTAGAACTGCATGTTCACTCCAGGAATAAGCACATTTGTTAAATGAGTCAAATTGAAGCAAAACACATTGTTGGAGTGTCAGAATGCATAGATAGAAGGCAGATAAGCGTTCCATGGCTTTATTTCGCTTAGTTGCTTACTCTTGAGTAGAACTGCATATTCACTCCAGGAATAAACACATTTGTCAAATGAGTCAAATTGAAGCAGAACACATTGTTGGAGTGTCAGAATGCATAGATAGAAGGCAAATAAGCGTTCCATGGCTTTATTTCGCTTAGTTGCTTACTCATGAGTAGAACTGCATATTCACTCCAGGAATACGCACCTTTGTCAAATGAGTCCAATTGAAGCAAAACACATTGTTGGAGTGTCAGAATGCATAGATAGAAGGCAAATGAGCGTTCCATGGCTTTATTTCGCTTAGTTGCTTACTCTTGAGTAGAACTGCATATTCATTCCAGGAATAAGCACATTTGTCAAATGAGTCAAATTGAAGCAGAACACATTGTTGGAGTGTCAGAATGCATAGATAGAAGGCAAATAAGCGTTCCACGGCTTTATTTCCCTTAGTTGGTTACTCTTGAGTAGAACTGCATATTCACTCCAGGAATAAACACCTTTGTAAAATGAGTCAAATTGAAGCAAAACACATTGTTGGAGTGTCAGAATGCATAGATAGAAGGCAAATAAGCGTTCCATGGCTTTATTTCGCTTAGTTGCTTACTCTTGAGTAGAACTGCATATTCACTCCAGAAATAAACACATTTGTCAAATGGAGTCAAATTGAAGCAAAACACATTGTTGGAGTGTCAGAATGCATAGATAGAAGGCAAATAAGCCTTCCATGGCTTTATTTCGCTTAGTTGCTTACTCTTAAGTAGAACTGCATATTCACTCCAGGAATAAGCACATTTGTCAAATGAGTCAAATTGAAGCAAAACTAATTGTTGGAGTGTCAGCATGCATAGATAGAATGCAAATAAGCGTTCCATGGCTTTATTTCGCTTAGTTGCTTACTCTTGAGTAGAACTGCATATTCACTCCAGGAATACGCACCTTTGTCAAATGAGTCAAATTGAAGCAAAACACATTGTTGGAGTGTCAGAATGCATAGATAGAAGGCAAATAAGCGTTCCATGGCTTTATTTCCCTTAGTTGCTTACTCTTGAGTACAAGTGCATATTCACTCCAGGAATACGCACCTTTGTCAAATGAGTCAAATTGAAGCAAAACACATTGTTGGAGTGTCAGAATGCATAGATAGAAGGCAAATGAGCGTTCCATGGCTTTATTTCGCTTAGTTGCTTACTCTTGAGTAGAACTGCATATTCACTCCAGGAATATGCACCTTTGTCAAATGAGTCAAATTGAAGCAAAACACATTGTTGGAGTGTCAGAATGCATAGATAGAAGGCAAATGAGCGTTCCATGGCTTTATTTCGCTTAGTTGCTTACTCTTGAGTAGAACTGCATATTCATTCCAGGAATAAGCACATTTGTCAAATGAGTCAAATTGAAGCAGAACACATTGTTGGAGTGTCAGAATGCATAGATAGAAGGCAAATAAGCGTTCCATGGCTTTATTTCGCTTTGTTGCTTACTCTTGAGTAGAACTGCATATTCACTCCAGGAATACGCACCTTTGTCAAATGAGTCAAATTGAAGCAAAACACATTGTTGGAGTGTCAGAATGCATAGATAGAAGGCAAATGAGCGTTCCATGGCTTTATTTCGCTTAGTTGCTTACTCTTGAGTAGAACTGCATATTCACTCCAGGAATAAGCACATTTGTCAAATGAGTCAAATTGAAGCAAAACACATTGTTGGAGTGTCAGAATGCATAGATAGAAGGCAAATAAGCGTTCCATGGCTTTATTTCGCTTAGTTGCTTACTCTTGAGTAGAACTGCATATTCACTCCAGGAATAAACACCTTTGTCAAATGAGTCAAATTGAAGCAAAACACATTGTTGGAGTGTCAGAATGCATAGATAGAAGGCAAATAAGCGTTCCATGGCTTTATTTCGCTTAGTTGCTTACTCTTGAGTAGAACTGCATATTCACTCCAGGAAAAAACACATTTGTCAAATGAGTCAAATTGAAGCAGAACACATTGTTGGAGTGTCAGAATGCATAGATAGAAGGCAAATAAGCGTTCCATGGCTTTATTTCGCTTAGTTGCTTACTCTTGAGTAGAACTGCATATTCACTCCAGGAATAAGCACATTTGTCAAATGAGTCAAATTGAAGCAGAACACATTGTTGGAGTGTCAGAATGCATAGATAGAAGGCAAATAAGCGTTCCATGGCTTTATTTCGCTTAGTTGCTTACTCTTGAGTAGAACTGCATATTCACTCCAGGAATAAGCACCTTTGTAAAATGAGTCAAGTTGAAGCAAAACACATTGTTGGAGTGTCAGAATGCATGGATAGAAGGCGAATAAGCGTTCCATGGCTTTATTTCGCTTAGTTGCTTACTCTTGAGTAGAAGTGCATATTCACTCCAGGAATACGCACCTTTGTCAAATGAGTCAAATTGAAGCAAAACACATTGTTGGAGTGTCAGAATGCGTAGATAGAAGGCAAATAAGCGTTCCATGGCTTTATTTCGCTTAGTTGCTTACTCTTGAGTAGAACTGCATATTCACTCCAGGAATAAGCACCTTTGTAAAATGAGTCAAATTGAAGCAAAACACATTGTTGGAGTGTCAGAATGCATGGATCGAAGGCGAATAAGCGTTCCATGGCTTTATTTCGCTTAGTTGCTTACTCTTGAGTAGAAGTGCATATTCACTCCAGGAATACGCACCTTTGTCAAATGAGTCAAATTGAAGCAAAACACATTGTTGGAGTGTCAGAATGCATAGATAGAAGGTAAATAAGCGTTCCATGGCTTTATTTCGCTTAGTTGCTTACTCTTGAGTAGAACTGCATATTCATTCCAGGAATAAGCACATTTGTCAAATGCCTCAAATTGAAGCAGAACACATTGTTGGAGTGTCAGAATGCATAGATAGAAGGCAAATAAGCGTTCCATGGCTTTATTTCGCTTAGTTGCTTACTTTTGAGTAGAACTGCATATTCACTCCAGGAATACGCACCTTTGTCAAATGAGTCAAATTGAAGCAGAACACATTGTTGGAGTGTCAGAATGCATAGATAGAAGGCGAATCAGCGTTCCATGGCTTTATTTCGCTTAATTGCTTACTCTTGAGTAGAAGTGCATATTCACTCCATGAATACGCACCTTTGTCAAATGAGTCAAATTGAAGCAAAACTCATTGTTGGAGTGTGAGAATGCATAGATAGAAGGCAAATGAGCGTTCCATGGCTTTATTTCGCTTAGTTGCTTACTCTTGAGTAGAACTGCATGTTCACTCCAGGAATAAGCACATTTGTTAAATGAGTCAAATTGAAGCACAACACATTGTTGGAGTGTCAGAATGCATAGATAGAAGGCGAATAAGCGTTCCATGGCTTTATTTCGCTTAGTTGCTTACTCTTGAGTAGAACTGCATATTCACTCCAGGAATACGCACCTTTGTCAAATGAGTCAAATTGAAGCAAAACACATTGTTGGAGTGTCAGAATGCATAGATTGAAGGCAAATAAGCGTTCCATGGCTTTATTTCGCTTAGTTGCTTACTCTTGAGTAGAACTGCATATTCACTCCAGGAATAAGCACATTTGTTAAATGAGTCAAATTGAAGCAAAACACATTGTTGGAGTGTCAGAATGCATAGATAGAAGGCAAATAAGCGTTCCATGGCTTTATTTCGCTTAGTTGCTTACTCTTGAGTAGAACTGCATATTCACTCCAGGAAAAAACACATTTGTCAAATGAGTCAAATTGAAGCAGAACACATTGTTGGAGTGTCAGAATGCATAGATAGAAGGCAAATAAGCGTTCCATGGCTTTATTTCGCTTAGTTGCTTACTCTTGAGTAGAACTGCATATTCACTCCAGGAATAAGCACATTTGTCAAATGAGTCAAATTGAAGCAGAACACATTGTTGGAGTGTCAGAATGCGTAGATAGAAGGCAAATAAGCGTTCCATGGCTTTATTTCGCTTAGTTGCTTACTCTTGAGTAGAACTGCATATTCACTCCAGGAATAAGCACCTTTGTAAAATGAGTCAAATTGAAGCAAAACACATTGTTGGAGTGTCAGAATGCATAGATAGAAGGCGAATAAGCGTTCCATGGCTTTATTTCGCTTAGTTGCTTACTCTTGAGTAGAAGTGCATATTCACTCCAGGAATACGCACCTTTGTCAAATGAGTCAAATTGAAGCAAAACACATTGTTGGAGTGTCCGAATGCATAGATAGAAGGCAAATAAGCGTTCCATGGCTTTATTTCGCTTAGTTGCTTACTCTTGAGTAGAACTGCATATTCACTCCAGGAATAAGCACCTTTGTAAAATGAGTCAAATTGAAGCAGAACACATTGTTGGAGTGTCAGAATGCATAGATAGAAGGCAAATGAGCGTTCCATGGCTTTATTTCGCTTAGTTGCTTACTCTTGAGTAGAACTGCATATTCACTCCAGGAATACGCACCTTTGTCAAATGAGTCAAATTGAAGCAAAACACATTGTTGGAGTGTCAGAATGCATAGATAGAAGGCAAATAAGCGTTCCATGGCTTTATTTCGCTTAGTTGCTTACTCTTGAGTAGAACTGCATATTCACTCCAGGAATAAGCACATTTGTTAAATGAGTCAAATTGAAGCAAAACACATTGTTGGAGTGTCAGAATGCATAGATAGAAGGCAAATAAGCGTTCCATGGCTTTATTTCGCTTAGTTGCTTACTCTTGAGTAGAACTGCATATTCACTCCAGGAAAAAACACATTTGTCAAATGAGTCAAATTGAAGCAGAACACATTGTTGGAGTGTCAGAATGCATAGATAGAAGGCAAATAAGCGTTCCATGGCTTTATTTCGCTTAGTTGCTTACTCTTGAGTAGAACTGCATATTCACTCCAGGAAAAAACACATTTGTCAAATGAGTCAAATTGAAGCAGCACACATTGTTGGAGTGTCAGAATGCATAGATAGAAGGCAAATAAGCGTTCCATGGCTTTATTTCGCTTAGTTGCTTACTCTTGAGTAGAACTGCATATTCACTCCAGGAATAAGCACATTTGTCAAATGAGTCAAATTGAAGCAGAACACATTGTTGGAGTGTCAGAATGCGTAGATAGAAGGCAAATAAGCGTTCCATGGCTTTATTTCGCTTAGTTGCTTACTCTTGAGTAGAACTGCATATTCACTCCAGGAATAAGCACCTTTGTAAAATGAGTCAAATTGAAGCAAAACACATTGTTGGAGTGTCAGAATGCATAGATAGAAGGCGAATAAGCGTTCCATGGCTTTATTTCGCTTAGTTGCTTACTCTTGAGTAGAAGTGCATATTCACTCCAGGAATACGCACCTTTGTCAAATGAGTCAAATTGAAGCAAAACACATTGTTGGAGTGTCCGAATGCATAGATAGAAGGCAAATAAGCGTTCCATGGCTTTATTTCGCTTAGTTGCTTACTCTTGAGTAGAACTGCATATTCACTCCAGGAATAAGCACCTTTGTAAAATGAGTCAAATTGAAGCAGAACACATTGTTGGAGTGTCAGAATGCATAGATAGAAGGCGAATAAGCGTTCCATGGCTTTATTTCGCTTAGTTGCTTACTCTTGAGTAGAAGTGCATATTCACTCCAGGAATAAACACATTTGTCAAATGAGTCAAATTGAAGCAAAACACATTGTTGGAGTGTCAGAATGCATAGATAGAAGGCAAATAAGCGTTCCATGGCTTTATTTCGCTTAGTTGCTTACTCTTGAGTAGAACTGCATATTCACTCCAGGAATACGCACCTTTGTCAAATGAGTCAAATTGAAGCAAAACACATTGTTGGAGTGTCAGAATGCATAGATAGAAGGCAAATAAGCGTTCCATGGCTTTATTTCGCTTAGTTGCTTACTCTTGAGTAGAACTGCATATTCACTCCAGGAATAATCACCTTTGTCAAATGAGTCAAATTGAAGCAAAACACATTGTTGGAGTGTCAGAATGCATAGATAGAAGGCAAATGAGCGTTCCATGGCTTTATTTCGCTTAGTTGCTTACTCTTGAGTAGAACTGCATATTCACTCCAGGAAAAAACACATTTGTCAAATGAGTCAAATTGAAGCAGAACACATTGTTGGAGTGTCAGAATGCATAGATAGAAGGCAAATAAGCGTTCCATGGCTTTATTTCGCTTAGTTGCTTACTCTTGAGTAGAACTGCATATTCACTCCAGGAATAAGCACATTTGTCAAATGAGTCAAATTGAAGCAGAACACATTGTTGGAGTGTCAGAATGCGTAGATAGAAGGCAAATAAGCGTTCCATGGCTTTATTTCGCTTAGTTGCTTACTCTTGAGTAGAACTGCATATTCACTCCAGGAATAAGCACCTTTGTAAAATGAGTCAAATTGAAGCAAAACACATTGTTGGAGTGTCAGAATGCATAGATAGAAGGCGAATAAGCGTTCCATGGCTTTATTTCGCTTAGTTGCTTACTCTTGAGTAGAAGTGCATATTCACTCCAGGAATACGCACCTTTGTCAAATGAGTCAAATTGAAGCAAAACACATTGTTGGAGTGTCCGAATGCATAGATAGAAGGCAAATAAGCGTTCCATGGCTTTATTTCGCTTAGTTGCTTACTCTTGAGTAGAACTGCATATTCACTCCAGGAATAAGCACCTTTGTAAAATGAGTCAAATTGAAGCAGAACACATTGTTGGAGTGTCAGAATGCATAGATAGAAGGCAAATGAGCGTTCCATGGCTTTATTTCGCTTAGTTGCTTACTCTTGAGTAGAACTGCATATTCACTCCAGGAATACGCACCTTTGTCAAATGAGTCAAATTGAAGCAAAACACATTGTTGGAGTGTCAGAATGCATAGATAGAAGGCAAATAAGCGTTCCATGGCTTTATTTCGCTTAGTTGCTTACTCTTGAGTAGAACTGCATATTCACTCCAGGAATAAGCACATTTGTTAAATGAGTCAAATTGAAGCAAAACACATTGTTGGAGTGTCAGAATGCATAGATAGAAGGCAAATAAGCGTTCCATGGCTTTATTTCGCTTAGTTGCTTACTCTTGAGTAGAACTGCATATTCACTCCAGGAAAAAACACATTTGTCAAATGAGTCAAATTGAAGCAGAACACATTGTTGGAGTGTCAGAATGCATAGATAGAAGGCAAATAAGCGTTCCATGGCTTTATTTCGCTTAGTTGCTTACTCTTGAGTAGAACTGCATATTCACTCCAGGAAAAAACACATTTGTCAAATGAGTCAAATTGAAGCAGCACACATTGTTGGAGTGTCAGAATGCATAGATAGAAGGCAAATAAGCGTTCCATGGCTTTATTTCGCTTAGTTGCTTACTCTTGAGTAGAACTGCATATTCACTCCAGGAATAAGCACATTTGTCAAATGAGTCAAATTGAAGCAGAACACATTGTTGGAGTGTCAGAATGCGTAGATAGAAGGCAAATAAGCGTTCCATGGCTTTATTTCGCTTAGTTGCTTACTCTTGAGTAGAACTGCATATTCACTCCAGGAATAAGCACCTTTGTAAAATGAGTCAAATTGAAGCAAAACACATTGTTGGAGTGTCAGAATGCATAGATAGAAGGCGAATAAGCGTTCCATGGCTTTATTTCGCTTAGTTGCTTACTCTTGAGTAGAAGTGCATATTCACTCCAGGAATACGCACCTTTGTCAAATGAGTCAAATTGAAGCAAAACACATTGTTGGAGTGTCCGAATGCATAGATAGAAGGCAAATAAGCGTTCCATGGCTTTATTTCGCTTAGTTGCTTACTCTTGAGTAGAACTGCATATTCACTCCAGGAATAAGCACCTTTGTAAAATGAGTCAAATTGAAGCAGAACACATTGTTGGAGTGTCAGAATGCATAGATAGAAGGCGAATAAGCGTTCCATGGCTTTATTTCGCTTAGTTGCTTACTCTTGAGTAGAAGTGCATATTCACTCCAGGAATAAACACATTTGTCAAATGAGTCAAATTGAAGCAAAACACATTGTTGGAGTGTCAGAATGCATAGATAGAAGGCAAATAAGCGTTCCATGGCTTTATTTCGCTTAGTTGCTTACTCTTGAGTAGAACTGCATATTCACTCCAGGAATACGCACCTTTGTCAAATGAGTCAAATTGAAGCAAAACACATTGTTGGAGTGTCAGAATGCATAGATAGAAGGCAAATAAGCGTTCCATGGCTTTATTTCGCTTAGTTGCTTACTCTTGAGTAGAACTGCATATTCACTCCAGGAATAATCACCTTTGTCAAATGAGTCAAATTGAAGCAAAACACATTGTTGGAGTGTCAGAATGCATAGATAGAAGGCAAATGAGCGTTACATGGCTTTATTTCGCTTAGTTGCTTACTCTTGAGTAGAACTGCATATTCACTCCAGGAATACGCACCTTTGTCAAATGAGTCAAATTGAAGCAAAACACATTGTTGGAGTGTCAGAATGCATAGATAGAAGGCAAATAAGCGTTCCATGGCTTTATTTCGCTTAGTTGCTTACTCTTGAGTAGAACTGCATATTCACTCCAGGAATAAGCACATTTGTCAAATGAGTCAAATTGAAGCAAAACACATTGTTGGAGTGTCAGAATGCATAGATAGAAGGCAAGTAAGCATTCCATGGCTTTATTTCGCTTAGTTGCTTACTCTTGAGTAGAACTGCATATTCACTCCAGGAATAAGCACATTTGTCAAATGAGTCAAATTGAAGCAGAACACATTGTTGGAGTGTCAGAATGCATAGATAGAAGGCAAATAAGCGTTCCATGGCTTTATTTCGCGTAGTTGCTTACTCTTGAGTAGAACTGCATATTCACTCCAGGAATAAACACATTTGTCAAATGAGTCAAATTGAAGCAAAACACATTGTTGGAGTGTCAGAATGCATAGATAGAAGGCAAATAAGCGTTCCATGGCTTTATTTCGCTTAGTTGCTTACTCTTGAGTAGAACTGCATATTCACTCCAGGAATACGCACCTTTGTCAAATGAGTCAAATTGAAGCAAAACACATTGTTGGAGTGTCAGAATGCATAGATAGAAGGCAAATGAGCGTTCCATGGCTTTATTTCGCTTAGTTGCTAACTCTTGAGTAGAACTGCATATTCACTCCAGGAATACGCACCTTTGTCAAATGAGTCAAATTGAAGCAAAACACATTGTTGGAGTGTCAGAATGCATAGATAGAAGGCAAATAAGCGTTCCATGGCTTTATTTCGCTTAGTTGCTTACTCTTGAGTAGAACTGCATATTCACTCCAGGAATAAACACATTTGTCAAATGAGTCAAATTGAAGCAAAACACATTGTTGGAGTGTCAGAATGCATAGATAGAAGGCAAATAAGCGTTCCATGGCTTTATTTCGCTTAGTTGCTTACTCTTGAGTAGAACTGCATATTCACTCCAGGAATAAACACATTTGTCAAATGAGTCAAATTGAAGCAAAACACATTGTTGGAGTGTCAGAATGCATAGATAGAAGGCAAATGAGCGTTCCATGGCTTTATTTCGCTTAGTTGCTTACTCTTGAGTAGAACTGCATATTCACTCCAGGAATAAGCACATTTGTTAAATGAGTCAAATTGAAGCAGAACACATTGTTGGAGTGTCAGAATGCATAGATAGAAGGCAAATAAGCGTTCCATTGCTTTATTTCGCTTAGTTGCTTACTCTTGAGTAGAACTGCATATTCACTCCAGGAATACGCACCTTTGTCAAATGAGTCAAATTGAAGCAGAACACATTGTTGGAGTGTCAGAATGCATAGATAGAAGGCAAATGAGCGTTCCATGGCTTTATTTCGCTTAGTTGCTTACTCTTGAGTAGAACTGCATATTCACTCCAGGAATACGCACCTTTGTCAAATGAGTCAAATTGAAGCAAAACACATTGTTGGAGTGTCAGAATGCATAGATAGAAGGCAAATAAGCGTTCCATGGCTTTATTTCGCTTAGTTGCTTACTCTTGAGTAGAACTGCATATTCACTCCAGGAATAAGCACATTTGTCAAATGAGTCAAATTGAAGCAAAACACATTGTTGGAGTGTCAGAATGCATAGATAGAAGGCGAATAAGCGTTCCATGGCTTTATTTCGCTTAGTTGCTTACTCTTGAGTAGAAGTGCATATTCACTCCAGGAATACGCACCTTTGTCAAATGAGTCAAATTGAAGCAAAACACATTGTTGGAGTGTCAGAATGCATAGATAGAAGGCAAATAAGCGTTCCATGGCTTTATTTCGCTTAGTTGCTTACTCTTGAGAAGAACTGCATATTCACTCCAGGAATACGCACCATTGTCAAATGAGTCAAATTGAAGCAAAACACATTGTTGGAGTGTCAGAATGCATAGATAGAAGGCAAATAAGCGTTCCATGGCTTTATTTCGCTTAGTTGCTTACTCTTGAGTAGAACTGTATATTCACTCCAGGAATAAGCACATTTGTCAAATGAGTCAAATTGAAGCAGAACACATTGTTGGAGTGTCAGAATGCATAGATAGAAGGCAAATAAGCGTTCCATAGCTTTATTTCGCTTAGTTGCTTACTCTTGAGTAGAACTGCATATTCACTCCAGGAATAAGCACATTTGTCAAATGAGTCAAATTGAAGCAGAACACATTGTTGGAGTGTCAGAATGCATAGATAGAAGGCAAATAAGCGTTCCATGGCTTTATTTCGCTTAGTTGCTTACTCTTGAGTAGAACTGCATATTCACTCCAGGAATACGCACCTTTGTCAAATGAGTCAAATTGAAGCAAAACACATTGTTGGAGTGTCAGAATGCATAGATAGAAGGCAAATGAGCGTTCCATGGCTTTATTTCGCTTAGTTGCTTACTCTTGAGTAGAACTGCATATTCACTCCAGGAATAAGCACATTTGTCAAATGAGTCAAATTGAAGCAGAACACATTGTTGGAGTGTCAGAATGCATAGATAGAAGGCAAATAAGCGTTCCATGGCTTTATTTCGCTTAGTTGCTTACTCTTGAGTAGAACTGCATATTCACTCCAGGAATAAACACCTTTGTCAAATGAGTCAAATTGAAGCAGAACACATTGTTGGAGTGTCAGAATGCATAGATAGAAGGCAAATAAGCGTTCCATGGCTTTATTTCGCTTAGTTGCTTACTCTTGAGTAGAACTGCATATTCACTCCAGGAATACGCACCTTTGTCAAATGAGTCAAATTGAAGCAAAACACATTGTTGGAGTGTCAGAATGCATAGATAGAAGGCAAATGAGCGTTCCATGGCTTTATTTCGCTTAGTTGCTTACTCTTGAGTAGAACTGCATATTCACTCCAGGAATAAGCACATTTGTCAAATGAGTCAAATTGAAGCAAAACACATTGTTGGAGTGTCAGAATGCATAGATAGAAGGCAAATAAGCGTTCCATGGCTTTATTTCGCTTAGTTGCTTACTCTTGAGTAGAACTGCATATTCACTCCAGGAATAAACACCTTTGTCAAATGAGTCAAATTGAAGCAAAACACATTGTTGGAGTGTCAGAATGCATAGATAGAAGGCAAATAAGCGTTCCATGGCTTTATTTCGCTTAGTTGCTTACTCTTGAGTAGAACTGCATATTCACTCCAGGAATAAGCACATTTGTCAAATGAGTCAAATTGAAGCAGAACACATTGTTGGAGTGTCAGAATGCGTAGATAGAAGGCAAATAAGCGTTCCATGGCTTTATTTCGCTTAGTTGCTTACTCTTGAGTAGAACTGCATATTCACTCCAGGAATAAGCACCTTTGTAAAATGAGTCAAATTGAAGCAAAACACATTGTTGGAGTGTCAGAATGCATAGATAGAAGGCGAATAAGCGTTCCATGGCTTTATTTCGCTTAGTTGCTTACTCTTGAGTAGAACTGCATATTCACTCCAGGAATACGCACCTTTGTCAAATGAGTCAAATTGAAGCAAAACACATTGTTGGAGTGTCAGAATGCATAGATAGAAGGCAAATAAGCGTTCCATGGCTTTATTTCGCTTAGTTGCTTACTCTTGAGTAGAACTGCATATTCACTCCAGGAATAAGCACATTTGTTAAATGAGTCAAATTGAAGCAAAACACATTGTTGGAGTGTCAGAATGCATAGATAGAAGGCAAATAAGCGTTCCATGGCTTTATTTCGCTTAGTTGCTTACTCTTGAGTAGAACTGCATATTCACTCCAGGAATAAGCACATTTGTCAAATGAGTCAAATTGAAGCAGAACACATTGTTGGAGTGTCAGAATGCATAGATAGAAGGCAAATAAGCGTTCCATGGCTTTATTTCGCTTAGTTGCTTACTCTTGAGTAGAACTGCATATTCACTCCAGGAATAAACACCTTTGTCAAATGAGTCAAATTGAAGCAGAACACATTGTTGGAGTGTCAGAATGCATAGATAGAAGGCAAATAAGCGTTCCATGGCTTTATTTCGCTTAGTTGCTTACTCTTGAGTAGAACTGCATATTCACTCCAGGAATACGCACCTTTGTCAAATGAGTCAAATTGAAGCAAAACACATTGTTGGAGTGTCAGAATGCATAGATAGAAGGCAAATGAGCGTTCCATGGCTTTATTTCGCTTAGTTGCTTACTCTTGAGTAGAACTGCATATTCACTCCAGGAATAAGCACATTTGTCAAATGAGTCAAATTGAAGCAAAACACATTGTTGGAGTGTCAGAATGCATAGATAGAAGGCAAATAAGCGTTCCATGGCTTTATTTCGCTTAGTTGCTTACTCTTGAGTAGAACTGCATATTCACTCCAGGAATAAACACCTTTGTCAAATGAGTCAAATTGAAGCAAAACACATTGTTGGAGTGTCAGAATGCATAGATAGAAGGCAAATAAGCGTTCCATGGCTTTATTTCGCTTAGTTGCTTACTCTTGAGTAGAACTGCATATTCACTCCAGGAATAAGCACATTTGTCAAATGAGTCAAATTGAAGCAGAACACATTGTTGGAGTGTCAGAATGCGTAGATAGAAGGCAAATAAGCGTTCCATGGCTTTATTTCGCTTAGTTGCTTACTCTTGAGTAGAACTGCATATTCACTCCAGGAATAAGCACCTTTGTAAAATGAGTCAAATTGAAGCAAAACACATTGTTGGAGTGTCAGAATGCATAGATAGAAGGCGAATAAGCGTTCCATGGCTTTATTTCGCTTAGTTGCTTACTCTTGAGTAGAACTGCATATTCACTCCAGGAATACGCACCTTTGTCAAATGAGTCAAATTGAAGCAAAACACATTGTTGGAGTGTCAGAATGCATAGATAGAAGGCAAATAAGCGTTCCATGGCTTTATTTCGCTTAGTTGCTTACTCTTGAGTAGAACTGCATATTCACTCCAGGAATAAGCACATTTGTTAAATGAGTCAAATTGAAGCAAAACACATTGTTGGAGTGTCAGAATGCATAGATAGAAGGCAAATAAGCGTTCCATGGCTTTATTTCGCTTAGTTGCTTACTCTTGAGTAGAACTGCATATTCACTCCAGGAAAAAACACATTTGTCAAATGAGTCAAATTGAAGCAGAACACATTGTTGGAGTGTCAGAATGCATAGATAGAAGGCAAATAAGCGTTCCATGGCTTTATTTCGCTTAGTTGCTTACTCTTGAGTAGAACTGCATATTCACTCCAGGAATAAGCACATTTGTCAAATGAGTCAAATTGAAGCAGAACACATTGTTGGAGTGTCAGAATGCGTAGATAGAAGGCAAATAAGCGTTCCATGGCTTTATTTCGCTTAGTTGCTTACTCTTGAGTAGAACTGCATATTCACTCCAGGAATAAGCACCTTTGTAAAATGAGTCAAATTGAAGCAAAACACATTGTTGGAGTGTCAGAATGCATAGATAGAAGGCGAATAAGCGTTCCATGGCTTTATTTCGCTTAGTTGCTTACTCTTGAGTAGAAGTGCATATTCACTCCAGGAATACGCACCTTTGTCAAATGAGTCAAATTGAAGCAAAACACATTGTTGGAGTGTCCGAATGCATAGATAGAAGGCAAATAAGCGTTCCATGGCTTTATTTCGCTTAGTTGCTTACTCTTGAGTAGAACTGCATATTCACTCCAGGAATAAGCACATTTGTCAAATGAGTCAAATTGAAGCAGAACACATTGTTGGAGTGTCAGAATGCGTAGATAGAAGGCAAATAAGCGTTCCATGGCTTTATTTCGCTTAGTTGCTTACTCTTGAGTAGAACTGCATATTCACTCCAGGAATAAGCACCTTTGTAAAATGAGTCAAATTGAAGCAAAACACATTGTTGGAGTGTCAGAATGCATAGATAGAAGGCGAATAAGCGTTCCATGGCTTTATTTCGCTTAGTTGCTTACTCTTGAGTAGAAGTGCATATTCACTCCAGGAATACGCACCTTTGTCAAATGAGTCAAATTGAAGCAAAACACATTGTTGGAGTGTCAGAATGCATAGATAGAAGGTAAATAAGCGTTCCATGGCTTTATTTCGGTTAGTTGCTTACTCTTGAGTAGAACTGCATATTCATTCCAGGAATAAGCACATTTGTCAAATGCCTCAAATTGAAGCAGAACACATTGTTGGAGTGTCAGAATGCATAGATAGAAGGCAAATAAGCATTCCACGGCTTTATTTCGCTTAGTTGATTACTCTTGAGTAGAACTGCATATTCACTCCAGGAATACGCACCTTTGTCAAATGAGTCAAATTGAAGCAAAACACATTGTTGGAGTGTCAGAATGCATAGATAGAAGGCAAATAAGCGTTCCATGGCTTTATTTCGCTTAGTTGCTTACTCTTGAGTAGAACTGCATATTCATTCCAGGAATAAGCACCTTTGTCAAATGAGTCAAATTGAAGCAGAACACATTGTTGGAGTGTCAGTATGCATAGATAGAAGGCAAATAAGCGTTCCAAGGCTTTATTTCGCTTAGTTGATTACTCTTGAGTAGAACTGCATATTCACTCCAGGAATACGCACCTTTGTCAAATGAGTCAAATTGAAGCAAAACACATTGTTGGAGTGTCAGAATGCATAGATAGAAGGCAAATAAGCGTTCCATGGCTTTATTTCGCTTAGTTGCTTACTCTTGAGTAGAACTGCATATTCACTCCAGGAAAAAACACATTTGTCAAATGAGTCAAATTGAAGCAGAACACATTGTTGGAGTGTCAGAATGCATAGATAGAAGGCAAATAAGCGTTCCATGGCTTTATTTCGCTTAGTTGCTTACTCTTGAGTAGAACTGCATATTCACTCCAGGAATAAGCACATTTGTCAAATGAGTCAAATTGAAGCAGAACACATTGTTGGAGTGTCAGAATGCATAGATAGAAGGCAAATAAGCGTTCCATGGCTTTATTTCGCTTAGTTGCTTACTCTTGAGTAGAACTGCATATTCACTCCAGGAATAAGCACCTTTGTAAAATGAGTCAAATTGAAGCAAAACACATTGTTGGAGTGTCAGAATGCATGGATAGAAGGCGAATAAGCGTTCCATGGCTTTATTTCGCTTAGTTGCTTACTCTTGAGTAGAAGTGCATATTCACTCCAGGAATACGCACCTTTGTCAAATGAGTCAAATTGAAGCAAAACACATTGTTGGAGTGTCAGAATGCATAGATAGAAGGCAAATAAGCGTTCCATGGCTTTATTTCGCTTAGTTGCTTACTCTTGAGTAGAACTGCATATTCACTCCAGGAATAAGCACCTTTGTAAAATGAGTCAAATTGAAGCAGAACACATTGTTGGAGTGTCAGAATGCATAGATAGAAGGCGAATAAGCGTTCCATGGCTTTATTTCGCTTAATTGCTTACTCTTGAGTAGAAGTGCATATTCACTCCAGGAATACGCACCTTTGTCAAATGAGTCAAATTGAAGCAAAACACATTGTTGGAGTGTCAGAATGCATAGATAGAAGGCAAATGAGCGTTCCATGGCTTTATTTCGCTTAGTTGCTTACTCTTGAGTAGAACTGCATGTTCACTCCAGGAATAAGCACATTTGTTAAATGAGTCAAATTGAAGCAAAACACATTGTTGGAGTGTCAGAATGCATAGATAGAAGGCAAATGAGCGTTCCATGGCTTTATTTCGCTTAGTTGCTTACTCTTGAGTAGAACTGCATATTCACTCCAGGAATAAGCACCTTTGTAAAATGAGTCAAATTGAAGCAGAACACATTGTTGGAGTGTCAGAATGCATAGATAGAAGGCGAATAAGCGTTCCATGGCTTTATTTCGCTTAGTTGCTTACTCTTGAGTAGAAGTGCATATTCACTCCAGGAATACGCACCTTTGTCAAATGAGTCAAATTGAAGCAAAACACATTGTTGGAGTGTCAGAATGCATAGATAGAAGGTAAATAAGCGTTCCATGGCTTTATTTCGGTTAGTTGCTTACTCTTGAGTAGAACTGCATATTCATTCCAGGAATAAGCACATTTGTCAAATGCCTCAAATTGAAGCAGAACACATTGTTGGAGTGTCAGAATGCATAGATAGAAGGCAAATAAGCATTCCACGGCTTTATTTCGCTTAGTTGATTACTCTTGAGTAGAACTGCATATTCACTCCAGGAATAAGCACATTTGTCAAATGAGTCAAATTGAAGCAGAACACATTGTTGGAGTGTCAGAATGCGTAGATAGAAGGCAAATAAGCGTTCCATGGCTTTATTTCGCTTAGTTGCTTACTCTTGAGTAGAACTGCATATTCACTCCAGGAATAAGCACCTTTGTAAAATGAGTCAAATTGAAGCAAAACACATTGTTGGAGTGTCAGAATGCATAGATAGAAGGCGAATAAGCGTTCCATGGCTTTATTTCGCTTAGTTGCTTACTCTTGAGTAGAAGTGCATATTCACTCCAGGAATACGCACCTTTGTCAAATGAGTCAAATTGAAGCAAAACACATTGTTGGAGTGTCCGAATGCATAGATAGAAGGCAAATAAGCGTTCCATGGCTTTATTTCGCTTAGTTGCTTACTCTTGAGTAGAACTGCATATTCACTCCAGGAATAAGCACCTTTGTAAAATGAGTCAAATTGAAGCAGAACACATTGTTGGAGTGTCAGAATGCATAGATAGAAGGCGAATAAGCGTTCCATGGCTTTATTTCGCTTAGTTGCTTACTCTTGAGTAGAAGTGCATATTCACTCCAGGAATAAACACATTTGTCAAATGAGTCAAATTGAAGCAAAACACATTGTTGGAGTGTCAGAATGCATAGATAGAAGGCAAATAAGCGTTCCATGGCTTTATTTCGCTTAGTTGCTTACTCTTGAGTAGAACTGCATATTCACTCCAGGAATACGCACCTTTGTCAAATGAGTCAAATTGAAGCAAAACACATTGTTGGAGTGTCAGAATGCATAGATAGAAGGCAAATAAGCGTTCCATGGCTTTATTTCGCTTAGTTGCTTACTCTTGAGTAGAACTGCATATTCACTCCAGGAATAATCACCTTTGTCAAATGAGTCAAATTGAAGCAAAACACATTGTTGGAGTGTCAGAATGCATAGATAGAAGGCAAATGAGCGTTCCATGGCTTTATTTCGCTTAGTTGCTTACTCTTGAGTAGAACTGCATATTCACTCCAGGAAAAAACACATTTGTCAAATGAGTCAAATTGAAGCAGAACACATTGTTGGAGTGTCAGAATGCATAGATAGAAGGCAAATAAGCGTTCCATGGCTTTATTTCGCTTAGTTGCTTACTCTTGAGTAGAACTGCATATTCACTCCAGGAATAAGCACATTTGTCAAATGAGTCAAATTGAAGCAGAACACATTGTTGGAGTGTCAGAATGCGTAGATAGAAGGCAAATAAGCGTTCCATGGCTTTATTTCGCTTAGTTGCTTACTCTTGAGTAGAACTGCATATTCACTCCAGGAATAAGCACCTTTGTAAAATGAGTCAAATTGAAGCAAAACACATTGTTGGAGTGTCAGAATGCATAGATAGAAGGCGAATAAGCGTTCCATGGCTTTATTTCGCTTAGTTGCTTACTCTTGAGTAGAAGTGCATATTCACTCCAGGAATACGCACCTTTGTCAAATGAGTCAAATTGAAGCAAAACACATTGTTGGAGTGTCCGAATGCATAGATAGAAGGCAAATAAGCGTTCCATGGCTTTATTTCGCTTAGTTGCTTACTCTTGAGTAGAACTGCATATTCACTCCAGGAATAAGCACCTTTGTAAAATGAGTCAAATTGAAGCAGAACACATTGTTGGAGTGTCAGAATGCATAGATAGAAGGCAAATGAGCGTTCCATGGCTTTATTTCGCTTAGTTGCTTACTCTTGAGTAGAACTGCATATTCACTCCAGGAATACGCACCTTTGTCAAATGAGTCAAATTGAAGCAAAACACATTGTTGGAGTGTCAGAATGCATAGATAGAAGGCAAATAAGCGTTCCATGGCTTTATTTCGCTTAGTTGCTTACTCTTGAGTAGAACTGCATATTCACTCCAGGAATAAGCACATTTGTTAAATGAGTCAAATTGAAGCAAAACACATTGTTGGAGTGTCAGAATGCATAGATAGAAGGCAAATAAGCGTTCCATGGCTTTATTTCGCTTAGTTGCTTACTCTTGAGTAGAACTGCATATTCACTCCAGGAAAAAACACATTTGTCAAATGAGTCAAATTGAAGCAGAACACATTGTTGGAGTGTCAGAATGCATAGATAGAAGGCAAATAAGCGTTCCATGGCTTTATTTCGCTTAGTTGCTTACTCTTGAGTAGAACTGCATATTCACTCCAGGAAAAAACACATTTGTCAAATGAGTCAAATTGAAGCAGCACACATTGTTGGAGTGTCAGAATGCATAGATAGAAGGCAAATAAGCGTTCCATGGCTTTATTTCGCTTAGTTGCTTACTCTTGAGTAGAACTGCATATTCACTCCAGGAATAAGCACATTTGTCAAATGAGTCAAATTGAAGCAGAACACATTGTTGGAGTGTCAGAATGCGTAGATAGAAGGCAAATAAGCGTTCCATGGCTTTATTTCGCTTAGTTGCTTACTCTTGAGTAGAACTGCATATTCACTCCAGGAATAAGCACCTTTGTAAAATGAGTCAAATTGAAGCAAAACACATTGTTGGAGTGTCAGAATGCATAGATAGAAGGCGAATAAGCGTTCCATGGCTTTATTTCGCTTAGTTGCTTACTCTTGAGTAGAAGTGCATATTCACTCCAGGAATACGCACCTTTGTCAAATGAGTCAAATTGAAGCAAAACACATTGTTGGAGTGTCCGAATGCATAGATAGAAGGCAAATAAGCGTTCCATGGCTTTATTTCGCTTAGTTGCTTACTCTTGAGTAGAACTGCATATTCACTCCAGGAATAAGCACCTTTGTAAAATGAGTCAAATTGAAGCAGAACACATTGTTGGAGTGTCAGAATGCATAGATAGAAGGCGAATAAGCGTTCCATGGCTTTATTTCGCTTAGTTGCTTACTCTTGAGTAGAAGTGCATATTCACTCCAGGAATAAACACATTTGTCAAATGAGTCAAATTGAAGCAAAACACATTGTTGGAGTGTCAGAATGCATAGATAGAAGGCAAATAAGCGTTCCATGGCTTTATTTCGCTTAGTTGCTTACTCTTGAGTAGAACTGCATATTCACTCCAGGAATACGCACCTTTGTCAAATGAGTCAAATTGAAGCAAAACACATTGTTGGAGTGTCAGAATGCATAGATAGAAGGCAAATAAGCGTTCCATGGCTTTATTTCGCTTAGTTGCTTACTCTTGAGTAGAACTGCATATTCACTCCAGGAATAATCACCTTTGTCAAATGAGTCAAATTGAAGCAAAACACATTGTTGGAGTGTCAGAATGCATAGATAGAAGGCAAATGAGCGTTACATGGCTTTATTTCGCTTAGTTGCTTACTCTTGAGTAGAACTGCATATTCACTCCAGGAATACGCACCTTTGTCAAATGAGTCAAATTGAAGCAAAACACATTGTTGGAGTGTCAGAATGCATAGATAGAAGGCAAATAAGCGTTCCATGGCTTTATTTCGCTTAGTTGCTTACTCTTGAGTAGAACTGCATATTCACTCCAGGAATAAGCACATTTGTCAAATGAGTCAAATTGAAGCAAAACACATTGTTGGAGTGTCAGAATGCATAGATAGAAGGCAAGTAAGCATTCCATGGCTTTATTTCGCTTAGTTGCTTACTCTTGAGTAGAACTGCATATTCACTCCAGGAATAAGCACATTTGTCAAATGAGTCAAATTGAAGCAGAACACATTGTTGGAGTGTCAGAATGCATAGATAGAAGGCAAATAAGCGTTCCATGGCTTTATTTCGCGTAGTTGCTTACTCTTGAGTAGAACTGCATATTCACTCCAGGAATAAACACATTTGTCAAATGAGTCAAATTGAAGCAAAACACATTGTTGGAGTGTCAGAATGCATAGATAGAAGGCAAATAAGCGTTCCATGGCTTTATTTCGCTTAGTTGCTTACTCTTGAGTAGAACTGCATATTCACTCCAGGAATACGCACCTTTGTCAAATGAGTCAAATTGAAGCAAAACACATTGTTGGAGTGTCAGAATGCATAGATAGAAGGCAAATGAGCGTTCCATGGCTTTATTTCGCTTAGTTGCTAACTCTTGAGTAGAACTGCATATTCACTCCAGGAATACGCACCTTTGTCAAATGAGTCAAATTGAAGCAAAACACATTGTTGGAGTGTCAGAATGCATAGATAGAAGGCAAATAAGCGTTCCATGGCTTTATTTCGCTTAGTTGCTTACTCTTGAGTAGAACTGCATATTCACTCCAGGAATAAACACATTTGTCAAATGAGTCAAATTGAAGCAAAACACATTGTTGGAGTGTCAGAATGCATAGATAGAAGGCAAATAAGCGTTCCATGGCTTTATTTCGCTTAGTTGCTTACTCTTGAGTAGAACTGCATATTCACTCCAGGAATAAACACATTTGTCAAATGAGTCAAATTGAAGCAAAACACATTGTTGGAGTGTCAGAATGCATAGATAGAAGGCAAATGAGCGTTCCATGGCTTTATTTCGCTTAGTTGCTTACTCTTGAGTAGAACTGCATATTCACTCCAGGAATAAGCACATTTGTTAAATGAGTCAAATTGAAGCAGAACACATTGTTGGAGTGTCAGAATGCATAGATAGAAGGCAAATAAGCGTTCCATTGCTTTATTTCGCTTAGTTGCTTACTCTTGAGTAGAACTGCATATTCACTCCAGGAATACGCACCTTTGTCAAATGAGTCAAATTGAAGCAGAACACATTGTTGGAGTGTCAGAATGCATAGATAGAAGGCAAATGAGCGTTCCATGGCTTTATTTCGCTTAGTTGCTTACTCTTGAGTAGAACTGCATATTCACTCCAGGAATACGCACCTTTGTCAAATGAGTCAAATTGAAGCAAAACACATTGTTGGAGTGTCAGAATGCATAGATAGAAGGCAAATAAGCGTTCCATGGCTTTATTTCGCTTAGTTGCTTACTCTTGAGTAGAACTGCATATTCACTCCAGGAATAAGCACATTTGTCAAATGAGTCAAATTGAAGCAAAACACATTGTTGGAGTGTCAGAATGCATAGATAGAAGGCGAATAAGCGTTCCATGGCTTTATTTCGCTTAGTTGCTTACTCTTGAGTAGAAGTGCATATTCACTCCAGGAATACGCACCTTTGTCAAATGAGTCAAATTGAAGCAAAACACATTGTTGGAGTGTCAGAATGCATAGATAGAAGGCAAATAAGCGTTCCATGGCTTTATTTCGCTTAGTTGCTTACTCTTGAGAAGAACTGCATATTCACTCCAGGAATACGCACCATTGTCAAATGAGTCAAATTGAAGCAAAACACATTGTTGGAGTGTCAGAATGCATAGATAGAAGGCAAATAAGCGTTCCATGGCTTTATTTCGCTTAGTTGCTTACTCTTGAGTAGAACTGTATATTCACTCCAGGAATAAGCACATTTGTCAAATGAGTCAAATTGAAGCAGAACACATTGTTGGAGTGTCAGAATGCATAGATAGAAGGCAAATAAGCGTTCCATAGCTTTATTTCGCTTAGTTGCTTACTCTTGAGTAGAACTGCATATTCACTCCAGGAATAAGCACATTTGTCAAATGAGTCAAATTGAAGCAGAACACATTGTTGGAGTGTCAGAATGCATAGATAGAAGGCAAATAAGCGTTCCATGGCTTTATTTCGCTTAGTTGCTTACTCTTGAGTAGAACTGCATATTCACTCCAGGAATACGCACCTTTGTCAAATGAGTCAAATTGAAGCAAAACACATTGTTGGAGTGTCAGAATGCATAGATAGAAGGCAAATGAGCGTTCCATGGCTTTATTTCGCTTAGTTGCTTACTCTTGAGTAGAACTGCATATTCACTCCAGGAATAAGCACATTTGTCAAATGAGTCAAATTGAAGCAGAACACATTGTTGGAGTGTCAGAATGCATAGATAGAAGGCAAATAAGCGTTAAATGGCTTTATTTCGCTTAGTTGCTTACTCTTGAGTAGAACTGCATATTCACTCCAGGAATAAACACCTTTGTCAAATGAGTCAAATTGAAGCAGAACACATTGTTGGAGTGTCAGAATGCATAGATAGAAGGCAAATAAGCGTTCCATGGCTTTATTTCGCTTAGTTGCTTACTCTTGAGTAGAACTGCATATTCACTCCAGGAATACGCACCTTTGTCAAATGAGTCAAATTGAAGCAAAACACATTGTTGGAGTGTCAGAATGCATAGATAGAAGGCAAATGAGCGTTCCATGGCTTTATTTCGCTTAGTTGCTTACTCTTGAGTAGAACTGCATATTCACTCCAGGAATAAGCACATTTGTCAAATGAGTCAAATTGAAGCAAAACACATTGTTGGAGTGTCAGAATGCATAGATAGAAGGCAAATAAGCGTTCCATGGCTTTATTTCGCTTAGTTGCTTACTCTTGAGTAGAACTGCATATTCACTCCAGGAATAAACACCTTTGTCAAATGAGTCAAATTGAAGCAAAACACATTGTTGGAGTGTCAGAATGCATAGATAGAAGGCAAATAAGCGTTCCATGGCTTTATTTCGCTTAGTTGCTTACTCTTGAGTAGAACTGCATATTCACTCCAGGAATAAGCACATTTGTCAAATGAGTCAAATTGAAGCAGAACACATTGTTGGAGTGTCAGAATGCGTAGATAGAAGGCAAATAAGCGTTCCATGGCTTTATTTCGCTTAGTTGCTTACTCTTGAGTAGAACTGCATATTCACTCCAGGAATAAGCACCTTTGTAAAATGAGTCAAATTGAAGCAAAACACATTGTTGGAGTGTCAGAATGCATAGATAGAAGGCGAATAAGCGTTCCATGGCTTTATTTCGCTTAGTTGCTTACTCTTGAGTAGAACTGCATATTCACTCCAGGAATACGCACCTTTGTCAAATGAGTCAAATTGAAGCAAAACACATTGTTGGAGTGTCAGAATGCATAGATAGAAGGCAAATAAGCGTTCCATGGCTTTATTTCGCTTAGTTGCTTACTCTTGAGTAGAACTGCATATTCACTCCAGGAATAAGCACATTTGTTAAATGAGTCAAATTGAAGCAAAACACATTGTTGGAGTGTCAGAATGCATAGATAGAAGGCAAATAAGCGTTCCATGGCTTTATTTCGCTTAGTTGCTTACTCTTGAGTAGAACTGCATATTCACTCCAGGAATAAGCACATTTGTCAAATGAGTCAAATTGAAGCAGAACACATTGTTGGAGTGTCAGAATGCATAGATAGAAGGCAAATAAGCGTTCCATGGCTTTATTTCGCTTAGTTGCTTACTCTTGAGTAGAACTGCATATTCACTCCAGGAATAAACACCTTTGTCAAATGAGTCAAATTGAAGCAGAACACATTGTTGGAGTGTCAGAATGCATAGATAGAAGGCAAATAAGCGTTCCATGGCTTTATTTCGCTTAGTTGCTTACTCTTGAGTAGAACTGCATATTCACTCCAGGAATACGCACCTTTGTCAAATGAGTCAAATTGAAGCAAAACACATTGTTGGAGTGTCAGAATGCATAGATAGAAGGCAAATGAGCGTTCCATGGCTTTATTTCGCTTAGTTGCTTACTCTTGAGTAGAACTGCATATTCACTCCAGGAATAAGCACATTTGTCAAATGAGTCAAATTGAAGCAAAACACATTGTTGGAGTGTCAGAATGCATAGATAGAAGGCAAATAAGCGTTCCATGGCTTTATTTCGCTTAGTTGCTTACTCTTGAGTAGAACTGCATATTCACTCCAGGAATAAACACCTTTGTCAAATGAGTCAAATTGAAGCAAAACACATTGTTGGAGTGTCAGAATGCATAGATAGAAGGCAAATAAGCGTTCCATGGCTTTATTTCGCTTAGTTGCTTACTCTTGAGTAGAACTGCATATTCACTCCAGGAATAAGCACATTTGTCAAATGAGTCAAATTGAAGCAGAACACATTGTTGGAGTGTCAGAATGCGTAGATAGAAGGCAAATAAGCGTTCCATGGCTTTATTTCGCTTAGTTGCTTACTCTTGAGTAGAACTGCATATTCACTCCAGGAATAAGCACCTTTGTAAAATGAGTCAAATTGAAGCAAAACACATTGTTGGAGTGTCAGAATGCATAGATAGAAGGCGAATAAGCGTTCCATGGCTTTATTTCGCTTAGTTGCTTACTCTTGAGTAGAACTGCATATTCACTCCAGGAATACGCACCTTTGTCAAATGAGTCAAATTGAAGCAAAACACATTGTTGGAGTGTCAGAATGCATAGATAGAAGGCAAATAAGCGTTCCATGGCTTTATTTCGCTTAGTTGCTTACTCTTGAGTAGAACTGCATATTCACTCCAGGAATAAGCACATTTGTTAAATGAGTCAAATTGAAGCAAAACACATTGTTGGAGTGTCAGAATGCATAGATAGAAGGCAAATAAGCGTTCCATGGCTTTATTTCGCTTAGTTGCTTACTCTTGAGTAGAACTGCATATTCACTCCAGGAAAAAACACATTTGTCAAATGAGTCAAATTGAAGCAGAACACATTGTTGGAGTGTCAGAATGCATAGATAGAAGGCAAATAAGCGTTCCATGGCTTTATTTCGCTTAGTTGCTTACTCTTGAGTAGAACTGCATATTCACTCCAGGAATAAGCACATTTGTCAAATGAGTCAAATTGAAGCAGAACACATTGTTGGAGTGTCAGAATGCGTAGATAGAAGGCAAATAAGCGTTCCATGGCTTTATTTCGCTTAGTTGCTTACTCTTGAGTAGAACTGCATATTCACTCCAGGAATAAGCACCTTTGTAAAATGAGTCAAATTGAAGCAAAACACATTGTTGGAGTGTCAGAATGCATAGATAGAAGGCGAATAAGCGTTCCATGGCTTTATTTCGCTTAGTTGCTTACTCTTGAGTAGAAGTGCATATTCACTCCAGGAATACGCACCTTTGTCAAATGAGTCAAATTGAAGCAAAACACATTGTTGGAGTGTCCGAATGCATAGATAGAAGGCAAATAAGCGTTCCATGGCTTTATTTCGCTTAGTTGCTTACTCTTGAGTAGAACTGCATATTCACTCCAGGAATAAGCACCTTTGTAAAATGAGTCAAATTGAAGCAGAACACATTGTTGGAGTGTCAGAATGCATAGATAGAAGGCGAATAAGCGTTCCATGGCTTTATTTCGCTTAGTTGCTTACTCTTGAGTAGAAGTGCATATTCACTCCAGGAATACGCACCTTTGTCAAATGAGTCAAATTGAAGCAAAACACATTGTTGGAGTGTCAGAATGCATAGATAGAAGGTAAATAAGCGTTCCATGGCTTTATTTCGGTTAGTTGCTTACTCTTGAGTAGAACTGCATATTCATTCCAGGAATAAGCACATTTGTCAAATGCCTCAAATTGAAGCAGAACACATTGTTGGAGTGTCAGAATGCATAGATAGAAGGCAAATAAGCATTCCACGGCTTTATTTCGCTTAGTTGATTACTCTTGAGTAGAACTGCATATTCACTCCAGGAATACGCACCTTTGTCAAATGAGTCAAATTGAAGCAAAACACATTGTTGGAGTGTCAGAATGCATAGATAGAAGGCAAATAAGCGTTCCATGGCTTTATTTCGCTTAGTTGCTTACTCTTGAGTAGAACTGCATATTCATTCCAGGAATAAGCACCTTTGTCAAATGAGTCAAATTGAAGCAGAACACATTGTTGGAGTGTCAGTATGCATAGATAGAAGGCAAATAAGCGTTCCAAGGCTTTATTTCGCTTAGTTGATTACTCTTGAGTAGAACTGCATATTCACTCCAGGAATACGCACCTTTGTCAAATGAGTCAAATTGAAGCAAAACACATTGTTGGAGTGTCAGAATGCATAGATAGAAGGCAAATAAGCGTTCCATGGCTTTATTTCGCTTAGTTGCTTACTCTTGAGTAGAACTGCATATTCACTCCAGGAAAAAACACATTTGTCAAATGAGTCAAATTGAAGCAGAACACATTGTTGGAGTGTCAGAATGCATAGATAGAAGGCAAATAAGCGTTCCATGGCTTTATTTCGCTTAGTTGCTTACTCTTGAGTAGAACTGCATATTCACTCCAGGAATAAGCACATTTGTCAAATGAGTCAAATTGAAGCAGAACACATTGTTGGAGTGTCAGAATGCATAGATAGAAGGCAAATAAGCGTTCCATGGCTTATTTCGCTTAGTTGCTTACTCTTGAGTAGAACTGCATATTCACTCCAGGAATAAGCACCTTTGTAAAATGAGTCAAATTGAAGCAAAACACATTGTTGGAGTGTCAGAATGCATGGATAGAAGGCGAATAAGCGTTCCATGGCTTTATTTCGCTTAGTTGCTTACTCTTGAGTAGAAGTGCATATTCACTCCAGGAATACGCACCTTTGTCAAATGAGTCAAATTGAAGCAAAACACATTGTTGGAGTGTCAGAATGCATAGATAGAAGGCAAATAAGCGTTCCATGGCTTTATTTCGCTTAGTTGCTTACTCTTGAGTAGAACTGCATATTCACTCCAGGAATAAGCACCTTTGTAAAATGAGTCAAATTGAAGCAGAACACATTGTTGGAGTGTCAGAATGCATAGATAGAAGGCGAATAAGCGTTCCATGGCTTTATTTCGCTTAATTGCTTACTCTTGAGTAGAAGTGCATATTCACTCCAGGAATACGCACCTTTGTCAAATGAGTCAAATTGAAGCAAAACACATTGTTGGAGTGTCAGAATGCATAGATAGAAGGCAAATGAGCGTTCCATGGCTTTATTTCGCTTAGTTGCTTACTCTTGAGTAGAACTGCATGTTCACTCCAGGAATAAGCACATTTGTTAAATGAGTCAAATTGAAGCAAAACACATTGTTGGAGTGTCAGAATGCATAGATAGAAGGCAAATGAGCGTTCCATGGCTTTATTTCGCTTAGTTGCTTACTCTTGAGTAGAACTGCATATTCACTCCAGGAATAAGCACCTTTGTAAAATGAGTCAAATTGAAGCAGAACACATTGTTGGAGTGTCAGAATGCATAGATAGAAGGCGAATAAGCATTCCATGGCTTTATTTCGCTTAGTTGCTTACTCTTGAGTAGAAGTGCATATTCACTCCAGGAATACGCACCTTTGTCAAATGAGTCAAATTGAAGCAAAACACATTGTTGGAGTGTCAGAATGCATAGATAGAAGGTAAATAAGCGTTCCATGGCTTTATTTCGGTTAGTTGCTTACTCTTGAGTAGAACTGCATATTCATTCCAGGAATAAGCACATTTGTCAAATGCCTCAAATTGAAGCAGAACACATTGTTGGAGTGTCAGAATGCATAGATAGAAGGCAAATAAGCATTCCACGGCTTTATTTCGCTTAGTTGATTACTCTTGAGTAGAACTGCATATTCACTCCAGGAATACGCACCTTTGTCAAATGAGTCAAATTGAAGCAAAACACATTGTTGGAGTGTCAGAATGCATAGATAGAAGGCAAATAAGCGTTCCATGGCTTTATTTCGCTTAGTTGCTTACTCTTGAGTAGAACTGCATATTCATTCCAGGAATAAGCACATTTGTCAAATGAGTCAAATTGAAGCAGAACACATTGTTGGAGTGTCAGTATGCATAGATAGAAGGCAAATAAGCGTTCCAAGGCTTTATTTCGCTTAGTTGATTACTCTTGAGTAGAACTGCATATTCACTCCAGGAATACGCACCTTTGTCAAATGAGTCAAATTGAAGCAAAACACATTGTTGGAGTGTCCGAATGCATAGATAGAAGGCAAATAAGCGTTCCATGGCTTTATTTCGCTTAGTTGCTTACTCTTGAGTAGAACTGCATATTCACTCCAGGAATAAGCACCTTTGTAAAATGAGTCAAATTGAAGCAGAACACATTGTTGGAGTGTCAGAATGCATAGATAGAAGGCGAATAAGCGTTCCATGGCTTTATTTCGCTTAGTTGCTTACTCTTGAGTAGAAGTGCATATTCACTCCAGGAATACGCACCTTTGTCAAATGAGTCAAATTGAAGCAAAACACATTGTTGGAGTGTCAGAATGCATAGATAGAAGGTAAATAAGCGTTCCATGGCTTTATTTCGGTTAGTTGCTTACTCTTGAGTAGAACTGCATATTCATTCCAGGAATAAGCACATTTGTCAAATGCCTCAAATTGAAGCAGAACACATTGTTGGAGTGTCAGAATGCATAGATAGAAGGCAAATAAGCATTCCACGGCTTTATTTCGCTTAGTTGATTACTCTTGAGTAGAACTGCATATTCACTCCAGGAATACGCACCTTTGTCAAATGAGTCAAATTGAAGCAAAACACATTGTTGGAGTGTCAGAATGCATAGATAGAAGGCAAATAAGCGTTCCATGGCTTTATTTCGCTTAGTTGCTTACTCTTGAGTAGAACTGCATATTCATTCCAGGAATAAGCACCTTTGTCAAATGAGTCAAATTGAAGCAGAACACATTGTTGGAGTGTCAGTATGCATAGATAGAAGGCAAATAAGCGTTCCAAGGCTTTATTTCGCTTAGTTGATTACTCTTGAGTAGAACTGCATATTCACTCCAGGAATACGCACCTTTGTCAAATGAGTCAAATTGAAGCAAAACACATTGTTGGAGTGTCAGAATGCATAGATAGAAGGCAAATAAGCGTTCCATGGCTTTATTTCGCTTAGTTGCTTACTCTTGAGTAGAACTGCATATTCACTCCAGGAATAAGCACATTTGTCAAATGAGTCAAATTGAAGCAGAACACATTGTTGGAGTGTCAGAATGCATAGATAGAAGGCAAATAAGCGTTCCATGGCTTTATTTCGCTTAGTTGCTTACTCTTGAGTAGAACTGCATATTCACTCCAGGAATAAACACCTTTGTCAAATGAGTCAAATTGAAGCAGAACACATTGTTGGAGTGTCAGAATGCATAGATAGAAGGCAAATAAGCGTTCCATGGCTTTATTTCGCTTAGTTGCTTACTCTTGAGTAGAACTGCATATTCACTCCAGGAATACGCACCTTTGTCAAATGAGTCAAATTGAAGCAAAACACATTGTTGGAGTGTCAGAATGCATAGATAGAAGGCAAATGAGCGTTCCATGGCTTTATTTCGCTTAGTTGCTTACTCTTGAGTAGAACTGCATATTCACTCCAGGAATAAGCACATTTGTCAAATGAGTCAAATTGAAGCAAAACACATTGTTGGAGTGTCAGAATGCATAGATAGAAGGCAAATAAGCGTTCCATGGCTTTATTTCGCTTAGTTGCTTACTCTTGAGTAGAACTGCATATTCACTCCAGGAATAAACACCTTTGTCAAATGAGTCAAATTGAAGCAAAACACATTGTTGGAGTGTCAGAATGCATAGATAGAAGGCAAATAAGCGTTCCATGGCTTTATTTCGCTTAGTTGCTTACTCTTGAGTAGAACTGCATATTCACTCCAGGAATAAGCACATTTGTCAAATGAGTCAAATTGAAGCAGAACACATTGTTGGAGTGTCAGAATGCGTAGATAGAAGGCAAATAAGCGTTCCATGGCTTTATTTCGCTTAGTTGCTTACTCTTGAGTAGAACTGCATATTCACTCCAGGAATAAGCACCTTTGTAAAATGAGTCAAATTGAAGCAAAACACATTGTTGGAGTGTCAGAATGCATAGATAGAAGGCGAATAAGCGTTCCATGGCTTTATTTCGCTTAGTTGCTTACTCTTGAGTAGAACTGCATATTCACTCCAGGAATACGCACCTTTGTCAAATGAGTCAAATTGAAGCAAAACACATTGTTGGAGTGTCAGAATGCATAGATAGAAGGCAAATAAGCGTTCCATGGCTTTATTTCGCTTAGTTGCTTACTCTTGAGTAGAACTGCATATTCACTCCAGGAATAAGCACATTTGTTAAATGAGTCAAATTGAAGCAAAACACATTGTTGGAGTGTCAGAATGCATAGATAGAAGGCAAATAAGCGTTCCATGGCTTTATTTCGCTTAGTTGCTTACTCTTGAGTAGAACTGCATATTCACTCCAGGAATAAGCACATTTGTCAAATGAGTCAAATTGAAGCAGAACACATTGTTGGAGTGTCAGAATGCATAGATAGAAGGCAAATAAGCGTTCCATGGCTTTATTTCGCTTAGTTGCTTACTCTTGAGTAGAACTGCATATTCACTCCAGGAATAAACACCTTTGTCAAATGAGTCAAATTGAAGCAGAACACATTGTTGGAGTGTCAGAATGCATAGATAGAAGGCAAATAAGCGTTCCATGGCTTTATTTCGCTTAGTTGCTTACTCTTGAGTAGAACTGCATATTCACTCCAGGAATACGCACCTTTGTCAAATGAGTCAAATTGAAGCAAAACACATTGTTGGAGTGTCAGAATGCATAGATAGAAGGCAAATGAGCGTTCCATGGCTTTATTTCGCTTAGTTGCTTACTCTTGAGTAGAACTGCATATTCACTCCAGGAATAAGCACATTTGTCAAATGAGTCAAATTGAAGCAAAACACATTGTTGGAGTGTCAGAATGCATAGATAGAAGGCAAATAAGCGTTCCATGGCTTTATTTCGCTTAGTTGCTTACTCTTGAGTAGAACTGCATATTCACTCCAGGAATAAACACCTTTGTCAAATGAGTCAAATTGAAGCAAAACACATTGTTGGAGTGTCAGAATGCATAGATAGAAGGCAAATAAGCGTTCCATGGCTTTATTTCGCTTAGTTGCTTACTCTTGAGTAGAACTGCATATTCACTCCAGGAATAAGCACATTTGTCAAATGAGTCAAATTGAAGCAGAACACATTGTTGGAGTGTCAGAATGCGTAGATAGAAGGCAAATAAGCGTTCCATGGCTTTATTTCGCTTAGTTGCTTACTCTTGAGTAGAACTGCATATTCACTCCAGGAATAAGCACCTTTGTAAAATGAGTCAAATTGAAGCAAAACACATTGTTGGAGTGTCAGAATGCATAGATAGAAGGCGAATAAGCGTTCCATGGCTTTATTTCGCTTAGTTGCTTACTCTTGAGTAGAACTGCATATTCACTCCAGGAATACGCACCTTTGTCAAATGAGTCAAATTGAAGCAAAACACATTGTTGGAGTGTCAGAATGCATAGATAGAAGGCAAATAAGCGTTCCATGGCTTTATTTCGCTTAGTTGCTTACTCTTGAGTAGAACTGCATATTCACTCCAGGAATAAGCACATTTGTTAAATGAGTCAAATTGAAGCAAAACACATTGTTGGAGTGTCAGAATGCATAGATAGAAGGCAAATAAGCGTTCCATGGCTTTATTTCGCTTAGTTGCTTACTCTTGAGTAGAACTGCATATTCACTCCAGGAAAAAACACATTTGTCAAATGAGTCAAATTGAAGCAGAACACATTGTTGGAGTGTCAGAATGCATAGATAGAAGGCAAATAAGCGTTCCATGGCTTTATTTCGCTTAGTTGCTTACTCTTGAGTAGAACTGCATATTCACTCCAGGAATAAGCACATTTGTCAAATGAGTCAAATTGAAGCAGAACACATTGTTGGAGTGTCAGAATGCGTAGATAGAAGGCAAATAAGCGTTCCATGGCTTTATTTCGCTTAGTTGCTTACTCTTGAGTAGAACTGCATATTCACTCCAGGAATAAGCACCTTTGTAAAATGAGTCAAATTGAAGCAAAACACATTGTTGGAGTGTCAGAATGCATAGATAGAAGGCGAATAAGCGTTCCATGGCTTTATTTCGCTTAGTTGCTTACTCTTGAGTAGAAGTGCATATTCACTCCAGGAATACGCACCTTTGTCAAATGAGTCAAATTGAAGCAAAACACATTGTTGGAGTGTCCGAATGCATAGATAGAAGGCAAATAAGCGTTCCATGGCTTTATTTCGCTTAGTTGCTTACTCTTGAGTAGAACTGCATATTCACTCCAGGAATAAGCACCTTTGTAAAATGAGTCAAATTGAAGCAGAACACATTGTTGGAGTGTCAGAATGCATAGATAGAAGGCGAATAAGCGTTCCATGGCTTTATTTCGCTTAGTTGCTTACTCTTGAGTAGAAGTGCATATTCACTCCAGGAATACGCACCTTTGTCAAATGAGTCAAATTGAAGCAAAACACATTGTTGGAGTGTCAGAATGCATAGATAGAAGGTAAATAAGCGTTCCATGGCTTTATTTCGGTTAGTTGCTTACTCTTGAGTAGAACTGCATATTCATTCCAGGAATAAGCACATTTGTCAAATGCCTCAAATTGAAGCAGAACACATTGTTGGAGTGTCAGAATGCATAGATAGAAGGCAAATAAGCATTCCACGGCTTTATTTCGCTTAGTTGATTACTCTTGAGTAGAACTGCATATTCACTCCAGGAATACGCACCTTTGTCAAATGAGTCAAATTGAAGCAAAACACATTGTTGGAGTGTCAGAATGCATAGATAGAAGGCAAATAAGCGTTCCATGGCTTTATTTCGCTTAGTTGCTTACTCTTGAGTAGAACTGCATATTCATTCCAGGAATAAGCACCTTTGTCAAATGAGTCAAATTGAAGCAGAACACATTGTTGGAGTGTCAGTATGCATAGATAGAAGGCAAATAAGCGTTCCAAGGCTTTATTTCGCTTAGTTGATTACTCTTGAGTAGAACTGCATATTCACTCCAGGAATACGCACCTTTGTCAAATGAGTCAAATTGAAGCAAAACACATTGTTGGAGTGTCAGAATGCATAGATAGAAGGCAAATAAGCGTTCCATGGCTTTATTTCGCTTAGTTGCTTACTCTTGAGTAGAACTGCATATTCACTCCAGGAAAAAACACATTTGTCAAATGAGTCAAATTGAAGCAGAACACATTGTTGGAGTGTCAGAATGCATAGATAGAAGGCAAATAAGCGTTCCATGGCTTTATTTCGCTTAGTTGCTTACTCTTGAGTAGAACTGCATATTCACTCCAGGAATAAGCACATTTGTCAAATGAGTCAAATTGAAGCAGAACACATTGTTGGAGTGTCAGAATGCATAGATAGAAGGCAAATAAGCGTTCCATGGCTTTATTTCGCTTAGTTGCTTACTCTTGAGTAGAACTGCATATTCACTCCAGGAATAAGCACCTTTGTAAAATGAGTCAAATTGAAGCAAAACACATTGTTGGAGTGTCAGAATGCATGGATAGAAGGCGAATAAGCGTTCCATGGCTTTATTTCGCTTAGTTGCTTACTCTTGAGTAGAAGTGCATATTCACTCCAGGAATACGCACCTTTGTCAAATGAGTCAAATTGAAGCAAAACACATTGTTGGAGTGTCAGAATGCATAGATAGAAGGCAAATAAGCGTTCCATGGCTTTATTTCGCTTAGTTGCTTACTCTTGAGTAGAACTGCATATTCACTCCAGGAATAAGCACCTTTGTAAAATGAGTCAAATTGAAGCAGAACACATTGTTGGAGTGTCAGAATGCATAGATAGAAGGCGAATAAGCGTTCCATGGCTTTATTTCGCTTAATTGCTTACTCTTGAGTAGAAGTGCATATTCACTCCAGGAATACGCACCTTTGTCAAATGAGTCAAATTGAAGCAAAACACATTGTTGGAGTGTCAGAATGCATAGATAGAAGGCAAATGAGCGTTCCATGGCTTTATTTCGCTTAGTTGCTTACTCTTGAGTAGAACTGCATGTTCACTCCAGGAATAAGCACATTTGTTAAATGAGTCAAATTGAAGCAAAACACATTGTTGGAGTGTCAGAATGCATAGATAGAAGGCAAATGAGCGTTCCATGGCTTTATTTCGCTTAGTTGCTTACTCTTGAGTAGAACTGCATATTCACTCCAGGAATAAGCACCTTTGTAAAATGAGTCAAATTGAAGCAGAACACATTGTTGGAGTGTCAGAATGCATAGATAGAAGGCGAATAAGCGTTCCATGGCTTTATTTCGCTTAGTTGCTTACTCTTGAGTAGAAGTGCATATTCACTCCAGGAATACGCACCTTTGTCAAATGAGTCAAATTGAAGCAAAACACATTGTTGGAGTGTCAGAATGCATAGATAGAAGGTAAATAAGCGTTCCATGGCTTTATTTCGGTTAGTTGCTTACTCTTGAGTAGAACTGCATATTCATTCCAGGAATAAGCACATTTGTCAAATGCCTCAAATTGAAGCAGAACACATTGTTGGAGTGTCAGAATGCATAGATAGAAGGCAAATAAGCATTCCACGGCTTTATTTCGCTTAGTTGATTACTCTTGAGTAGAACTGCATATTCACTCCAGGAATACGCACCTTTGTCAAATGAGTCAAATTGAAGCAAAACACATTGTTGGAGTGTCAGAATGCATAGATAGAAGGCAAATAAGCGTTCCATGGCTTTATTTCGCTTAGTTGCTTACTCTTGAGTAGAACTGCATATTCATTCCAGGAATAAGCACATTTGTCAAATGAGTCAAATTGAAGCAGAACACATTGTTGGAGTGTCAGTATGCATAGATAGAAGGCAAATAAGCGTTCCAAGGCTTTATTTCGCTTAGTTGATTACTCTTGAGTAGAACTGCATATTCACTCCAGGAATACGCACCTTTGTCAAATGAGTCAAATTGAAGCAAAACACATTGTTGGAGTGTCCGAATGCATAGATAGAAGGCAAATAAGCGTTCCATGGCTTTATTTCGCTTAGTTGCTTACTCTTGAGTAGAACTGCATATTCACTCCAGGAATAAGCACCTTTGTAAAATGAGTCAAATTGAAGCAGAACACATTGTTGGAGTGTCAGAATGCATAGATAGAAGGCGAATAAGCGTTCCATGGCTTTATTTCGCTTAGTTGCTTACTCTTGAGTAGAAGTGCATATTCACTCCAGGAATACGCACCTTTGTCAAATGAGTCAAATTGAAGCAAAACACATTGTTGGAGTGTCAGAATGCATAGATAGAAGGTAAATAAGCGTTCCATGGCTTTATTTCGGTTAGTTGCTTACTCTTGAGTAGAACTGCATATTCATTCCAGGAATAAGCACATTTGTCAAATGCCTCAAATTGAAGCAGAACACATTGTTGGAGTGTCAGAATGCATAGATAGAAGGCAAATAAGCATTCCACGGCTTTATTTCGCTTAGTTGATTACTCTTGAGTAGAACTGCATATTCACTCCAGGAATACGCACCTTTGTCAAATGAGTCAAATTGAAGCAAAACACATTGTTGGAGTGTCAGAATGCATAGATAGAAGGCAAATAAGCGTTCCATGGCTTTATTTCGCTTAGTTGCTTACTCTTGAGTAGAACTGCATATTCATTCCAGGAATAAGCACCTTTGTCAAATGAGTCAAATTGAAGCAGAACACATTGTTGGAGTGTCAGTATGCATAGATAGAAGGCAAATAAGCGTTCCAAGGCTTTATTTCGCTTAGTTGATTACTCTTGAGTAGAACTGCATATTCACTCCAGGAATACGCACCTTTGTCAAATGAGTCAAATTGAAGCAAAACACATTGTTGGAGTGTCAGAATGCATAGATAGAAGGCAAATAAGCGTTCCATGGCTTTATTTCGCTTAGTTGCTTACTCTTGAGTAGAACTGCATATTCACTCCAGGAAAAAACACATTTGTCAAATGAGTCAAATTGAAGCAGAACACATTGTTGGAGTGTCAGAATGCATAGATAGAAGGCAAATAAGCGTTCCATGGCTTTATTTCGCTTAGTTGCTTACTCTTGAGTAGAACTGCATATTCACTCCAGGAATAAGCACATTTGTCAAATGAGTCAAATTGAAGCAGAACACATTGTTGGAGTGTCAGAATGCATAGATAGAAGGCAAATAAGCGTTCCATGGCTTTATTTCGCTTAGTTGCTTACTCTTGAGTAGAACTGCATATTCACTCCAGGAATAAGCACCTTTGTAAAATGAGTCAAATTGAAGCAAAACACATTGTTGGAGTGTCAGAATGCATGGATAGAAGGCGAATAAGCGTTCCATGGCTTTATTTCGCTTAGTTGCTTACTCTTGAGTAGAAGTGCATATTCACTCCAGGAATACGCACCTTTGTCAAATGAGTCAAATTGAAGCAAAACACATTGTTGGAGTGTCAGAATGCATAGATAGAAGGCAAATAAGCGTTCCATGGCTTTATTTCGCTTAGTTGCTTACTCTTGAGTAGAACTGCATATTCACTCCAGGAATAAGCACCTTTGTAAAATGAGTCAAATTGAAGCAGAACACATTGTTGGAGTGTCAGAATGCATAGATAGAAGGCGAATAAGCGTTCCATGGCTTTATTTCGCTTAATTGCTTACTCTTGAGTAGAAGTGCATATTCACTCCAGGAATACGCACCTTTGTCAAATGAGTCAAATTGAAGCAAAACACATTGTTGGAGTGTCAGAATGCATAGATAGAAGGCAAATGAGCGTTCCATGGCTTTATTTCGCTTAGTTGCTTACTCTTGAGTAGAACTGCATGTTCACTCCAGGAATAAGCACATTTGTTAAATGAGTCAAATTGAAGCAAAACACATTGTTGGAGTGTCAGAATGCATAGATAGAAGGCAAATGAGCGTTCCATGGCTTTATTTCGCTTAGTTGCTTACTCTTGAGTAGAACTGCATATTCACTCCAGGAATAAGCACCTTTGTAAAATGAGTCAAATTGAAGCAGAACACATTGTTGGAGTGTCAGAATGCATAGATAGAAGGCGAATAAGCGTTCCATGGCTTTATTTCGCTTAGTTGCTTACTCTTGAGTAGAAGTGCATATTCACTCCAGGAATACGCACCTTTGTCAAATGAGTCAAATTGAAGCAAAACACATTGTTGGAGTGTCAGAATGCATAGATAGAAGGTAAATAAGCGTTCCATGGCTTTATTTCGGTTAGTTGCTTACTCTTGAGTAGAACTGCATATTCATTCCAGGAATAAGCACATTTGTCAAATGCCTCAAATTGAAGCAGAACACATTGTTGGAGTGTCAGAATGCATAGATAGAAGGCAAATAAGCATTCCACGGCTTTATTTCGCTTAGTTGATTACTCTTGAGTAGAACTGCATATTCACTCCAGGAATACGCACCTTTGTCAAATGAGTCAAATTGAAGCAAAACACATTGTTGGAGTGTCAGAATGCATAGATAGAAGGCAAATAAGCGTTCCATGGCTTTATTTCGCTTAGTTGCTTACTCTTGAGTAGAACTGCATATTCATTCCAGGAATAAGCACATTTGTCAAATGAGTCAAATTGAAGCAGAACACATTGTTGGAGTGTCAGTATGCATAGATAGAAGGCAAATAAGCGTTCCAAGGCTTTATTTCGCTTAGTTGATTACTCTTGAGTAGAACTGCATATTCACTCCAGGAATACGCACCTTTGTCAAATGAGTCAAATTGAAGCAAAACACATTGTTGGAGTGTCAGAATGCATAGATAGAAGGCAAATAAGCGTTCCATGGCTTTATTTCGCTTAGTTGCTTACTCTTGAGTAGAACTGCATATTCACTCCAGGAAAAAACACATTTGTCAAATGAGTCAAATTGAAGCAGAACACATTGTTGGAGTGTCAGAATGCATAGATAGAAGGCAAATAAGCGTTCCATGGCTTTATTTCGCTTAGTTGCTTACTCTTGAGTAGAACTGCATATTCACTCCAGGAATAAGCACATTTGTCAAATGAGTCAAATTGAAGCAGAACACATTGTTGGAGTGTCAGAATGCATAGATAGAAGGCAAATAAGCGTTCCATGGCTTTATTTCGCTTAGTTGCTTACTCTTGAGTAGAACTGCATATTCACTCCAGGAATAAGCACCTTTGTAAAATGAGTCAAATTGAAGCAAAACACATTGTTGGAGTGTCAGAATGCATGGATAGAAGGCGAATAAGCGTTCCATGGCTTTATTTCGCTTAGTTGCTTACTCTTGAGTAGAAGTGCATATTCACTCCAGGAATACGCACCTTTGTCAAATGAGTCAAATTGAAGCAAAACACATTGTTGGAGTGTCAGAATGCATAGATAGAAGGCAAATAAGCGTTCCATGGCTTTATTTCGCTTAGTTGCTTACTCTTGAGTAGAACTGCATATTCACTCCAGGAATAAGCACCTTTGTAAAATGAGTCAAATTGAAGCAGAACACATTGTTGGAGTGTCAGAATGCATAGATAGAAGGCGAATAAGCGTTCCATGGCTTTATTTCGCTTAATTGCTTACTCTTGAGTAGAAGTGCATATTCACTCCAGGAATACGCACCTTTGTCAAATGAGTCAAATTGAAGCAAAACACATTGTTGGAGTGTCAGAATGCATAGATAGAAGGCAAATGAGCGTTCCATGGCTTTATTTCGCTTAGTTGCTTACTCTTGAGTAGAACTGCATGTTCACTCCAGGAATAAGCACATTTGTTAAATGAGTCAAATTGAAGCAAAACACATTGTTGGAGTGTCAGAATGCATAGATAGAAGGCAAATAAGCGTTCCATGGCTTTATTTCGCTTAGTTGCTTACTCATGAGTAGAACTGCATATTCACTCCAGGAATACGCACCTTTGTCAAATGAGTCAAATTGAAGCAAAACACATTGTTGGAGTGTCAGAATGCATAGATAGAAGGCAAATGAGCGTTCCATGGCTTTATTTCGCTTAGTTGCTTACTCTTGAGTAGAACTGCATATTCATTCCAGGAATAAGCACATTTGTCAAATGAGTCAAATTGAAGCAGAACACATTGTTGGAGTGTCAGAATGCATAGATAGAAGGCAAATAAGCGTTCCACGGCTTTATTTTGCTTAGTTGATTACTCTTGAGTAGAACTGCATATTCACTCCAGGAATACGCACCTTTGTCAAATGAGTCAAATTGAAGCAAAACACATTGTTGGAGTGTCAGAATGCATAGATAGAAGGCAAATAAGCGTTCCATGGCTTTATTTCGCTTAGTTGCTTACTCTTGAGTAGAACTGCATATTCACTCCAGGAAAAAACACATTTGTCAAATGAGTCAAATTGAAGCAGAACACATTGTTGGAGTGTCAGAATGCATAGATAGAAGGCAAATAAGCGTTCCATGGCTTTATTTCGCTTAGTTGCTTACTCTTGAGTAGAACTGCATATTCACTCCAGGAATAAGCACATTTGTCAAATGAGTCAAATTGAAGCAGAACACATTGTTGGAGTGTCAGAATGCATAGATAGAAGGCAAATAAGCGTTCCATGGCTTTATTTCGCTTAGTTGCTTACTCTTGAGTAGAACTGCATATTCACTCCAGGAATAAGCACCTTTGTAAAATGAGTCAAGTTGAAGCAAAACACATTGTTGGAGTGTCAGAATGCATGGATAGAAGGCGAATAAGCGTTCCATGGCTTTATTTCGCTTAGTTGCTTACTCTTGAGTAGAAGTGCATATTCACTCCAGGAATACGCACCTTTGTCAAATGAGTCAAATTGAAGCAAAACACATTGTTGGAGTGTCAGAATGCGTAGATAGAAGGCAAATAAGCGTTCCATGGCTTTATTTCGCTTAGTTGCTTACTCTTGAGTAGAACTGTATATTCACTCCAGGAATACGCACCTTTGTCAAATGAGTCAAATTGAAGCAAAACACATTGTTGGAGTGTCAGAATGCATAGATAGAAGGCAAATAAGCGTTCCATGGCTTTATTTCGCTTAGTTGCTTACTCTTGAGTAGAACTGCATATTCACTCCAGGAATAAGCACCTTTGTCAAATGAGTCAAATTGAATCAGAACACATTGTTGGAGTGTCCGAATGCATAGATAGAAGGCAAATAAGCGTTCCATGGCTTTATTTCGCTTAGTTGCTTACTCTTGAGTAGAACTGCATATTCACTCCAGGAATAAGCACCTTTGTAAAATGAGTCAAATTGAAGCAGAACACATTGTTGGAGTGTCAGAATGCATAGATAGAAGGCGAATAAGCGTTCCATGGCTTTATTTCGCTTAATTGCTTACTCTTGAGTAGAAGTGCATATTCACTCCAGGAATACGCACCTTTGTCAAATGAGTCAAATTGAAGCAAAACACATTGTTGGAGTGTCAGAATGCATAGATAGAAGGCAAATGAGCGTTCCATGGCTTTATTTCGCTTAGTTGCTTACTCTTGAGTAGAACTGCATGTTCACTCCAGGAATAAGCACATTTGTTAAATGAGTCAAATTGAAGCAAAACACATTGTTGGAGTGTCAGAATGCATAGATAGAAGGCAAATGAGCGTTCCATGGCTTTATTTCGCTTAGTTGCTTACTCTTGAGTAGAACTGCATATTCACTCCAGGAATAAGCACATTTGTTAAATGAGTCAAATTGAAGCAGAACACATTGTTGGAGTGTCAGAATGCATAGATAGAAGGCAAATAAGCGTTCCATGGCTTTATTTCGCTTAGTTGCTTACTCTTGAGTAGAACTGCATATTCACTCCAGGAATAAGCACATTTGTCAAATGAGTCAAATTGAAGCAGAACACATTGTTGGAGTGTCAGAATGCATAGATAGAAGGCAAATAAGCGTTCCATGGCTTTATTTCGCTTAGTTGCTTACTCTTGAGTAGAACTGCATATTCACTCCAGGAATAAGCACATTTGTCAAATGAGTCAAATTGAAGCAAAACACATTGTTGGAGTGTCAGAATGCATAGATAGAAGGCAAATAAGCGTTCCATGGCTTTATTTCGCTTAGTTGCTTACTCTTGAGTAGAACTGCATATTCACTCCAGGAATAAACACATTTGTCAAATGAGTCAAATTGAAGCAAAACACATTGTTGGAGTGTCAGAATGCATAGATAGAAGGCAAATAAGCGTTCCATGGCTTTATTTCGCTTAGTTGCTTACTCTTGAGTAGAACTGCATATTCACTCCAGGAAAAAACACATTTGTCAAATGAGTCAAATTGAAGCAGAACACATTGTTGGAGTGTCAGAATGCATAGATAGAAGGCAAATAAGCGTTCCATGGCTTTATTTCGCTTAGTTGCTTACTCTTGAGTAGAACTGCATATTCACTCCAGGAATAAGCACATTTGTCAAATGAGTCAAATTGAAGCAGAACACATTGTTGGAGTGTCAGAATGCATAGATAGAAGGCAAATAAGCGTTCCATGGCTTTATTTCGCTTAGTTGCTTACTCTTGAGTAGAACTGCATATTCACTCCAGGAATAAGCACCTTTGTAAAATGAGTCAAGTTGAAGCAAAACACATTGTTGGAGTGTCAGAATGCATGGATAGAAGGCGAATAAGCGTTCCATGGCTTTATTTCGCTTAGTTGCTTACTCTTGAGTAGAAGTGCATATTCACTCCAGGAATACGCACCTTTGTCAAATGAGTCAAATTGAAGCAAAACACATTGTTGGAGTGTCAGAATGCGTAGATAGAAGGCAAATAAGCGTTCCATGGCTTTATTTCGCTTAGTTGCTTACTCTTGAGTAGAACTGTATATTCACTCCAGGAATACGCACCTTTGTCAAATGAGTCAAATTGAAGCAAAACACATTGTTGGAGTGTCAGAATGCATAGATAGAAGGCAAATAAGCGTTCCATGGCTTTATTTCGCTTAGTTGCTTACTCTTGAGTAGAACTGCATATTCACTCCAGGAATAAGCACCTTTGTCAAATGAGTCAAATTGAATCAGAACACATTGTTGGAGTGTCCGAATGCATAGATAGAAGGCAAATAAGCGTTCCATGGCTTTATTTCGCTTAGTTGCTTACTCTTGAGTAGAACTGCATATTCACTCCAGGAATAAGCACCTTTGTAAAATGAGTCAAATTGAAGCAGAACACATTGTTGGAGTGTCAGAATGCATAGATAGAAGGCGAATAAGCGTTCCATGGCTTTATTTCGCTTAATTGCTTACTCTTGAGTAGAAGTGCATATTCACTCCAGGAATACGCACCTTTGTCAAATGAGTCAAATTGAAGCAAAACACATTGTTGGAGTGTCAGAATGCATAGATAGAAGGCAAATGAGCGTTCCATGGCTTTATTTCGCTTAGTTGCTTACTCTTGAGTAGAACTGCATGTTCACTCCAGGAATAAGCACATTTGTTAAATGAGTCAAATTGAAGCAAAACACATTGTTGGAGTGTCAGAATGCATAGATAGAAGGCAAATGAGCGTTCCATGGCTTTATTTCGCTTAGTTGCTTACTCTTGAGTAGAACTGCATATTCACTCCAGGAATAAGCACATTTGTTAAATGAGTCAAATTGAAGCAGAACACATTGTTGGAGTGTCAGAATGCATAGATAGAAGGCAAATAAGCGTTCCATGGCTTTATTTCGCTTAGTTGCTTACTCTTGAGTAGAACTGCATATTCACTCCAGGAATAAGCACATTTGTCAAATGAGTCAAATTGAAGCAAAACACATTGTTGGAGTGTCAGAATGCATAGATAGAAGGCAAATAAGCGTTCCATGGCTTTATTTCGCTTAGTTGCTTACTCTTGAGTAGAACTGCATATTCACTCCAGGAATAAACACATTTGTCAAATGAGTCAAATTGAAGCAAAACACATTGTTGGAGTGTCAGAATGCATAGATAGAAGGCAAATAAGCGTTCCATGGCTTTATTTCGCTTAGTTGCTTACTCTTGAGTAGAACTGCATATTCACTCCAGGAATACGCACCTTTGTCAAATGAGTCAAATTGAAGCAAAACACATTGTTGGAGTGTCAGAATGCATAGATAGAAGGCAAATAAGCGTTCCATGGCTTTATTTCGCTTAGTTGCTTACTCTTGAGTAGAACTGCATATTCACTCCAGGAAAAAACACATTTGTCAAATGAGTCAAATTGAAGCAGAACACATTGTTGGAGTGTCAGAATGCATAGATAGAAGGCAAATAAGCGTTCCATGGCTTTATTTCGCTTAGTTGCTTACTCTTGAGTAGAACTGCATATTCACTCCAGGAATAAGCACATTTGTCAAATGAGTCAAATTGAAGCAGAACACATTGTTGGAGTGTCAGAATGCATAGATAGAAGGCAAATAAGCGTTCCATGGCTTTATTTCGCTTAGTTGCTTACTCTTGAGTAGAACTGCATATTCACTCCAGGAATAAGCACCTTTGTAAAATGAGTCAAGTTGAAGCAAAACACATTGTTGGAGTGTCAGAATGCATGGATAGAAGGCGAATAAGCGTTCCATGGCTTTATTTCGCTTAGTTGCTTACTCTTGAGTAGAAGTGCATATTCACTCCAGGAATACGCACCTTTGTCAAATGAGTCAAATTGAAGCAAAACACATTGTTGGAGTGTCAGAATGCGTAGATAGAAGGCAAATAAGCGTTCCATGGCTTTATTTCGCTTAGTTGCTTACTCTTGAGTAGAACTGTATATTCACTCCAGGAATACGCACCTTTGTCAAATGAGTCAAATTGAAGCAAAACACATTGTTGGAGTGTCAGAATGCATAGATAGAAGGCAAATAAGCGTTCCATGGCTTTATTTCGCTTAGTTGCTTACTCTTGAGTAGAACTGCATATTCACTCCAGGAATAAGCACCTTTGTCAAATGAGTCAAATTGAATCAGAACACATTGTTGGAGTGTCCGAATGCATAGATAGAAGGCAAATAAGCGTTCCATGGCTTTATTTCGCTTAGTTGCTTACTCTTGAGTAGAACTGCATATTCACTCCAGGAATAAGCACCTTTGTAAAATGAGTCAAATTGAAGCAGAACACATTGTTGGAGTGTCAGAATGCATAGATAGAAGGCGAATAAGCGTTCCATGGCTTTATTTCGCTTAATTGCTTACTCTTGAGTAGAAGTGCATATTCACTCCAGGAATACGCACCTTTGTCAAATGAGTCAAATTGAAGCAAAACACATTGTTGGAGTGTCAGAATGCATAGATAGAAGGCAAATGAGCGTTCCATGGCTTTATTTCGCTTAGTTGCTTACTCTTGAGTAGAACTGCATGTTCACTCCAGGAATAAGCACGTTTGTTAAATGAGTCAAATTGAAGCAAAACACATTGTTGGAGTGTCAGAATGCATAGATAGAAGGCAAATGAGCGTTCCATGGCTTTATTTCGCTTAGTTGCTTACTCTTGAGTAGAACTGCATATTCACTCCAGGAATAAGCACATTTGTTAAATGAGTCAAATTGAAGCAGAACACATTGTTGGAGTGTCAGAATGCATAGATAGAAGGCAAATAAGCGTTCCATGGCTTTATTTCGCTTAGTTGCTTACTCTTGAGTAGAACTGCATATTCACTCCAGGAATAAGCACATTTGTCAAATGAGTCAAATTGAAGCAGAACACATTGTTGGAGTGTCAGAATGCATAGATAGAAGGCAAATAAGCGTTCCATGGCTTTATTTCGCTTAGTTGCTTACTCTTGAGTAGAACTGCATATTCACTCCAGGAATAAGCACATTTGTCAAATGAGTCAAATTGAAGCAAAACACATTGTTGGAGTGTCAGAATGCATAGATAGAAGGCGAATAAGCGTTCCATGGCTTTATTTCGCTTAGTTGCTTACTCTTGAGTAGAAGTGCATATTCACTCCAGGAATACGCACCTTTGTCAAATGAGTCAAATTGAAGCAAAACACATTGTTGGAGTGTCAGAATGCATAGATAGAAGGCAAATAAGCGTTCCATGGCTTTATTTCGCTTAGTTGCTTACTCTTGAGTAGAACTGCATATTCACTCCAGGAATACGCACCTTTGTCAAATGAGTCAAATTGAAGCAAAACACATTGTTGGAGTGTCAGAATGCGTAGATAGAAGGCAAATAAGCGTTCCATGGCTTTATTTCGCTTAGTTGCTTACTCTTGAGTAGAACTGCATATTCACTCCAGGAATAAGCACCTTTGTAAAATGAGTCAAATTGAAGCAAAACACATTGTTGGAGTGTCAGAATGCATGGATAGAAGGCGAATAAGCGTTCCATGGCTTTATTTCGCTTAGTTGCTTACTCTTGAGTAGAAGTGCATATTCACTCCAGGAATACGCACCTTTGTCAAATGAGTCAAATTGAAGCAAAACACATTGTTGGAGTGTCAGAATGCATAGATAGAAGGTAAATAAGCGTTCCATGGCTTTATTTCGGTTAGTTGCTTACTCTTGAGTAGAACTGCATATTCATTCCAGGAATAAGCACATTTGTCAAATGCCTCAAATTGAAGCAGAACACATTGTTGGAGTGTCAGAATGCATAGATAGAAGGCAAATAAGCATTCCACGGCTTTATTTCGCTTAGTTGATTACTCTTGAGTAGAACTGCATATTCACTCCAGGAATACGCACCTTTGTCAAATGAGTCAAATTGAAGCAAAACACATTGTTGGAGTGTCAGAATGCATAGATAGAAGGCAAATAAGCGTTCCATGGCTTTATTTCGCTTAGTTGCTTACTCTTGAGTAGAACTGCATATTCATTCCAGGAATAAGCACATTTGTCAAATGAGTCAAATTGAAGCAGAACACATTGTTGGAGTGTCAGTATGCATAGATAGAAGGCAAATAAGCGTTCCAAGGCTTTATTTCGCTTAGTTGATTACTCTTGAGTAGAACTGCATATTCACTCCAGGAATACGCACCTTTGTCAAATGAGTCAAATTGAAGCAAAACACATTGTTGGAGTGTCAGAATGCATAGATAGAAGGCAAATAAGCGTTCCATGGCTTTATTTCGCTTAGTTGCTTACTCTTGAGTAGAACTGCATATTCACTCCAGGAAAAAACACATTTGTCAAATGAGTCAAATTGAAGCAGAACACATTGTTGGAGTGTCAGAATGCATAGATAGAAGGCAAATAAGCGTTCCATGGCTTTATTTCGCTTAGTTGCTTACTCTTGAGTAGAACTGCATATTCACTCCAGGAATAAGCACATTTGTCAAATGAGTCAAATTGAAGCAGAACACATTGTTGGAGTGTCAGAATGCATAGATAGAAGGCAAATAAGCGTTCCATGGCTTTATTTCGCTTAGTTGCTTACTCTTGAGTAGAACTGCATATTCACTCCAGGAATAAGCACCTTTGTAAAATGAGTCAAATTGAAGCAAAACACATTGTTGGAGTGTCAGAATGCATGGATAGAAGGCGAATAAGCGTTCCATGGCTTTATTTCGCTTAGTTGCTTACTCTTGAGTAGAAGTGCATATTCACTCCAGGAATACGCACCTTTGTCAAATGAGTCAAATTGAAGCAAAACACATTGTTGGAGTGTCAGAATGCATAGATAGAAGGCAAATAAGCGTTCCATGGCTTTATTTCGCTTAGTTGCTTACTCTTGAGTAGAACTGCATATTCACTCCAGGAATAAGCACCTTTGTAAAATGAGTCAAATTGAAGCAGAACACATTGTTGGAGTGTCAGAATGCATAGATAGAAGGCGAATAAGCGTTCCATGGCTTTATTTCGCTTAATTGCTTACTCTTGAGTAGAAGTGCATATTCACTCCAGGAATACGCACCTTTGTCAAATGAGTCAAATTGAAGCAAAACACATTGTTGGAGTGTCAGAATGCGTAGATAGAAGGCAAATAAGCGTTCCATGGCTTTATTTCGCTTAGTTGCTTACTCTTGAGTAGAACTGTATATTCACTCCAGGAATACGCACCTTTGTCAAATGAGTCAAATTGAAGCAAAACACATTGTTGGAGTGTCAGAATGCATAGATAGAAGGCAAATAAGCGTTCCATGGCTTTATTTCGCTTAGTTGCTTACTCTTGAGTAGAACTGCATATTCACTCCAGGAATAAGCACCTTTGTCAAATGAGTCAAATTGAATCAGAACACATTGTTGGAGTGTCCGAATGCATAGATAGAAGGCAAATAAGCGTTCCATGGCTTTATTTCGCTTAGTTGCTTACTCTTGAGTAGAACTGCATATTCACTCCAGGAATAAGCACCTTTGTAAAATGAGTCAAATTGAAGCAGAACACATTGTTGGAGTGTCAGAATGCATAGATAGAAGGCGAATAAGCGTTCCATGGCTTTATTTCGCTTAATTGCTTACTCTTGAGTAGAAGTGCATATTCACTCCAGGAATACGCACCTTTGTCAAATGAGTCAAATTGAAGCAAAACACATTGTTGGAGTGTCAGAATGCATAGATAGAAGGCAAATGAGCGTTCCATGGCTTTATTTCGCTTAGTTGCTTACTCTTGAGTAGAACTGCATGTTCACTCCAGGAATAAGCACATTTGTTAAATGAGTCAAATTGAAGCAAAACACATTGTTGGAGTGTCAGAATGCATAGATAGAAGGCAAATAAGCGTTCCATGGCTTTATTTCGCTTAGTTGCTTACTCTTGAGTAGAACTGCATATTCACTCCAGGAATAAACACATTTGTCAAATGAGTCAAATTGAAGCAGAACACATTGTTGGAGTGTCAGAATGCATAGATAGAAGGCAAATAAGCGTTCCATGGCTTTATTTCGCTTAGTTGCTTACTCATGAGTAGAACTGCATATTCACTCCAGGAATACGCACCTTTGTCAAATGAGTCAAATTGAAGCAAAACACATTGTTGGAGTGTCAGAATGCATAGATAGAAGGCAAATGAGCGTTCCATGGCTTTATTTCGCTTAGTTGCTTACTCTTGAGTAGAACTGCATATTCATTCCAGGAATAAGCACATTTGTCAAATGAGTCAAATTGAAGCAGAACACATTGTTGGAGTGTCAGAATGCATAGATAGAAGGCAAATAAGCGTTCCATGGCTTTATTTCGCTTAGTTGCTTACTCTTGAGTAGAACTGCATATTCACTCCAGGAAAAAACACATTTGTCAAATGAGTCAAATTGAAGCAGAACACATTGTTGGAGTGTCAGAATGCATAGATAGAAGGCAAATAAGCGTTCCATGGCTTTATTTCGCTTAGTTGCTTACTCTTGAGTAGAACTGCATATTCACTCCAGGAATAAGCACATTTGTCAAATGAGTCAAATTGAAGCAGAACACATTGTTGGAGTGTCAGAATGCATAGATAGAAGGCAAATAAGCGTTCCATGGCTTTATTTCGCTTAGTTGCTTACTCTTGAGTAGAACTGCATATTCACTCCAGGAATAAGCACCTTTGTAAAATGAGTCAAGTTGAAGCAAAACACATTGTTGGAGTGTCAGAATGCATGGATAGAAGGCGAATAAGCGTTCCATGGCGTTATTTCGCTTAGTTGCTTACTCTTGAGTAGAAGTGCATATTCACTCCAGGAATACGCACCTTTGTCAAATGAGTCAAATTGAAGCAAAACACATTGTTGGAGTGTCAGAATGCGTAGATAGAAGGCAAATAAGCGTTCCATGGCTTTATTTCGCTTAGTTGCTTACTCTTGAGTAGAACTGCATATTCACTCCAGGAATAAGCACCTTTGTAAAATGAGTCAAATTGAAGCAAAACACATTGTTGGAGTGTCAGAATGCATGGATAGAAGGCGAATAAGCGTTCCATGGCTTTATTTCGCTTAGTTGCTTACTCTTGAGTAGAAGTGCATATTCACTCCAGGAATACGCACCTTTGTCAAATGAGTCAAATTGAAGCAAAACACATTGTTGGAGTGTCAGAATGCATAGATAGAAGGTAAATAAGCGTTCCATGGCTTTATTTCGCTTTGTTGCTTACTCTTGAGTAGAACTGCATATTCATTCCAGGAATAAGCACATTTGTCAAATGCCTCAAATTGAAGCAGAACACATTGTTGGAGTGTCAGAATGCATAGATAGAAGGCAAATAAGCGTTCCATGGCTTTATTTCGCTTAATTGCTTACTCTTGAGTAGAACTGCATATTCACTCCAGGAATACGCACCTTTGTCAAATGAGTCAAATTGAAGCAAAACACATTGTTGGAGTGTCAGAATGCATAGATAGAAGGCAAATGAGCGTTCCATGGCTTTATTTCGCTTAGTTGCTTACTCTTGAGTAGAACTGCATGTTCACTCCAGGAATAAGCACATTTGTTAAATGAGTCAAATTGAAGCAAAACACATTGTTGGAGTGTCAGAATGCATAGATAGAAGGCAGATAAGCGTTCCATGGCTTTATTTCGCTTAGTTGCTTACTCTTGAGTAGAACTGCATATTCATTCCAGGAATAAGCACATTTGTCAAATGAGTCAAATTGAAGCAGAACACATTGTTGGAGTGTCAGAATGCATAGATAGAAGGCAAATAAGCGTTCCATGGCTTTATTTCGCTTAGTTGCTTACTCTTGAGTAGAACTGCATATTCACTCCAGGAATAAGCACCTTTGTAAAATGAGTCAAATTGAAGCAAAACACATTGTTGGAGTGTCAGAATGCATGGATCGAAGGCGAATAAGCGTTCCATGGCTTTATTTCGCTTAGTTGCTTACTCTTGAGTAGAAGTGCATATTCACTCCAGGAATACGCACCTTTGTCAAATGAGTCAAATTGAAGCAAAACACATTGTTGGAGTGTCAGAATGCATAGATAGAAGGTAAATAAGCGTTCCATGGCTTTATTTCGCTTAGTTGCTTACTCTTGAGTAGAACTGCATATTCATTCCAGGAATAAGCACATTTGTCAAATGCCTCAAATTGAAGCAGAACACATTGTTGGAGTGTCAGAATGCATAGATAGAAGGCAAATAAGCGTTCCATGGCTTTATTTCGCTTAGTTGCTTACTTTTGAGTAGAACTGCATATTCACTCCAGGAATACGCACCTTTGTCAAATGAGTCAAATTGAAGCAGAACACATTGTTGGAGTGTCAGAATGCATAGATAGAAGGCGAATAAGCGTTCCATGGCTTTATTTCGCTTAATTGCTTACTCTTGAGTAGAAGTGCATATTCACTCCAGGAATACGCACCTTTGTCAAATGAGTCAAATTGAAGCAAAACTCATTGTTGGAGTGTGAGAATGCATAGATAGAAGGCAAATGAGCGTTCCATGGCTTTATTTCGCTTAGTTGCTTACTCTTGAGTAGAACTGCATGTTCACTCCAGGAATACGCACCTTTGTCAAATGAGTCAAATTGAAGCAAAACACATTGTTGGAGTGTCAGAATGCATAGATAGAAGGCAAATGAGCGTTCCATGGCTTTATTTCGCTTAGTTGCTTACTCTTGAGTAGAACTGCATATTCACTCCAGGAATAAACACCTTTGTAAAATGAGTCAAATTGAAGCAAAACACATTGTTGGAGTGTCAGAATGCATAGATAGAAGGCAAATAAGCGTTCCATGGCTTTATTTCGCTTAGTTGCTTACTCTTGAGTAGAACTGCATATTCACTCCAGAAATAAACACATTTGTCAAATGGAGTCAAATTGAAGCAAAACACATTGTTGGAGTGTCAGAATGCATAGATAGAAGGCAAATAAGCCTTCCATGGCTTTATTTCGCTTAGTTGCTTACTCTTAAGAAGAACTGCATATTCACTCCAGGAATAAGCACATTTGTCAAATGAGTCAAATTGAAGCAAAACTAATTGTTGGAGTGTCAGCATGCATAGATAGAATGCAAATAAGCGTTCCATGGCTTTATTTCGCTTAGTTGCTTACTCTTGAGTAGAACTGCATATTCACTCCAGGAATACGCACCTTTGTCAAATGAGTCAAATTGAAGCAAAACACATTGTTGGAGTGTCAGAATGCATAGATAGAAGGCAAATAAGCGTTCCATGGCTTTATTTCCCTTAGTTGCTTACTCTTGAGTACAAGTGCATATTCACTCCAGGAATACGCACCTTTGTCAAATGAGTCAAATTGAAGCAAAACACATTGTTGGAGTGTCAGAATGCATAGATAGAAGGCAAATGAGCGTTCCATGGCTTTATTTCGCTTAGTTGCTTACTCTTGAGTAGAACTGCATATTCACTCCAGGAATATGCACCTTTGTCAAATGAGTCAAATTGAAGCAAAACACATTGTTGGAGTTTCAGAATGCATAGATAGAAGGCAAATAAGCGTTCCATGGCTTTATTTCCCTTAGTTGCTTACTCTTGAGTACAAGTGCATATTCACTCCAGGAATACGCACCTTTGTCAAATGAGTCAAATTGAAGCAAAACACATTGTTGGAGTGTCAGAATGCATAGATAGAAGGCAAATGAGCGTTCCATGGCTTTATTTCGCTTAGTTGCTTACTCTTGAGTAGAACTGCATATTCACTCCAGGAATATGCACCTTTGTCAAATGAGTCAAATTGAAGCAAAACACATTGTTGGAGTGTCAGAATGCATAGATAGAAGGCAAATGAGCGTTCCATGGCTTTATTTCGCTTAGTTGCTTACTCTTGAGTAGAACTGCATATTCATTCCAGGAATAAGCACATTTGTCAAATGAGTCAAATTGAAGCAGAACACATTGTTGGAGTGTCAGAATGCATAGATAGAAGGCAAATAAGCGTTCCATGGCTTTATTTCGCTTTGTTGCTTACTCTTGAGTAGAACTGCATATTCACTCCAGGAATACGCACCTTTGTCAAATGAGTCAAATTGAAGCAAAACACATTGTTGGAGTGTCAGAATGCATAGATAGAAGGCAAATGAGCGTTCCATGGCTTTATTTCGCTTAGTTGCTTACTCTTGAGTAGAACTGCATATTCACTCCAGGAATAAGCACATTTGTCAAATGAGTCAAATTGAAGCAAAACACATTGTTGGAGTGTCAGAATGCATAGATAGAAGGCAAATAAGCGTTCCATGGCTTTATTTCGCTTAGTTGCTTACTCTTGAGTAGAACTGCATATTCACTCCAGGAATAAACACCTTTGTCAAATGAGTCAAATTGAAGCAAAACACATTGTTGGAGTGTCAGAATGCATAGATAGAAGGCAAATAAGCGTTCCATGGCTTTATTTCGCTTAGTTGCTTACTCTTGAGTAGAACTGCATATTCACTCCAGGAAAAAACACATTTGTCAAATGAGTCAAATTGAAGCAGAACACATTGTTGGAGTGTCAGAATGCATAGATAGAAGGCAAATAAGCGTTCCATGGCTTTATTTCGCTTAGTTGCTTACTCTTGAGTAGAACTGCATATTCACTCCAGGAATAAGCACATTTGTCAAATGAGTCAAATTGAAGCAGAACACATTGTTGGAGTGTCAGAATGCATAGATAGAAGGCAAATAAGCGTTCCATGGGTTTATTTCGCTTAGTTGCTTACTCTTGAGTAGAACTGCATATTCACTCCAGGAATAAGCACCTTTGTAAAATGAGTCAAGTTGAAGCAAAACACATTGTTGGAGTGTCAGAATGCATGGATAGAAGGCGAATAAGCGTTCCATGGCTTTATTTCGCTTAGTTGCTTACTCTTGAGTAGAAGTGCATATTCACTCCAGGAATACGCACCTTTGTCAAATGAGTCAAATTGAAGCAAAACACATTGTTGGAGTGTCAGAATGCGTAGATAGAAGGCAAATAAGCGTTCCATGGCTTTATTTCGCTTAGTTGCTTACTCTTGAGTAGAACTGCATATTCACTCCAGGAATAAGCACCTTTGTAAAATGAGTCAAATTGAAGCAAAACACATTGTTGGAGTGTCAGAATGCATGGATCGAAGGCGAATAAGCGTTCCATGGCTTTATTTCGCTTAGTTGCTTACTCTTGAGTAGAAGTGCATATTCACTCCAGGAATACGCACCTTTGTCAAATGAGTCAAATTGAAGCAAAACACATTGTTGGAGTGTCAGAATGCATAGATAGAAGGTAAATAAGCGTTCCATGGCTTTATTTCGCTTAGTTGCTTACTCTTGAGTAGAACTGCATATTCATTCCAGGAATAAGCACATTTGTCAAATGCCTCAAATTGAAGCAGAACACATTGTTGGAGTGTCAGAATGCATAGATAGAAGGCAAATAAGCGTTCCATGGCTTTATTTCGCTTAGTTGCTTACTTTTGAGTAGAACTGCATATTCACTCCAGGAATACGCACCTTTGTCAAATGAGTCAAATTGAAGCAGAACACATTGTTGGAGTGTCAGAATGCATAGATAGAAGGCGAATAAGCGTTCCATGGCTTTATTTCGCTTAATTGCTTACTCTTGAGTAGAAGTGCATATTCACTCCAGGAATACGCACCTTTGTCAAATGAGTCAAATTGAAGCAAAACTCATTGTTGGAGTGTGAGAATGCATAGATAGAAGGCAAATGAGCGTTCCATGGCTTTATTTCGCTTAGTTGCTTACTCTTGAGTAGAACTGCATGTTCACTCCAGGAATAAGCACATTTGTTAAATGAGTCAAATTGAAGCAAAACACATTGTTGGAGTGTCAGAATGCATAGATAGAAGGCAGATAAGCGTTCCATGGCTTTATTTCGCTTAGTTGCTTACTCTTGAGTAGAACTGCATATTCACTCCAGGAATAAACACATTTGTCAAATGAGTCAAATTGAAGCAGAACACATTGTTGGAGTGTCAGAATGCATAGATAGAAGGCAAATAAGCGTTCCATGGCTTTATTTCGCTTAGTTGCTTACTCATGAGTAGAACTGCATATTCACTCCAGGAATACGCACCTTTGTCAAATGAGTCAAATTGAAGCAAAACACATTGTTGGAGTGTCAGAATGCATAGATAGAAGGCAAATGAGCGTTCCATGGCTTTATTTCGCTTAGTTGCTTACTCTTGAGTAGAACTGCATATTCACTCCAGGAATACGCACCTTTGTCAAATGAGTCAAATTGAAGCAAAACACATTGTTGGAGTGTCAGAATGCATAGATAGAAGGCAAATAAGCGTTCCATGGCTTTATTTCGCTTAGTTGCTTACTCTTGAGTAGAACTGCATATTCACTCCAGGAATAAGCACATTTGTCAAATGAGTCAAATTGAAGCAGAACACATTGTTGGAGTGTCAGAATGCATAGATAGAAGGCAAATAAGCGTTCCATGGCTTTATTTCGCTTAGTTGCTTACTCTTGAGTACAAGTGCATATTCACTCCAGGAATACGCACCTTTGTCAAATGAGTCAAATTGAAGCAAAACACATTGTTGGAGTGTCAGAATGCTTAGATAGAAGGCAAATGAGCGTTCCATGGCTTTATTTCGCTTAGTTGCTTACTCTTGAGTAGAACTGCATATTCACTCCAGGAATATGCACCTTTGTCAAATGAGTCAAATTGAAGCAAAACACATTGTTGGAGTTTCAGAATGCATAGATAGAAGGCAAATGAGCGTTCCATGGCTTTATTTCGCTTAGTTGCTTACTCTTGAGTAGAACTGCATATTCATTCCAGGAATAAGCACATTTGTCAAATGAGTCAAATTGAAGCAGAACACATTGTTGGAGTGTCAGAATGCATAGATAGAAGGCAAATAAGCGTTCCATGGCTTTATTTCGCTTAGTTGCTTACTCTTGAGTAGAACTGCATATTCACTCCAGGAATACGCACCTTTGTCAAATGAGTCAAATTGAAGCAAAACACATTGTTGGAGTGTCAGAATGCATAGATAGAAGGCAAATGAGCGTTCCATGGCTTTATTTCGCTTAGTTGCTTACTCTTGAGTAGAACTGCATATTCACTCCAGGAATAAGCACCTTTGTCAAATGAGTCAAATTGAAGCAAAACACATTGTTGGAGTGTCAGAATGCATAGATAGAAGGCAAATAAGCGTTCCATGGCTTTATTTCGCTTAGTTGCTTACTCTTGAGTAGAACTGCATATTCACTCCAGGAATACGCACCTTTGTCAAATGAGTCAAATTGAAGCAAAACACATTGTTGGAGTGTCAGAATGCATAGATAGAAGGCAAATGAGCGTTCCATGGCTTTATTTCGCTTAGTTGCTTACTCTTGAGTAGAACTGCATATTCACTCCAGGAATACGCACCTTTGTCAAATGAGTCAAATTGAAGCAAAACACATTGTTGGAGTGTCAGAATGCATAGATAGAAGGCAAATAAGCGTTCCATGGCTTTATTTCGCTTAGTTGCTTACTCTTGAGTAGAACTGCATATTCACTCCAGGAATAAGCACATTTGTCAAATGAGTCAAATTGAAGCAGAACACATTGTTGGAGTGTCAGAATGCATAGATAGAAGGCAAATAAGCGTTCCATGGCTTTATTTCGCTTAGTTGCTTACTCTTGAGTACAAGTGCATATTCACTCCAGGAATACGCACCTTTGTCAAATGAGTCAAATTGAAGCAAAACACATTGTTGGAGTGTCAGAATGCTTAGATAGAAGGCAAATGAGCGTTCCATGGCTTTATTTCGCTTAGTTGCTTACTCTTGAGTAGAACTGCATATTCACTCCAGGAATATGCACATTTGTCAAATGAGTCAAATTGAAGCAAAACACATTGTTGGAGTGTCAGAATGCATAGATAGAAGGCAAATGAGCGTTCCATGGCTTTATTTCGCTTAGTTGCTTACTCTTGAGTAGAACTGCATATTCATTCCAGGAATAAGCACATTTGTCAAATGAGTCAAATTGAAGCAGAACACATTGTTGGAGTGTCAGAATGCATAGATAGAAGGCAAATAAGCGTTCCATGGCTTTATTTCGCTTAGTTGCTTACTCTTGAGTAGAACTGCATATTCACTCCAGGAATAAGCACCTTTGTAAAATGAGTCAAATTGAAGCAAAACACATTGTTGGAGTGTCAGAATGCATGGATCGAAGGCGAATAAGCGTTCCATGGCTTTATTTCGCTTAGTTGCTTACTCTTGAGTAGAAGTGCATATTCACTCCAGGAATACGCACCTTTGTCAAATGAGTCAAATTGAAGCAAAACACATTGTTGGAGTGTCAGAATGCATAGATAGAAGGTAAATAAGCGTTCCATGGCTTTATTTCGCTTAGTTGCTTACTCTTGAGTAGAACTGCATATTCATTCCAGGAATAAGCACATTTGTCAAATGCCTCAAATTGAAGCAGAACACATTGTTGGAGTGTCAGAATGCATAGATAGAAGGCAAATAAGCGTTCCATGGCTTTATTTCGCTTAGTTGCTTACTTTTGAGTAGAACTGCATATTCACTCCAGGAATACGCACCTTTGTCAAATGAGTCAAATTGAAGCAGAACACATTGTTGGAGTGTCAGAATGCATAGATAGAAGGCGAATAAGCGTTCCATGGCTTTATTTCGCTTAATTGCTTACTCTTGAGTAGAAGTGCATATTCACTCCAGGAATACGCACCTTTGTCAAATGAGTCAAATTGAAGCAAAACTCATTGTTGGAGTGTGAGAATGCATAGATAGAAGGCAAATGAGCGTTCCATGGCTTTATTTCGCTTAGTTGCTTACTCTTGAGTAGAACTGCATGTTCACTCCAGGAATAAGCACATTTGTTAAATGAGTCAAATTGAAGCAAAACACATTGTTGGAGTGTCAGAATGCATAGATAGAAGGCAGATAAGCGTTCCATGGCTTTATTTCGCTTAGTTGCTTACTCTTGAGTAGAACTGCATATTCACTCCAGGAATAAACACATTTGTCAAATGAGTCAAATTGAAGCAGAACACATTGTTGGAGTGTCAGAATGCATAGATAGAAGGCAAATAAGCGTTCCATGGCTTTATTTCGCTTAGTTGCTTACTCATGAGTAGAACTGCATATTCACTCCAGGAATACGCACCTTTGTCAAATGAGTCAAATTGAAGCAAAACACATTGTTGGAGTGTCAGAATGCATAGATAGAAGGCAAATGAGCGTTCCATGGCTTTATTTCGCTTAGTTGCTTACTCTTGAGTAGAACTGCATATTCACTCCAGGAATACGCACCTTTGTCAAATGAGTCAAATTGAAGCAAAACACATTGTTGGAGTGTCAGAATGCATAGATAGAAGGCAAATAAGCGTTCCATGGCTTTATTTCGCTTAGTTGCTTACTCTTGAGTAGAACTGCATATTCACTCCAGGAATAAGCACATTTGTCAAATGAGTCAAATTGAAGCAGAACACATTGTTGGAGTGTCAGAATGCATAGATAGAAGGCAAATAAGCGTTCCATGGCTTTATTTCGCTTAGTTGCTTACTCTTGAGTACAAGTGCATATTCACTCCAGGAATACGCACCTTTGTCAAATGAGTCAAATTGAAGCAAAACACATTGTTGGAGTGTCAGAATGCTTAGATAGAAGGCAAATGAGCGTTCCATGGCTTTATTTCGCTTAGTTGCTTACTCTTGAGTAGAACTGCATATTCACTCCAGGAATATGCACCTTTGTCAAATGAGTCAAATTGAAGCAAAACACATTGTTGGAGTGTCAGAATGCATAGATAGAAGGCAAATGAGCGTTCCATGGCTTTATTTCGCTTAGTTGCTTACTCTTGAGTAGAACTGCATATTCATTCCAGGAATAAGCACATTTGTCAAATGAGTCAAATTGAAGCAGAACACATTGTTGGAGTGTCAGAATGCATAGATAGAAGGCAAATAAGCGTTCCATGGCTTTATTTCGCTTAGTTGCTTACTCTTGAGTAGAACTGCATATTCACTCCAGGAATACGCACCTTTGTCAAATGAGTCAAATTGAAGCAAAACACATTGTTGGAGTGTCAGAATGCATAGATAGAAGGCAAATGAGCGTTCCATGGCTTTATTTCGCTTAGTTGCTTACTCTTGAGTAGAACTGCATATTCACTCCAGGAATAAGCACCTTTGTCAAATGAGTCAAATTGAAGCAAAACACATTGTTGGAGTGTCAGAATGCATAGATAGAAGGCAAATAAGCGTTCCATGGCTTTATTTCGCTTAGTTGCTTACTCTTGAGTAGAACTGCATATTCACTCCAGGAATACGCACCTTTGTCAAATGAGTCAAATTGAAGCAAAACACATTGTTGGAGTGTCAGAATGCATAGATAGAAGGCAAATGAGCGTTCCATGGCTTTATTTCGCTTAGTTGCTTACTCTTGAGTAGAACTGCATATTCACTCCAGGAATACGCACCTTTGTCAAATGAGTCAAATTGAAGCAAAACACATTGTTGGAGTGTCAGAATGCATAGATAGAAGGCAAATAAGCGTTCCATGGCTTTATTTCGCTTAGTTGCTTACTCTTGAGTAGAACTGCATATTCACTCCAGGAATAAGCACATTTGTCAAATGAGTCAAATTGAAGCAGAACACATTGTTGGAGTGTCAGAATGCATAGATAGAAGGCAAATAAGCGTTCCATGGCTTTATTTCGCTTAGTTGCTTACTCTTGAGTACAAGTGCATATTCACTCCAGGAATACGCACCTTTGTCAAATGAGTCAAATTGAAGCAAAACACATTGTTGGAGTGTCAGAATGCTTAGATAGAAGGCAAATGAGCGTTCCATGGCTTTATTTCGCTTAGTTGCTTACTCTTGAGTAGAACTGCATATTCACTCCAGGAATATGCACCTTTGTCAAATGAGTCAAATTGAAGCAAAACACATTGTTGGAGTGTCAGAATGCATAGATAGAAGGCAAATGAGCGTTCCATGGCTTTATTTCGCTTAGTTGCTTACTCTTGAGTAGAACTGCATATTCATTCCAGGAATAAGCACATTTGTCAAATGAGTCAAATTGAAGCAGAACACATTGTTGGAGTGTCAGAATGCATAGATAGAAGGCAAATAAGCGTTCCATGGCTTTATTTCGCTTAGTTGCTTACTCTTGAGTAGAACTGCATATTCACTCCAGGAATACGCACCTTTGTCAAATGAGTCAAATTGAAGCAAAACACATTGTTGGAGTGTCAGAATGCATAGATAGAAGGCAAATGAGCGTTCCATGGCTTTATTTCGCTTAGTTGCTTACTCTTGAGTAGAACTGCATATTCACTCCAGGAATAAGCACATTTGTCAAATGAGTCAAATTGAAGCAAAACACATTGTTGGAGTGTCAGAATGCATAGATAGAAGGCAAATAAGCGTTCCATGGCTTTATTTCGCTTAGTTGCTTACTCTTGAGTAGAACTGCATATTCACTCCAGGAATAAACACCTTTGTCAAATGAGTCAAATTGAAGCAAAACACATTGTTGGAGTGTCAGAATGCATAGATAGAAGGCAAATAAGCGTTCCATGGCTTTATTTCGCTTAGTTGCTTACTCTTGAGTAGAACTGCATATTCACTCCAGGAATACGCACCTTTGTCAAATGAGTCAAATTGAAGCAAAACACATTGTTGGAGTGTCAGAATGCATAGATAGAAGGCATATAAGCGTTCCATGGCTTTATTTCGCTTAGTTGCTTACTCTTGAGTAGAACTGCATATTCACTCCAGGAATAAGCACCTTTGTAAAATGAGTCAAATTGAAGCAAAACACATTGTTGGAGTGTCAGAATGCATAGATAGAAGGCGAATAAGCGTTCCATGGCTTTATTTCGCTTAGTTGCTTACTCTTGAGTAGAAGTGCATATTAACTCCAGGAATACGCACCTTTGTCAAATGAGTCAAATTGAAGCAAAACACATTTTTGGAGTGTCAGAATGCATAGATAGAAGGCAAATAAGCGTTCCATGGCTTTATTTCGCTTAGTTGCTTACTCTTGAGTAGAACTGCATATTCATTCCAGGAATAAGCACATTTGTCAAATGAGTCAAATTGAAGCAAAACACATTGTTGGAGTGTCAGAATGCATAGATAGAAGGCAAATAAGCGTTCCATGGCTTTATTTCGCTTAGTTGCTTACTCTTGAGTAGAACTGCATATTCACTCCAGGAAAAAACACATTTGTCAAATGAGTCAAATTGAAGCAGAACACATTGTTGGAGTGTCAGAATGCATAGATAGAAGGCAAATAAGCGTTCCATGGCTTTATTTCGCTTAGTTGCTTACTCATGAGTAGAACTGCATATTCACTCCAGGAATACGCACCTTTGTCAAATGAGTCAAATTGAAGCAAAACACATTGTTGGAGTGTCAGAATGCATAGATAGAAGGCAAATGAGCGTTCCATGGCTTTATTTCGCTTAGTTGCTTACTCTTGAGTAGAACTGCATATTCATTCCAGGAATAAGCACATTTGTCAAATGAGTCAAATTGAAGCAGAACACATTGTTGGAGTGTCAGAATGCATAGATAGAAGGCAAATAAGCGTTCCACGGCTTTATTTCGCTTAGTTGATTACTCTTGAGTAGAACTGCATATTCACTCCAGGAATAAACACATTTGTAAAATGAATCAAATTGAAGCAAAACACATTGTTGGAGTGTCAGAATGCATAGATAGAAGGCAAATAAGCGTTCCATGGCTTTATTTCGCTTAGTTGCTTACTCTTGAGTAGAACTGCATATTCACTCCAGAAATAAAAACATTTGTCAAATGGAGTCAAATTGAAGCAAAACACATTGTTGGAGTGTCAGAATGCATAGATAGAAGGCAAATAAGCGTTCCATGGCTTTATTTCGCTTAGTTGCTTACTCTTGAGTAGAACTGCATATTCACTCCAGGAATACGCACCTTTGTCAAATGAGTCAAATTGAAGCAAAACACATTGTTGGAGTGTCAGAATGCATAGATAGAAGGCAAATAAGCGTTCCATGGCTTTATTTCGCTTAGTTGCTTACTCTTGAGTAGAACTGCATATTCACTCCAGGAATACGCACCTTTGTCAAATGAGTCAAATTGAAGCAAAACACATTGTTGGAGTGTCAGAATGCATAGATAGAAGGCAAATGAGCGTTCCATGGCTTTATTTCGCTTAGTTGCTTACTCTTGAGTAGAACTGCATATTCATTCCAGGAATAAGCACATTTGTCAAATGACTCAAATTGAAGCAGAACACATTGTTGGAGTGTCAGAATGCATAGATAGAAGGCGAATGAGCGTTCCATGGCTTTATTTCGCTTAGTTGCTTACTTTTGAGTAGAACTGCATATTCACTCCAGGAATACGCACCTTTGTCAAATGAGTCAAATTGAAGCAAAACACATTGTTGGAGTGTCAGAATGCATAGATAGAAGGCAAATAAGCGTTCCATGGCTTTATTTCGCTTAGTTGCTTACTCTTGAGTAGAACTGCATATTCACTCCAGGAATAAGCACCTTTGTCAAATGAGTCAAATTGAAGCAGAACACATTGTTGGAGTGTCCGAATGCATAGATAGAAGGCAAATAAGCGTTCCATGGCTTTATTTCGCTTAGTTGCTTACTCTTGAGTAGAACTGCATATTCACTCCAGGAATACGCACCTTTGTCAAATGAGTCAAATTGAAGCAAAACACATTGTTGGAGTGTCAGAATGCATAGATAGAAGGCAAATGAGCGTTCCATGGCTTTATTTCGCTTAGTTGCTTACTCTTGAGTAGAACTGCATGTTCACTCCAGGAATAAGCACATTTGTCAAATGAGTCAAATTGAAGCAAAACACATTGTTGGAGTGTCAGAATGCATAGATAGAAGGCAAATAAGCGTTCCATGGCTTTATTTCGCTTAGTTGCTTACTCTTGAGTAGAAGTGCATATTCACTCCAGGAATACGCACCTTTGTCAAATGAGTCAAATTGAAGCAGAACACATTGTTGGAGTGTCAGAATGCATAGATAGAAGGCAAATGAGCGTTCCATGGCTTTATTTCGCTTAGTTGCTTACTCATGAGTAGAACTGCATATTCACTCCAGGAATACGCACCTTTGTCAAATGAGTCAAATTGAAGCAAAACACATTGTTGGAGTGTCAGAATGCATAGATAGAAGGCAAATGAGCGTTCCATGGCTTTATTTCGCTTAGTTGCTTACTCTTGAGTAGAACTGCATATTCACTCCAGAAATAAACACATTTGTCAAATGGAGTCAAATTGAAGCAGAACACATTGTTGGAGTGTCAGAATGCATAGATAGAAGGCAAATAAGCGTTCCATGGCTTTATTTCGCTTAGTTGCTTACTCTTGAGTAGAACTGCATATTCACTCCAGGAATACGCACCTTTGTCAAATGAGTCAAATTGAAGCAAAACACATTGTTGGAGTGTCAGAATGCATAGATAGAAGGCAAATAAGCGTTCCATGGCTTTATTTCGCTTAGTTGCTTACTCTTGAGTAGAACTGCATATTCACTCCAGGAATAAGCACCTTTGTCAAATGAGTCAAATTGAAGCAGAACACATTGTTGGAGTGTCCGAATGCATAGATAGAAGGCAAATAAGCGTTCCATGGCTTTATTTCGCTTAGTTGCTTACTCTTGAGTAGAACTGCATATTCACTCCAGGAATACGCACCTTTGTCAAATGAGTCAAATTGAAGCAAAACACATTGTTGGAGTGTCAGAATGCATAGATAGAAGGCAAATGAGCGTTCCATGGCTTTATTTCGCTTAGTTGCTTACTCTTGAGTAGAACTGCATGTTCACTCCAGGAATAAGCACATTTGTTAAATGAGTCAAATTGAAGCAAAACACATTGTTGGAGTGTCAGAATGCATAGATAGAAGGCAAATAAGCGTTCCATGGCTTTATTTCGCTTAGTTGCTTACTCTTGAGTAGAACTGCATATTCACTCCAGGAATAAACACATTTGTCAAATGAGTCAAATTGAAGCAGAACACATTGTTGGAGTGTCAGAATGCATAGATAGAAGGCAAATAAGCGTTCCATGGCTTTATTTCGCTTAGTTGCTTACTCATGAGTAGAACTGCATATTCACTCCAGGAATACGCACCTTTGTCAAATGAGTCAAATTGAAGCAAAACACATTGTTGGAGTGTCAGAATGCATAGATAGAAGGCAAATGAGCGTTCCATGGCTTTATTTCGCTTAGTTGCTTACTCTTGAGTAGAACTGCATATTCATTCCAGGAATAAGCACATTTGTCAAATGAGTCAAATTGAAGCAGAACACATTGTTGGAGTGTCAGAATGCATAGATAGAAGGCAAATAAGCGTTCCATGGCTTTATTTCGCTTAGTTGCTTACTCTTGAGTAGAACTGCATATTCACTCCAGGAATAAGCACCTTTGTAAAATGAGTCAAGTTGAAGCAAAACACATTGTTGGAGTGTCAGAATGCATGGATAGAAGGCGAATAAGCGTTCCATGGCTTTATTTCGCTTAGTTGCTTACTCTTGAGTAGAACTGCATATTCACTCCAGGAATAAGCACCTTTGTCAAATGAGTCAAATTGAAGCAGAACACATTGTTGGAGTGTCAGAATGCATAGATAGAAGGCAAATAAGCGTTCCATGGCTTTATTTCGCTTAGTTGCTTACTCTTGAGTAGAACTGCATATTCACTCCAGGAATAAGCACATTTGTCAAATGAGTCAAATTGAAGCAGAACACATTGTTGGAGTGTCAGAATGCATAGATTGAAGGCAAATAAGCGTTCCATGGCTTTATTTCGCTTAGTTGCTTACTCTTGAGTACAAGTGCATATTCACTCCAGGAATACGCACCTTTGTCAAATGAGTCAAATTGAAGCAAAACACATTGTTGGAGTGTCAGAATGCATAGATAGAAGGCAAATAAGCGTTCCATGGCTTTATTTCGCTTAGTTGCTTACTCTTGAGTAGAACTGCATATTCACTCCAGGAAAAAACACATTTGTCAAATGAGTCAAATTGAAGCAGAACACATTGTTGGAGTGTCAGAATGCATAGATAGAAGGCAAATAAGCGTTCCATGGCTTTATTTCGCTTAGTTGCTTACTCTTGAGTAGAACTGCATATTCACTCCAGGAATAAGCACATTTGTCAAATGAGTCAAATTGAAGCAGAACACATTGTTGGAGTGTCAGAATGCATAGATAGAAGGCAAATAAGCGTTCCATGGCTTTATTTCGCTTAGTTGCTTACTCTTGAGTAGAACTGCATGTTCACTCCAGGAATGAGCACATTTGTTAAATGAGTCAAATTGAAGCAAAACACATTGTTGGAGTGTCAGAATGCATAGATAGAAGGCAGATAAGCGTTCCATGGCTTTATTTCGCTTAGTTGCTTACTCTTGAGTAGAACTGCATATTCACTCCAGGAATAAACACATTTGTCAAATGAGTCAAATTGAAGCAGAACACATTGTTGGAGTGTCAGAATGCATAGATAGAAGGCAAATAAGCGTTCCATGGCTTTATTTCGCTTAGTTGCTTACTCATGAGTAGAACTGCATATTCACTCCAGGAATACGCACCTTTGTCAAATGAGTCAAATTGAAGCAAAACACATTGTTGGAGTGTCAGAATGCATAGATAGAAGGCAAATGAGCGTTCCATGGCTTTATTTCGCTTAGTTGCTTACTCTTGAGTAGAACTGCATATTCATTCCAGGAATAAGCACATTTGTCAAATGAGTCAAATTGAAGCAGAACACATTGTTGGAGTGTCAGAATGCATAGATAGAAGGCAAATAAGCGTTCCACGGCTTTATTTCCCTTAGTTGCTTACTCTTGAGTAGAACTGCATATTCACTCCAGGAATAAACACCTTTGTAAAATGAGTCAAATTGAAGCAAAACACATTGTTGGAGTGTCAGAATGCATAGATAGAAGGCAAATAAGCGTTCCATGGCTTTATTTCGCTTAGTTGCTTACTCTTGAGTAGAACTGCATATTCACTCCAGAAATAAACACATTTGTCAAATGGAGTCAAATTGAAGCAAAACTAATTGTTGGAGTGTCAGAATGCATAGATAGAAGGCAAATAAGCGTTCCATGGCTTTATTTCGCTTAGTTGCTTACTCTTGAGTAGAACTGCATATTCACTCCAGGAATACGCACCTTTGTCAAATGAGTCAAATTGAAGCAAAACACATTGTTGGAGTGTCAGAATGCATAGATAGAAGGCAAATAAGCGTTCCATGGCTTTATTTCGCTTAGTTGCTTACTCTTGAGTAGAACTGCATATTCACTCCAGTAATACGCACCTTTGTCAAATGAGTCAAATTGAAGCAGAACACATTGTTGGAGTGTCAGAATGCATAGATAGAAGGCAAATGAGCGTTCCATGGCTTTATTTCGCTTAGTTGCTTACTCTTGAGTAGAAATGCATGTTCACTCCAGGAATAAGCACATTTGTTAAATGAGTCAAATTGAAGCAAAACACATTGTTGGAGTGTCAGAATGCATAGATAGAAGGCAGATAAGCGTTCCATGGCTTTATTTCGCTTAGTTGCTTACTCTTGAGTAGAACTGCATATTCACTCCAGGAATAAACACATTTGTCAAATGAGTCAAATTGTAGCAGAACACATTGTTGGAGTGTCAGAATGCATAGATAGAAGGCAAATAAGCGTTCCATGGCTTTATTTCGCTTAGTTGCTTACTCATGAGTAGAACTGCATATTCACTCCAGGAATACGCACCTTTGTCAAATGAGTCAAATTGAAGCAAAACACATTGTTGGAGTGTCAGAATGCATAGATAGAAGGCAAATGAGCGTTCCATGGCTTTATTTCGCTTAGTTGCTTACTCTTGAGTAGAACTGCATATTCATTCCAGGAATAAGCACATTTGTCAAATGAGTCAAATTGAAGCAGAACACATTGTTGGAGTGTCAGAATGCATAGATAGAAGGCAAATAAGCGTTCCACGGCTTTATTTCCCTTAGTTGCTTACTCTTGAGTAGAACTGCATATTCACTCCAGGAATAAACACCTTTGTAAAATGAGTCAAATTGAAGCAAAACACATTGTTGGAGTGTCAGAATGCATAGATAGAAGGCAAATAAGCGTTCCATGGCTTTATTTCGCTTAGTTGCTTACTCTTGAGTAGAACTGCATATTCACTCCAGAAATAAACACATTTGTCAAATGGAGTCAAATTGAAGCAAAACACATTGTTGGAGTGTCAGAATGCATAGATAGAAGGCAAATAAGCCTTCCATGGCTTTATTTCGCTTAGTTGCTTACTCTTGAGTAGAACTGCATATTCACTCCAGGAATAAGCACATTTGTCAAATGAGTCAAATTGAAGCAAAACTAATTGTTGGAGTGTCAGAATGCATAGATAGAAGGCAAATAAGCGTTCCATGGCTTTATTTCGCTTAGTTGCTTACTCTTGAGTAGAACTGCATATTCACTCCAGGAATACGCACCTTTGTCAAATGAGTCAAATTGAAGCAAAACACATTGTTGGAGTGTCAGAATGCATAGATAGAAGGCAAATAAGCGTTCCATGGCTTTATTTCGCTTAGTTGCTTACTCTTGAGTAGAACTGCATATTCACTCCAGGAATAAGCACATTTGTCAAATGAGTCAAATTGAAGCAGAACACATTGTTGGAGTGTCAGAATGCATAGATAGAAGGCAAATAAGCGTTCCATGGCTTTATTTCGCTTAGTTGCTTACTCTTGAGTACAAGTGCATATTCACTCCAGGAATACGCACCTTTGTCAAATGAGTCAAATTGAAGCAAAACACATTGTTGGAGTGTCAGAATGCATAGATAGAAGGCAAATGAGCGTTCCATGGCTTTATTTCGCTTAGTTGCTTACTCTTGAGTAGAACTGCATATTCACTCCAGGAATACGCACCTTTGTCAAATGAGTCAAATTGAAGCAAAACACATTGTTGGAGTGTCAGAATGCATAGATAGAAGGCAAATAAGCGTTCCATGGCTTTATTTCGCTTAGTTGCTTACTCTTGAGTAGAACTGCATATTCACTCCAGGAATAAGCACATTTGTCAAATGAGTCAAATTGAAGCAAAACACATTGTTGGAGTGTCAGAATGCATAGATAGAAGGCAAATAAGCGTTCCATGGCTTTATTTCGCTTAGTTGCTTACTCTTGAGTAGAACTGCATATTCACTCCAGGAATAAACACATTTGTCAAATGAGTCAAATTGAAGCAGAACACATTGTTGGAGTGTCAGAATGCATAGATAGAAGGCAAATAAGCGTTCCACGGCTTTATTTCGCTTAGTTGCTTACTCTTGAGTAGAACTGCATATTCACTCCAGGAAAAAACACATTTGTCAAATGAGTCAAATTGAAGCAAAACACATTGTTGGAGTGTCAGAATGCATAGATAGAAGGCAAATAAGCGTTCCATGGCTTTATTTCGCTTAGTTGCTTACTCTTGAGTAGAACTGCATATTCACTCCAGAAATAAACACATTTGTCAAATGGAGTCAAATTGAAGCAGAACACATTGTTGGAGTGTCAGAATGCATAGATAGAAGGCAAATAAGCGTTCCATGGCTTTATTTCGCTTAGTTGCTTACTCTTGAGTAGAACTGCATATTCACTCCAGGAATACGCACCTTTGTCAAATGAGTCAAATTGAAGCAAAACACATTGTTGGAGTGTCAGAATGCATAGATAGAAGGCAAATAAGCGTTCCATGGCTTGATTTCGCTTAGTTGCTTACTCTTGAGTAGAACTGCATATTCACTCCAGTAATACGCACCTTTGTCAAATGAGTCAAATTGAAGCAGAACACATTGTTGGAGTGTCAGAATGCATAGATAGAAGGCAAATGAGCGTTCCATGGCTTTATTTCGCTTAGTTGCTTACTCTTGAGTAGAACTGCATATTCATTCCAGGAATAAGCACATTTGTCAAATGAGTCAAATTGAAGCAGAACACATTGTTGGAGTGTCAGAATGCATAGATAGAAGGCAAATAAGCGTTCCACGGCTTTATTTCGCTTAGTTGCTTACTCTTGAGTAGAACTGCATATTCACTCCAGGAAAAAACACATTTGTCAAATGAGTCAAATTGAAGCAAAACACATTGTTGGAGTGTCAGAATGCATAGATAGAAGGCAAATAAGCGTTCCATGGCTTTATTTCGCTTAGTTGCTTACTCTTGAGTAGAACTGCATATTCACTCCAGGAAAAAACACATTTGTCAAATGAGTCAAATTGAAGCAAAACACATTGTTGGAGTGTCAGAATGCATAGAAAGAAGGCAAATAAGCGTTCCATGGCTTTATTTCGCTTAGTTGCTTACTCTTGAGTAGAACTGCATATTCACTCCAGGAATAAGCACATTTGTCAAATGAGTCAAATTGAAGCAGAACACATTGTTGGAGTGTCAGAATGCATAGATAGAAGGCAAATAAGCGTTCCATGGCTTTATTTCGCTTAGTTGCTTACTCTTGAGTAGAACTGCATATTCACTCCAGGAATACGCACCTTTGTCAAATGAGTCAAATTGAAGCAAAACACATTGTTGGAGTGTCAGAATGCATAGATAGAAGGCAAATAAGCGTTCCATGGCTTTATTTCGCTTAGTTGCTTACTCTTGAGTAGAACTGCATATTCACTCCAGGAATAAGCACATTTGTCAAATGAGTCAAATTGAAGCAGAACACATTGTTGGAGTGTCAGAATGCATAGATAGAAGGCAAATAAGCGTTCCATGGCTTTATTTCGCTTAGTTGCTTACTCTTGAGTACAAGTGCATATTCACTCCAGGAATACGCACCTTTGTCAAATGAGTCAAATTGAAGCAAAACACATTGTTGGAGTGTCAGAATGCATAGATAGAAGGCAAATGAGCGTTCCATGGCTTTATTTCGCTTAGTTGCTTACTCTTGAGTAGAACTGCATATTCACTCCAGGAATACGCACCTTTGTCAAATGAGTCAAATTGAAGCAAAACACATTGTTGGAGTGTCAGAATGCATAGATAGAAGGCAAATAAGCGTTCCATGGCTTTATTTCGCTTAGTTGCTTACTCTTGAGTAGAACTGCATATTCACTCCAGGAATAAGCACATTTGTCAAATGAGTCAAATTGAAGCAAAACACATTGTTGGAGTGTCAGAATGCATAGATAGAAGGCAAATAAGCGTTCCATGGCTTTATTTCGCTTAGTTGCTTACTCTTGAGTAGAACTGCATATTCACTCCAGGAATAAACACATTTGTCAAATGAGTCAAATTGAAGCAGAACACATTGTTGGAGTGTCAGAATGCATAGATAGAAGGCAAATAAGCGTTCCACGGCTTTATTTCGCTTAGTTGCTTACTCTTGAGTAGAACTGCATATTCACTCCAGGAAAAAACACATTTGTCAAATGAGTCAAATTGAAGCAAAACACATTGTTGGAGTGTCAGAATGCATAGATAGAAGGCAAATAAGCGTTCCATGGCTTTATTTCGCTTAGTTGCTTACTCTTGAGTAGAACTGCATATTCACTCCAGAAATAAACACATTTGTCAAATGGAGTCAAATTGAAGCAGAACACATTGTTGGAGTGTCAGAATGCATAGATAGAAGGCAAATAAGCGTTCCATGGCTTTATTTCGCTTAGTTGCTTACTCTTGAGTAGAACTGCATATTCACTCCAGGAATACGCACCTTTGTCAAATGAGTCAAATTGAAGCAAAACACATTGTTGGAGTGTCAGAATGCATAGATAGAAGGCAAATAAGCGTTCCATGGCTTTATTTCGCTTAGTTGCTTACTCTTGAGTAGAACTGCATATTCACTCCAGTAATACGCACCTTTGTCAAATGAGTCAAATTGAAGCAGAACACATTGTTGGAGTGTCAGAATGCATAGATAGAAGGCAAATGAGCGTTCCATGGCTTTATTTCGCTTAGTTGCTTACTCTTGAGTAGAACTGCATATTCATTCCAGGAATAAGCACATTTGTCAAATGAGTCAAATTGAAGCAGAACACATTGTTGGAGTGTCAGAATGCATAGATAGAAGGCAAATAAGCGTTCCACGGCTTTATTTCGCTTAGTTGCTTACTCTTGAGTAGAACTGCATATTCACTCCAGGAAAAAACACATTTGTCAAATGAGTCAAATTGAAGCAAAACACATTGTTGGAGTGTCAGAATGCATAGATAGAAGGCAAATAAGCGTTCCATGGCTTTATTTCGCTTAGTTGCTTACTCTTGAGTAGAACTGCATATTCACTCCAGAAATAAACACATTTGTCAAATGGAGTCAAATTGAAGCAGAACACATTGTTGGAGTGTCAGAATGCATAGATAGAAGGCAAATAAGCGTTCCATGGCTTTATTTCGCTTAGTTGCTTACTCTTGAGTAGAACTGCATATTCACTCCAGGAATACGCACCTTTGTCAAATGAGTCAAATTGAAGCAGAACACATTGTTGGAGTGTCAGAATGCATAGATAGAAGGCAAATAAGCGTTCCATGGCTTTATTTCGCTTAGTTGCTTACTCTTGAGTAGAACTGCATATTCACTCCAGGAATAAGCACCTTTGTCAAATGAGTCAAATTGAAGCAGAACACATTGTTGGAGTGTCCGAATGCATAGATAGAAGGCAAATAAGCGTTCCATGGCTTTATTTCGCTTAGTTGCTTACTCTTGAGTAGAACTGCATATTCACTCCAGTAATACGCACCTTTGTCAAATGAGTCAAATTGAAGCAGAACACATTGTTGGAGTGTCAGAATGCATAGATAGAAGGCAAATGAGCGTTCCATGGCTTTATTTCGCTTAGTTGCTTACTCTTGAGTAGAACTGCATATTCATTCCAGGAATAAGCACATTTGTCAAATGAGTCAAATTGAAGCAGAACACATTGTTGGAGTGTCAGAATGCATAGATAGAAGGCAAATAAGCGTTCCACGGCTTTATTTCGCTTAGTTGCTTACTCTTGAGTAGAACTGCATATTCACTCCAGGAAAAAACACATTTGTCAAATGAGTCAAATTGAAGCAAAACACATTGTTGGAGTGTCAGAATGCATAGATAGAAGGCAAATAAGCGTTCCATGGCTTTATTTCGCTTAGTTGCTTACTCTTGAGTAGAACTGCATATTCACTCCAGGAAAAAACACATTTGTCAAATGAGTCAAATTGAAGCAAAACACATTGTTGGAGTGTCAGAATGCATAGATAGAAGGCAAATAAGCGTTCCATGGCTTTATTTCGCTTAGTTGCTTACTCTTGAGTAGAACTGCATATTCACTCCAGGAATAAGCACATTTGTCAAATGAGTCAAATTGAAGCAGAACACATTGTTGGAGTGTCAGAATGCATAGATAGAAGGCAAATAAGCGTTCCATGGCTTTATTTCGCTTAGTTGCTTACTCTTGAGTAGAACTGCATATTCACTCCAGGAATACGCACCTTTGTCAAATGAGTCAAATTGAAGCAAAACACATTGTTGGAGTGTCAGAATGCATAGATAGAAGGCAAATAAGCGTTCCATGGCTTTATTTCGCTTAGTTGCTTACTCTTGAGTAGAACTGCATATTCACTCCAGGAATAAGCACATTTGTCAAATGAGTCAAATTGAAGCAGAACACATTGTTGGAGTGTCAGAATGCATAGATAGAAGGCAAATAAGCGTTCCATGGCTTTATTTCGCTTAGTTGCTTACTCTTGAGTACAAGTGCATATTCACTCCAGGAATACGCACCTTTGTCAAATGAGTCAAATTGAAGCAAAACACATTGTTGGAGTGTCAGAATGCATAGATAGAAGGCAAATAAGCGTTCCATGGCTTTATTTCGCTTAGTTGCTTACTCTTGAGTAGAACTGCATATTCACTCCAGGAATACGCACCTTTGTCAAATGAGTCAAATTGAAGCAAAACACATTGTTGGAGTGTCAGAATGCATAGATAGAAGGCAAATAAGCGTTCCATGGCTTTATTTCGCTTAGTTGCTTACTCTTGAGTAGAACTGCATATTCACTCCAGGAATAAGCACCTTTGTCAAATGAGTCAAATTGAAGCAGAACACATTGTTGGAGTGTCCGAATGCATAGATAGAAGGCAAATAAGCGTTCCATGGCTTTATTTCGCTTAGTTGCTTACTCTTGAGTAGAACTGCATATTCACTCCAGGAATACGCACCTTTGTCAAATGAGTCAAATTGAAGCAAAACACATTGTTGGAGTGTCAGAATGCATAGATAGAAGGCAAATGAGCGTTCCATGGCTTTATTTCGCTTAGTTGCTTACTCTTGAGTAGAACTGCATGTTCACTCCAGGAATAAGCACATTTGTTAAATGAGTCAAATTGAAGCAAAACACATTGTTGGAGTGTCAGAATGCATAGATAGAAGGCAAATAAGCGTTCCATGGCTTTATTTCGCTTAGTTGCTTACTCTTGAGTAGAACTGCATATTCACTCCAGGAATAAACACATTTGTCAAATGAGTCAAATTGAAGCAGAACACATTGTTGGAGTGTCAGAATGCATAGATAGAAGGCAAATAAGCGTTCCATGGCTTTATTTCGCTTAGTTGCTTACTTTTGAGTAGAACTGCATATTCACTCCAGGAATACGCACCTTTGTCAAATGAGTCAAATTGAAGCAAAACACATTGTTGGAGTGTCAGAATGCATAGATAGAAGGCAAATGAGCGTTCCATGGCTTTATTTCGCTTAGTTGCTTACTCTTGAGTAGAACTGCATATTCATTCCAGGAATAAGCACATTTGTCAAATGAGTCAAATTGAAGCAGAACACATTGTTGGAGTGTCAGAATGCATAGATAGAAGGCAAATAAGCGTTCCACGGCTTTATTTCGCTTAGTTGATTACTCTTGAGTAGAACTGCATATTCACTCCAGGAATAAACACATTTGTAAAATGAATCAAATTGAAGCAAAACACATTGTTGGAGTGTCAGAATGCATAGATAGAAGGCAAATAAGCCTTCCATGGCTTTATTTCGCTTAGTTGCTTACTCTTGAGTAGAACTGCATATTCACTCCAGAAATAAACACATTTGTCAAATGGAGTCAAATTGAAGCAAAACACATTGTTGGAGTGTCAGAATGCATAGATAGAAGGCAAATAAGCCTTCCATGGCTTTATTTCGCTTAGTTGCTTACTCTTGAGTAGAACTGCATATTCACTCCAGGAATAAGCACCTTTGTCAAATGAGTCAAATTGAAGCAAAACTAATTGTTGGAGTGTCAGAATGCATAGATAGAAGGCAAATAAGCGTTCCATGGCTTTATTTCGCTTAGTTGCTTACTCTTGAGTAGAACTGCATATTCACTCCAGGAATAAACACCTTTGTAAAATGAGTCAAATTGAAGCAAAACACATTGTTGGAGTGTCAGAATGCATAGATAGAAGGCAAATAAGCGTTCCATGGCTTTATATCGCTTAGTTGCTTACTCATGAGTAGAACTGCATATTCACTCCAGGAATAAACACCTTTGTAAAATGAGTCAAATTGAAGCAAAACACATTGTTGGAGTGTCAGAATGCATAGATAGAAGGCAAATAAGCGTTCCATGGCTTTATTTCGCTTAGTTGCTTACTCTTGAGTAGAACTGCATATTCACTCCAGAAATAAACACATTTGTCAAATGGAGTCAAATTGAAGCAAAACACATTGTTGGAGTGTCAGAATGCATAGATAGAAGGCAAAGAAGCCTTCCATGGCTTTATTTCGCTTAGTTGCTTACTCTTGAGTAGAACTGCATATTCACTCCAGGAATAAGCACATTTGTCAAATGAGTCAAATTGAAGCAAAACTAATTGTTGGAGTGTCAGAATGCATAGATAGAAGGCAAATAAGCGTTCCATGGCTTTATTTCGCTTAGTTGCTTACTCTTGAGTAGAACTGCATATTCACTCCAGGAATACGCACCTTTGTCAAATGAGTCAAATTGAAGCAAAACACATTGTTGGAGTGTCAGAATGCATAGATAGAAGGCAAATAAGCGTTCCATGGCTTTATTTCGCTTAGTTGCTTACTCTTGAGTAGAACTGCATATTCACTCCAGGAATAAGCACATTTGTCAAATGAGTCAAATTGAAGCAGAACACATTGTTGGAGTGTCAGAATGCATAGATAGAAGGCAAATAAGCGTTCCATGGCTTTATTTCGCTTAGTTGCTTACTCTTGAGTACAAGTGCATATTCACTCCAGGAATACGCACCTTTGTCAAATGAGTCAAATTGAAGCAAAACACATTGTTGGAGTGTCAGAATGCATAGATAGAAGGCAAATGAGCGTTCCATGGCTTTATTTCGCTTAGTTGCTTACTCTTGAGTAGAACTGCATATTCACTCCAGGAATACGCACCTTTGTCAAATGAGTCAAATTGAAGCAAAACACATTGTTGGAGTGTCAGAATGCATAGATAGAAGGCAAATAAGCGTTCCATGGCTTTATTTCGCTTAGTTGCTTACTCTTGAGTAGAACTGCATATTCACTCCAGGAATAAGCACATTTGTCAAATGAGTCAAATTGAAGCAAAACACATTGTTGGAGTGTCAGAATGCATAGATAGAAGGCAAATAAGCGTTCCATGGCTTTATTTCGCTTAGTTGCTTACTCTTGAGTAGAACTGCATATTCACTCCAGGAATAAACACATTTGTCAAATGAGTCAAATTGAAGCAGAACACATTGTTGGAGTGTCAGAATGCATAGATAGAAGGCAAATAAGCGTTCCATGGCTTTATTTCGCTTAGTTGCTTACTCATGAGTAGAACTGCATATTCACTCCAGTAATACGCACCTTTGTCAAATGAGTCAAATTGAAGCAGAACACATTGTTGGAGTGTCAGAATGCATAGATAGAAGGCAAATGAGCGTTCCATGGCTTTATTTCGCTTAGTTGCTTACTCTTGAGTAGAACTGCATATTCATTCCAGGAATAAGCACATTTGTCAAATGAGTCAAATTGAAGCAGAACACATTGTTGGAGTGTCAGAATGCATAGATAGAAGGCAAATAAGCGTTCCACGGCTTTATTTCGCTTAGTTGCTTACTCTTGAGTAGAACTGCATATTCACTCCAGGAAAAAACACATTTGTCAAATGAGTCAAATTGAAGCAGAACACATTGTTGGAGTGTCAGAATGCATAGATAGAAGGCAAATAAGCGTTCCATGGCTTTATTTCGCTTAGTTGCTTACTCTTGAGTAGAACTGCATATTCACTCCAGGAATAAGCACATTTGTCAAATGAGTCAAATTGAAGCAGAACACATTGTTGGAGTGTCAGAATGCGTAGATAGAAGGCAAATAAGCGTTCCATGGCTTTATTTCGCTTAGTTGCTTACTCTTGAGTAGAACTGCATATTCACTCCAGGAATAAGCACATTTGTCAAATGAGTCAAATTGAAGCAAAACACATTGTTGGAGTGTCAGAATGCATAGATAGAAGGCAAATAAGCGTTCCATGGCTTTATTTCGCTTAGTTGCTTACTCTTGAGTAGAACTGCATATTCACTCCAGGAATAAGCACCTTTGTCAAATGAGTCAAATTGAAGCAGAACACATTGTTGGAGTGTCAGAATGCATAGATAGAAGGCAAATAAGCGTTCCATGGCTTTATTTCGCTTAGTTGCTTACTCTTGAGTAGAACTGCATATTCATTCCAGGAATAAGCACATTTGTCAAATGACTCAAATTGAAGCAGAACACATTGTTGGAGTGTCAGAATGCATAGATAGAAGGCGAATGAGCGTTCCATGGCTTTATTTCGCTTAGTTGCTTACTTTTGAGTAGAACTGCATATTCACTCCAGGAATACGCACCTTTGTCAAATGAGTCAAATTGAAGCAAAACACATTGTTGGAGTGTCAGAATGCATAGATAGAAGGCGAATAAGCGTTCCATGGCTTTATTTCACTTAATTGCTTACTCTTGAGTAGAAGTGCATATTCACTCCAGGAATACGCACCTTTGTCAAATGAGTCAAATTGAAGCAAAACACATTGTTGGAGTGTCAGAATGCATAGATAGAAGGCAAATGAGCGTTCCATGGCTTTATTTCGCTTAGTTGCTTACTCTTGAGTAGAACTGCATGTTCACTCCAGGAATAAGCACATTTGTTAAATGAGTCAAATTGAAGCAAAACACATTGTTGGAGTGTCAGAATGCATAGATAGAAGGCAAATAAGCGTTCCATGGCTTTATTTCGCTTAGTTGCTTACTCTTGAGTAGAACTGCATATTCATTCCAGGAATAAGCACATTTGTCAAATGACTCAAATTGAAGCAGAACACATTGTTGGAGTGTCAGAATGCATAGATAGAAGGCGAATGAGCGTTCCATGGCTTTATTTCGCTTAGTTGCTTACTTTTGAGTAGAACTGCATATTCACTCCAGGAATACGCACCTTTGTCAAATGAGTCAAATTGAAGCAAAACACATTGTTGGAGTGTCAGAATGCATAGATAGAAGGCAAATAAGCGTTCCATGGCTTTATTTCGCTTAGTTGCTTACTCTTGAGTAGAACTGCATATTCACTCCAGGAATAAGCACCTTTGTCAAATGAGTCAAATTGAAGCAGAACACATTGTTGGAGTGTCAGAATGCATAGATAGAAGGCAAATAAGCGTTCCACGGCTTTATTTCGCTTAGTTGATTACTCTTGAGTAGAACTGCATATTCACTCCAGGAATAAACACATTTGTAAAATGAATCAAATTGAAGCAAAACACATTGTTGGAGTGTCAGAATGCATAGATAGAAGGCAAATAAGCCTTCCATGGCTTTATTTCGCTTAGTTGCTTACTCTTGAGTAGAACTGCATATTCACTCCAGAAATAAACACATTTGTCAAATGGAGTCAAATTGAAGCAAAACACATTGTTGGAGTGTCAGAATGCATAGATAGAAGGCAAATAAGCCTTCCATGGCTTTATTTCGCTTAGTTGCTTACTCTTGAGTAGAACTGCATATTCACTCCAGGAATAAGCACATTTGTCAAATGAGTCAAATTGAAGCAAAACTAATTGTTGGAGTGTCAGAATGCATAGATAGAAGGCAAATAAGCGTTCCATGGCTTTATTTCGCTTAGTTGCTTACTCTTGAGTAGAACTGCATATTCACTCCAGGAATAAACACCTTTGTAAAATGAGTCAAATTGAAGCAAAACACATTGTTGGAGTGTCAGAATGCATAGATAGAAGGCAAATAAGCGTTCCATGGCTTTATTTCGCTTAGTTGCTTACTCATGAGTAGAACTGCATATTCACTCCAGGAATAAACACCTTTGTAAAATGAGTCAAATTGAAGCAAAACACATTGTTGGAGTGTCAGAATGCATAGATAGAAGGCAAATAAGCGTTCCATGGCTTTATTTCGCTTAGTTGCTTACTCTTGAGTAGAACTGCATATTCACTCCAGAAATAAACACATTTGTCAAATGGAGTCAAATGGAAGCAAAACACATTGTTGGAGTGTCAGAATGCATAGATAGAAGGCAAAGAAGCCTTCCATGGCTTTATTTCGCTTAGTTGCTTACTCTTGAGTAGAACTGCATATTCACTCCAGGAATAAGCACATTTGTCAAATGAGTCAAATTGAAGCAGAACACATTGTTGGAGTGTCAGAATGCATAGATAGAAGGCAAATAAGCGTTCCATGGCTTTATTTCGCTTAGTTGCTTACTCTTGAGTACAAGTGCATATTCACTCCAGGAATACGCACCTTTGTCAAATGAGTCAAATTGAAGCAAAACACATTGTTGGAGTGTCAGAATGCATAGATAGAAGGCAAATGAGCGTTCCATGGCTTTATTTCGCTTAGTTGCTTACTCTTGAGTAGAACTGCATATTCACTCCAGGAATACGCACCTTTGTCAAATGAGTCAAATTGAAGCAAAACACATTGTTGGAGTGTCAGAATGCATAGATAGAAGGCAAATAAGCGTTCCATGGCTTTATTTCGCTTAGTTGCTTACTCTTGAGTAGAACTGCATATTCACTCCAGGAATAAGCACATTTGTCAAATGAGTCAAATTGAAGCAAAACACATTGTTGGAGTGTCAGAATGCATAGATAGAAGGCAATTAAGCGTTCCATGGCTTTATTTCGCTTAGTTGCTTACTCTTGAGTAGAACTGCATATTCACTCCAGGAATAAACACATTTGTCAAATGAGTCAAATTGAAGCAGAACACATTGTTGGAGTGTCAGAATGCATAGATAGAAGGCAAATAAGCGTTCCATGGCTTTATTTCGCTTAGTTGCTTACTCATGAGTAGAACTGCATATTCACTCCAGTAATACGCACCTTTGTCAAATGAGTCAAATTGAAGCAGAACACATTGTTGGAGTGTCAGAATGCATAGATAGAAGGCAAATGAGCGTTCCATGGCTTTATTTCGCTTAGTTGCTTACTCTTGAGTAGAACTGCATATTCATTCCAGGAATAAGCACATTTGTCAAATGAGTCAAATTGAAGCAGAACACATTGTTGGAGTGTCAGAATGCATAGATAGAAGGCAAATAAGCGTTCCACGGCTTTATTTCGCTTAGTTGCTTACTCTTGAGTAGAACTGCATATTCACTCTAGGAAAAAACACATTTGTCAAATGAGTCAAATTGAAGCAGAACACATTGTTGGAGTGTCAGAATGCATAGATAGAAGGCAAATAAGCGTTCCATGGCTTTATTTCGCTTAGTTGCTTACTCTTGAGTAGAACTGCATATTCACTCCAGGAATAAGCACATTTGTCAAATGAGTCAAATTGAAGCAGAACACATTGTTGGAGTGTCAGAATGCGTAGATAGAAGGCAAATAAGCGTTCCATGGCTTTATTTCGCTTAGTTGCTTACTCTTGAGTAGAACTGCATATTCACTCCAGGAATAAGCACATTTGTCAAATGAGTCAAATTGAAGCAAAACACATTGTTGGAGTGTCAGAATGCATAGATAGAAGGCAAATAAGCGTTCCATGGCTTTATTTCGCTTAGTTGCTTACTCTTGAGTAGAACTGCATATTCACTCCAGGAATAAGCACCTTTGTCAAATGAGTCAAATTGAAGCAGAACACATTGTTGGAGTGTCAGAATGCATAGATAGAAGGCAAATAAGCGTTCCATGGCTTTATTTCGCTTAGTTGCTTACTCTTGAGTAGAACTGCATATTCATTCCAGGAATAAGCACATTTGTCAAATGACTCAAATTGAAGCAGAACACATTGTTGGAGTGTCAGAATGCATACATAGAAGGCGAATGAGCGTTCCATGGCTTTATTTCGCTTAGTTGCTTACTTTTGAGTAGAACTGCATATTCACTCCAGGAATACGCACCTTTGTCAAATGAGTCAAATTGAAGCAAAACACATTGTTGGAGTGTCAGAATGCATAGATAGAAGGCGAATAAGCGTTCCATGGCTTTATTTCGCTTAATTGCTTACTCTTGAGTAGAAGTGCATATTCACTCCAGGAATACGCACCTTTGTCAAATGAGTCAAATTGAAGCAAAACACATTGTTGGAGTGTCAGAATGCATAGATAGAAGGCAAATGAGCGTTCCATGGCTTTATTTCGCTTAGTTGCTTACTCTTGAGTAGAACTGCATGTTCACTCCAGGAATAAGCACATTTGTTAAATGAGTCAAATTGAAGCAAAACACATTGTTGGAGTGTCAGAATGCATAGATAGAAGGCAAATAAGCGTTCCATGGCTTTATTTCGCTTAGTTGCTTACTCTTGAGTAGAACTGCATATTCATTCCAGGAATAAGCCCATTTGTCAAATGACTCAAATTGAAGCAGAACACATTGTTGGAGTGTCAGAATGCATAGATAGAAGGCGAATGAGCGTTCCATGGCTTTATTTCGCTTAGTTGCTTACTTTTGAGTAGAACTGCATATTCACTCCAGGAATACGCACCTTTGTCAAATGAGTCAAATTGAAGCAAAACACATTGTTGGAGTGTCAGAATGCATAGATAGAAGGCAAATAAGCGTTCCATGGCTTTATTTCGCTTAGTTGCTTACTCTTGAGTAGAACTGCATATTCACTCCAGGAATAAGCACCTTTGTCAAATGAGTCAAATTGAAGCAGAACACATTGTTGGAGTGTCCGAATGCATAGATAGAAGGCAAATAAGCGTTCCATGGCTTTATTTCGCTTAGTTGCTTACTCTTGAGTAGAACTGCATATTCACTCCAGGAATAAGCACCTTTGTCAAATGAGTCAAATTGAAGCAGAACACATTGTTGGAGTGTCAGAATGCATAGATAGAAGGCGAATAAGCGTTCCATGGCTTTATTTCGCTTAATTTCTTACTCTTGAGTAGAAGTGCATATTCACTCCAGGAATACGCACCTTTGTCAAATGAGTCAAATTGAAGCAAAACACATTGTTGGAGTGTCAGAATGCATAGATAGAAGGCAAATGAGCGTTCCATGGCTTTATTTCGCTTAGTTGCTTACTCTTGAGTAGAACTGCATATTCACTCCAGGAATAAGCACATTTGTCAAATGAGTCAAATTGAAGCAGAACACATTGTTGGAGTGTCAGAATGCATAGATAGAAGGCAAATAAGCGTTCCATGGCTTTATTTCGCTTAGTTGCTTACTGTTGAGTAGAAGTGCATATTCACTCCAGGAATACGCACCTTTGTCAAATGAGTCAAATTGAAGCAAAACACATTGTTGGAGTGTCAGAATGCATAGATAGAAGGCAAATAAGCGTTCCATGGCTTTATTTCGCTTAGTTGCTTACTTTTGAGTAGAACTGCATATTCACTCCAGGAATACGCACCTTTGTCAAATGAGTCAAATTGAAGCAGAACACATTGTTGGAGTGTTAGAATGCATAGATAGAAGGCGAATAAGCGTTCCATGGCTTTATTTCGCTTAATTGCTTACTCTTGAGTAGAAGTGCATATTCACTCCAGGAATACGCACCTTTGTCAAATGAGTCAAATTGAAGCAAAACACATTGTTGGAGTGTCAGAATGCATAGATAGAAGGCAAATGAGCGTTCCATGGCTTTATTTCGCTTAGTTGCTTACTCTTGAGTAGAACTGCATGTTCACTCCAGGAATAAGCACATTTGTTAAATGAGTCAAATTGAAGCAAAACACATTGTTGGAGTGTCAGAATGCATAGATAGAAGGCAGATAAGCGTTCCATGGCTTTATTTCGCTTAGTTGCTTACTCTTGAGTAGAACTGCATATTCACTCCAGGAATAAACACATTTGTCAAATGAGTCAAATTGAAGCAGAACACATTGTTGGAGTGTCAGAATGCATAGATAGAAGGCAAATAAGCGTTCCATGGCTTTATTTCGCTTAGTTGCTTACTCATGAGTAGAACTGCATATTCACTCCAGGAATACGCACCTTTGTCAAATGAGTCAAATTGAAGCAAAACACATTGTTGGAGTGTCAGAATGCATAGATAGAAGGCAAATGAGCGTTCCATGGCTTTATTTCGCTTAGTTGCTTACTCTTGAGTAGAACTGCATATTCATTCCAGGAATAAGCACATTTGTCAAATGAGTCAAATTGAAGCAGAACACATTGTTGGAGTGTCAGAATGCATAGATAGAAGGCAAATAAGCGTTCCACGGCTTTATTTCCCTTAGTTGCTTACTTTTGAGTAGAACTGCATATTCACTCCAGGAATACGCACCTTTGTCAAATGAGTCAAATTGAAGCAGAACACATTGTTGGAGTGTTAGAATGCATAGATAGAAGGCGAATAAGCGTTCCATGGCTTTATTTCGCTTAATTGCTTACTCTTGAGTAGAAGTGCATATTCACTCCAGGAATACGCACCTTTGTCAAATGAGTCAAATTGAAGCAAAACACATTGTTGGAGTGTCAGAATGCATAGATAGAAGGCAAATGAGCGTTCCATGGCTTTATTTCGCTTAGTTGCTTACTCTTGAGTAGAACTGCATGTTCACTCCTGGAATAAGCACATTTGTTAAATGAGTCAAATTGAAGCAAAACACATTGTTGGAGTGTCAGAATGCATAGATAGAAGGCAGATAAGCGTTCCATGGCTTTATTTCGCTTAGTTGCTTACTCTTGAGTAGAACTGCATATTCACTCCAGGAATAAACACATTTGTCAAATGAGTCAAATTGAAGCAGAACACATTGTTGGAGTGTCAGAATGCATAGATAGAAGGCAAATAAGCGTTCCATGGCTTTATTTCGCTTAGTTGCTTACTCATGAGTAGAACTGCATATTCACTCCAGGAATACGCACCTTTGTCAAATGAGTCAAATTGAAGCAAAACACATTGTTGGAGTGTCAGAATGCATAGATAGAAGGCAAATGAGCGTTCCATGGCTTTATTTCGCTTAGTTGCTTACTCTTGAGTAGAACTGCATATTCATTCCAGGAATAAGCACATTTGTCAAATGAGTCAAATTGAAGCAGAACACATTGTTGGAGTGTCAGAATGCCTAGATAGAAGGCAAATAAGCGTTCCACGGCTTTATTTCCCTTAGTTGCTTACTCTTGAGTAGAACTGCATATTCACTCCAGGAATAAACACCTTTGTAAAATGAGTCAAATTGAAGCAAAACACATTGTTGGAGTGTCAGAATGCATAGATAGAAGGCAAATAAGCGTTCCATGGCTTTATTTCGCTTAGTTGCTTACTCTTGAGTAGAACTGCATATTCACTCCAGAAATAAACACATTTGTCAAATGGAGTCAAATTGAAGCAAAACACATTGTTGGAGTGTCAGAATGCATAGATAGAAGGCAAATAAGCCTTCCATGGCTTTATTTCGCTTAGTTGCTTACTCTTGAGTAGAACTGCATATTCACTCCAGGAATAAGCACATTTGTCAAATGAGTCAAATTGAAGCAAAACTAATTGTTGGAGTGTCAGAATGCATAGATAGAAGGCAAATAAGCGTTCCATGGCTTTATTTCGCTTAGTTGCTTACTCTTGAGTAGAACTGCATATTCACTCCAGGAATACGCACCTTTGTCAAATGAGTCAAATTGAAGCAAAACACATTGTTGGAGTGTCAGAATGCATAGATAGAAGGCAAATAAGCGTTCCATGGCTTTATTCCGCTTAGTTGCTTACTCTTGAGTAGAACTGCATATTCACTACAGGAATAAGCACATTTGTCAAATGAGTCAAATTGAAGCAGAACACATTGTTGGAGTGTCAGAATGCATAGATAGAAGGCAAATAAGCGTTCCATGGCTTTATTTCGCTTAGTTGCTTACTCATGAGTAGAACTGCATATTCACTCCAGGAATACGCACCTTTGTCAAATGAGTCAAATTGAAGCAAAACACATTGTTGGAGTGTCAGAATGCATAGATAGAAGGCAAATGAGCGTTCCATGGCTTTATTTCGCTTAGTTGCTTACTCTTGAGTAGAACTGCATATTCATTCCAGGAATAAGCACATTTGTCAAATGAGTCAAATTGAAGCAGAACACATTGTTGGAGTGTCAGAATGCCTAGATAGAAGGCAAATAAGCGTTCCACGGCTTTATTTCCCTTAGTTGCTTACTCTTGAGTAGAACTGCATATTCACTCCAGGAATAAACACCTTTGTAAAATGAGTCAAATTGAAGCAAAACACATTGTTGGAGTGTCAGAATGCATAGATAGAAGGCAAATAAGCGTTCCATGGCTTTATTTCGCTTAGTTGCTTACTCTTGAGTAGAACTGCATATTCACTCCAGAAATAAACACATTTGTCAAATGGAGTCAAATTGAAGCAAAACACATTGTTGGAGTGTCAGAATGCATAGATAGAAGGCAAATAAGCCTTCCATGGCTTTATTTCGCTTAGTTGCTTACTCTTGAGTAGAACTGCATATTCACTCCAGGAATAAGCACATTTGTCAAATGAGTCAAATTGAAGCAAAACTAATTGTTGGAGTGTCAGAATGCATAGATAGAAGGCAAATAAGCGTTCCATGGCTTTATTTCGCTTAGTTGCTTACTCTTGAGTAGAACTGCATATTCACTCCAGGAATACGCACCTTTGTCAAATGAGTCAAATTGAAGCAAAACACATTGTTGGAGTGTCAGAATGCATAGATAGAAGGCAAATAAGCGTTCCATGGCTTTATTTCGCTTAGTTGCTTACTCTTGAGTAGAACTGCATATTCACTACAGGAATAAGCACATTTGTCAAATGAGTCAAATTGAAGCAGAACACATTGTTGGAGTGTCAGAATGCATAGATAGAAGGCAAATAAGCGTTCCATGGCTTTATTTCGCTTAGTTGCTTACTCTTGAGTACAAGTGCATATTCACTCCAGGAATACGCACCTTTGTCAAATGAGTCAAATTGAAGCAAAACACATTGTTGGAGTGTCAGAATGCATAGATAGAAGGCAAATGAGCGTTCCATGGCTTTATTTCGCTTAGTTGCTTACTCTTGAGTAGAACTGCATATTCACTCCAGGAATACGCACCTTTGTCAAATGAGTCAAATTGAAGCAAAACACATTGTTGGAGTGTCAGAATGCATAGATAGAAGGCAAATAAGCGTTCCATGGCTTTATTTCGCTTAGTTGCTTACTCTTGAGTAGAACTGCATATTCACTCCAGGAATAAGCACATTTGTCAAATGAGTCAAATTGAAGCAAAACACATTGTTGGAGTGTCAGAATGCATAGATAGAAGGCAAATAAGCGTTCCATGGCTTTATTTCGCTTAGTTGCTTACTCTTGAGTAGAACTGCATATTCACTCCAGGAATAAACACATTTGTCAAATGAGTCAAATTGAAGCAGAACACATTGTTGGAGTGTCAGAATGCATAGATAGAAGGCAAATAAGCGTTCCATGGCTTTATTTCGCTTAGTTGCTTACTCATGAGTAGAACTGCATATTCACTCCAGTAATACGCACCTTTGTCAAATGAGTCAAATTGAAGCAGAACACATTGTTGGAGTGTCAGAATGCATAGATAGAAGGCAAATGAGCGTTCCATGGCTTTATTTCGCTTAGTTGCTTACTCTTGAGTAGAACTGCATATTCATTCCAGGAATAAGCACATTTGTCAAATGAGTCAAATTGAAGCAGAACACATTGTTGGAGTGTCAGAATGCATAGATAGAAGGCAAATAAGCGTTCCACGGCTTTATTTCGCTTAGTTGCTGACTCTTGAGTAGAACTGCATATTCACTCCAGGAAAAAACACATTTGTCAAATGAGTCAAATTGAAGCAGAACACATTGTTGGAGTGTCAGAATGCATAGATAGAAGGCAAATAAGCGTTCCATGGCTTTATTTCGCTTAGTTGCTTACTCTTGAGTAGAACTGCATATTCACTCCAGGAATAAGCACATTTGTCAAATGAGTCAAATTGAAGCAGAACACATTGTTGGAGTGTCAGAATGCGTAGATAGAAGGCAAATGAGCGTTCCATGGCTTTATTTCGCTTAGTTGCTTACTCTTGAGTAGAACTGCATATTCACTCCAGGAATAAGCACATTTGTCAAATGAGTCAAATTGAAGCAAAACACATTGTTGGAGTGTCAGAATGCATAGATAGAAGGCAAATAAGCGTTCCATGGCTTTATTTCGCTTAGTTGCTTACTCTTGAGTAGAACTGCATATTCACTCCAGGAATAAGCACCTTTGTCAAATGAGTCAAATTGAAGCAGAACACATTGTTGGAGTGTCAGAATGCATAGATAGAAGGCAAATAAGCGTTCCATGGCTTTATTTCGCTTAGTTGCTTACTCTTGAGTAGAACTGCATATTCACTCCAGGAATAAGCACCTTTGTAAAATGAGTCAAATTGAAGCAGAACACATTGTTGGAGTGTCAGAATGCATAGATAGAAGGCGAATAAGCGTTCCATGGCTTTATTTCGCTTAATTGCTTACTCTTGAGTAGAACTGCATATTCACTCCAGGAATAAGCACCTTTGTAAAATGAGTCAAATTGAAGCAGAACACATTGTTGGAGTGTCAGAATGCATAGATAGAAGGGGAATAAGCGTTCCATGGCTTTATTTCGCTTAATTGCTTACTCTTGAGTAGAAGTGCATATTCACTCCAGGAATACGCACCTTTGTCAAATGAGTCAAATTGAAGCAAAACACATTGTTGGAGTGTCAGAATGCATAGATAGAAGGCAAATAAGCGTTCCATGGCTTTATTTCGCTTAGTTGCTTACTCTTGAGTAGAACTGCATATTCATTCCAGGAATAAGCACATTTGTCAAATGACTCAAATTGAAGCAGAACACATTGTTGGAGTGTCAGAATGCATAGATAGAAGGCAAATTAGCGTTCCATGGCTTTATTTCGCTTAGTTGCTTACTTTTGAGTAGAACTGCATATTCACTCCAGGAATACGCACCTTTGTCAAATGAGTCAAATTGAAGCAAAACACATTGTTGGAGTGTCAGAATGCATAGATAGAAGGCAAATAAGCGTTCCATGGCTTTATTTCGCTTAGTTGCTTACTCTTGAGTAGAACTGCATATTCACTCCAGAAATAAACACATTTGTCAAATGGAGTCAAATTGAAGCAAAACACATTGTTGGAGTGTCAGAATGCATAGATAGAAGGCAAATAAGCCTTCCATGGCTTTATTTCGCTTAGTTGCTTACTCTTGAGTAGAACTGCATATTCACTCCAGGAATAAGCACATTTGTCAAATGAGTCAAATTGAAGCAAAACACATTGTTGGAGTGTCAGAATGCATAGATAGAAGGCAAATAAGCGTTCCATGGCTTTATTTCGCTTAGTTGCTTACTCTTGAGTAGAACTGCATATTCACTCCAGGAATACGCACCTTTGTCAAATGAGTCAAATTGAAGCAAAACACATTGTTGGAGTGTCAGAATGCATAGATAGAAGGCAAATAAGCGTTCCATGGCTTTATTTCGCTTAGTTGCTTACTCTTGAGTAGAACTGCATATTCACTACAGGAATAAGCACATTTGTCAAATGAGTCAAATTGAAGCAGAACACATTGTTGGAGTGTCAGAATGCATAGATAGAAGGCAAATAAGCGTTCCATGGCTTTATTTCGCTTAGTTGCTTACTCTTGAGTACAAGTGCATATTCACTCCAGGAATACGCACCTTTGTCAAATGAGTCAAATTGAAGCAAAACACATTGTTGGAGTGTCAGAATGCATAGATAGAAGGCAAATGAGCGTTCCATGGCTTTATTTCGCTTAGTTGCTTACTCTTGAGTAGAACTGCATATTCACTCCAGGAATACGCACCTTTGTCAAATGAGTCAAATTGAAGCAAAACACATTGTTGGAGTGTCAGAATGCATAGATAGAAGGCAAATAAGCGTTCCATGGCTTTATTTCGCTTAGTTGCTTACTCTTGAGTAGAACTGCATATTCACTCCAGGAATAAGCACATTTGTCAAATGAGTCAAATTGAAGCAAAACACATTGTTGGAGTGTCAGAATGCATAGATAGAAGGCAAATAAGCGTTCCATGGCTTTATTTCGCTTAGTTGCTTACTCTTGAGTAGAACTGCATATTCACTCCAGGAATAAACACATTTGTCAAATGAGTCAAATTGAAGCAGAACACATTGTTGGAGTGTCAGAATGCATAGATAGAAGGCAAATAAGCGTTCCATGGCTTTATTTCGCTTAGTTGCTTACTCATGAGTAGAACTGCATATTCACTCCAGTAATACGCACCTTTGTCAAATGAGTCAAATTGAAGCAGAACACATTGTTGGAGTGTCAGAATGCATAGATAGAAGGCAAATGAGCGTTCCATGGCTTTATTTCGCTTAGTTGCTTACTCTTGAGTAGAACTGCATATTCATTCCAGGAATAAGCACATTTGTCAAATGAGTCAAATTGAAGCAGAACACATTGTTGGAGTGTCAGAATGCATAGATAGAAGGCAAATAAGCGTTCCACGGCTTTATTTCGCTTAGTTGCTGACTCTTGAGTAGAACTGCATATTCACTCCAGGAAAAAACACATTTGTCAAATGAGTCAAATTGAAGCAGAACACATTGTTGGAGTGTCAGAATGCATAGATAGAAGGCAAATAAGCGTTCCATGGCTTTATTTCGCTTAGTTGCTTACTCTTGAGTAGAACTGCATATTCACTCCAGGAATAAGCACATTTGTCAAATGAGTCAAATTGAAGCAGAACACATTGTTGGAGTGTCAGAATGCGTAGATAGAAGGCAAATGAGCGTTCCATGGCTTTATTTCGCTTAGTTGCTTACTCTTGAGTAGAACTGCATATTCACTCCAGGAATAAGCACATTTGTCAAATGAGTCAAATTGAAGCAAAACACATTGTTGGAGTGTCAGAATGCATAGATAGAAGGCAAATAAGCGTTCCATGGCTTTATTTCGCTTAGTTGCTTACTCTTGAGTAGAACTGCATATTCACTCCAGGAATAAGCACCTTTGTCAAATGAGTCAAATTGAAGCAGAACACATTGTTGGAGTGTCAGAATGCATAGATAGAAGGCAAATAAGCGTTCCATGGCTTTATTTCGCTTAGTTGCTTACTCTTGAGTAGAACTGCATATTCACTCCAGGAATAAGCACCTTTGTAAAATGAGTCAAATTGAAGCAGAACACATTGTTGGAGTGTCAGAATGCATAGATAGAAGGCGAATAAGCGTTCCATGGCTTTATTTCGCTTAATTGCTTACTCTTGAGTAGAACTGCATATTCACTCCAGGAATAAGCACCTTTGTAAAATGAGTCAAATTGAAGCAGAACACATTGTTGGAGTGTCAGAATGCATAGATAGAAGGGGAATAAGCGTTCCATGGCTTTATTTCGCTTAATTGCTTACTCTTGAGTAGAAGTGCATATTCACTCCAGGAATACGCACCTTTGTCAAATGAGTCAAATTGAAGCAAAACACATTGTTGGAGTGTCAGAATGCATAGATAGAAGTCAAATAAGCGTTCCATGGCTTTATTTCGCTTAGTTGCTTACTCTTGAGTAGAACTGCATATTCATTCCAGGAATAAGCACATTTGTCAAATGACTCAAATTGAAGCAGAACACATTGTTGGAGTGTCAGAATGCATAGATAGAAGGCAAATTAGCGTTCCATGGCTTTATTTCGCTTAGTTGCTTACTTTTGAGTAGAACTGCATATTCACTCCAGGAATACGCACCTTTGTCAAATGAGTCAAATTGAAGCAAAACACATTGTTGGAGTGTCAGAATGCATAGATAGAAGGCAAATAAGCGTTCCATGGCTTTATTTCGCTTAGTTGCTTACTCTTGAGTAGAACTGCATATTCACTCCAGGAATAAGCACATTTGTCAAATGAGTCAAATTGAAGCAAAACACATTGTTGGAGTGTCAGAATGCATAGATAGAAGGCAAATAAGCGTTCCATGGCTTTATTTCGCTTAGTTGCTTACTCTTGAGTAGAACTGCATATTCACTCCAGGAATAAGCACCTTTGTCAAATGAGTCAAATTGAAGCAGAACACATTGTTGGAGTGTCAGAATGCATAGATAGAAGGCAAATAAGCGTTCCATGGCTTTATTTCGCTTAGTTGCTTACTCTTGAGTAGAACTGCATATTCACTCCAGGAATAAGCACCTTTGTAAAATGAGTCAAATTGAAGCAGAACACATTGTTGGAGTGTCAGAATGCATAGATAGAAGGCGAATAAGCGTTCCATGGCTTTATTTCGCTTAATTGCTTACTCTTGAGTAGAAGTGCATATTCACTCCAGGAATACGCACCTTTGTCAAATGAGTCAAATTGAAGCAAAACACATTGTTGGAGTGTCAGAATGCATAGATAGAAGGCAAATGAGCGTTCCATGGCTTTATTTCGCTTAGTTGCTTACTCTTGAGTAGAACTGCATGTTCACTCCAGGAATAAGCACATTTGTTAAATGAGTCAAATTGAAGCAAAACACATTGTTGGAGTGTCAGAATGCATAGATAGAAGGCAAATAAGCGTTCCATGGCTTTATTTCGCTTAGTTGCTTACTCTTGAGTAGAACTGCATATTCACTCCAGGAATAAACACATTTGTCAAATGAGTCAAATTGAAGCAGAACACATTGTTGGAGTGTCAGAATGCATAGATAGAAGGCAAATAAGCGTTCCATGGCTTTATTTCGCTTAGTTGCTTACTCATGAGTAGAACTGCATATTCACTCCAGTAATACGCACCTTTGTCAAATGAGTCAAATTGAAGCAGAACACATTGTTGGAGTGTCAGAATGCATAGATAGAAGGCAAATGAGCGTTCCATGGCTTTATTTCGCTTAGTTGCTTACTCTTGAGTAGAACTGCATATTCACTCCAGGAATAAGCACATTTGTCAAATGAGTCAAATTGAAGCAGAACACATTGTTGGAGTGTCAGAATGCGTAGATAGAAGGCAAATGAGCGTTCCATGGCTTTATTTCGCTTAGTTGCTTACTCTTGAGTAGAACTGCATATTCACTCCAGGAATAAGCACATTTGTCAAATGAGTCAAATTGAAGCAAAACACATTGTTGGAGTGTCAGAATGCATAGATAGAAGGCAAATAAGCGTTCCATGGCTTTATTTCGCTTAGTTGCTTACTCTTGAGTAGAACTGCATATTCACTCCAGGAATAAGCACCTTTGTCAAATGAGTCAAATTGAAGCAGAACACATTGTTGGAGTGTCAGAATGCATAGATAGAAGGCAAATAAGCGTTCCATGGCTTTATTTCGCTTAGTTGCTTACTCTTGAGTAGAACTGCATATTCACTCCAGGAATAAGCACCTTTGTAAAATGAGTCAAATTGAAGCAGAACACATCGTTGGAGTGTCAGAATGCATAGATAGAAGGCGAATAAGCGTTCCATGGCTTTATTTCGCTTAATTGCTTACTCTTGAGTAGAACTGCATATTCACTCCAGGAATAAGCACCTTTGTAAAATGAGTCAAATTGAAGCAGAACACATTGTTGGAGTGTCAGAATGCATAGATAGAAGGCGAATAAGCGTTCCATGGCTTTATTTCGCTTAATTGCTTACTCTTGAGTAGAAGTGCATATTCACTCCAGGAATACGCACCTTTGTCAAATGAGTCAAATTGAAGCAAAACACATTGTTGGAGTGTCTGAATGCATAGATAGAAGGCAAATAAGCGTTCCATGGCTTTATTTCGCTTAGTTGCTTACTCTTGAGTAGAACTGCACATTCATTCCAGGAATAAGCACATTTGTCAAATGACTCAAATTGAAGCAGAACACATTGTTGGAGTGTCAGAATGCATAGATAGAAGGCAAATTAGCGTTCCATGGCTTTATTTCGCTTAGTTGCTTACTCTTGAGTAGAACTGCATATTCACTCCAGGAATACGCACCTTTGTCAAATGAGTCAAATTGAAGCAGAACACATTGTTGGAGTGTCAGAATGCATAGATAGAAGGCAAATAAGCGTTCCATGGCTTTATTTCGCTTAGTTGCTTACTCTTGAGTAGAACTGCATATTCACTCCAGGAATAAGCACCTTTGTAAAATGAGTCAAATTGAAGCAGAACACATTGTTGGAGTGTCAGAATGCATAGATAGAAGGCGAATAAGCGTTCCATGGCTTTATTTCGCTTAATTGCTTACTCTTGAGTAGAAGTGCATATTCACTCCAGGAATACGCACCTTTGTCAAATGAGTCAAATTGAAGCAAAACACATTGTTGGAGTGTCAGAATGCATAGATAGAAGGCAAATGAGCGTTCCATGGCTTTATTTCGCTTAGTTGCTTACTCTTGAGTAGAACTGCATGTTCACTCCAGGAATAAGCACATTTGTTAAATGAGTCAAATTGAAGCAAAACACATTGTTGGAGTGTCAGAATGCATAGATAGAAGGCAAATAAGCGTTCCATGGCTTTATTTCGCTCAGTTGCTTACTCTTGAGTAGAACTGCATAATCACTCCAGGAATAAACACATTTGTCAAATGAGTCAAATTGAAGCAGAACACATTGTTGGAGTGTCAGAATGCATAGATAGAAGGCAAATAAGCGTTCCATGGCTTTATTTCGCTTAGTTGCTTACTCATGAGTAGAACTGCATATTCACTCCAGGAATACGCACCTTTGTCAAATGAGTCAAATTGAAGCAAAACACATTGTTGGAGTGTCAGAATGCATAGATAGAAGGCAAATGAGCGTTCCATGGCTTTATTTCGCTTAGTTGCTTACTCTTGAGTAGAACTGCATATTCATTCCAGGAATAAGCACATTTGTCAAATGAGTCAAATTGAAGCAGAACACATTGTTGGAGTGTCAGAATGCATAGATAGAAGGCAAATAAGCGTTCCATGGCTTTATTTCGCTTAGTTGCTTACTCTTGAGTAGAACTGCATATTCACTCCAGGAATAAGCACATTTGTAAAATGCGTCAAATTGAAGCAAAACACATTGTTGGAGTGTCAGAATGCATAGATAGAAGGCAAATATGCGTTCCATGGCTTTATTTCGCTTAGTTGCTTACTCTTGAGTAGAACTGCATATTCACTCCAGGAATACGCACCTTTGTCAAATGAGTCAAATTGAAGCAAAACACATTGTTGGAGTGTCAGAATGCATAGATAGAAGGCAAATGAGCGTTCCATGGCTTTATTTCGCTTAGTTGCTTACTCTTGAGTAGAACTGCATATTCACTCCAGGAATACGCACCTTTGTCAAATGAGTCAAATTGAAGCAAAACACATTGTTGGAGTGTCAGAATGCATAGATAGAAGGCAAATAAGCGTTCCATGGCTTTATTTCGCTTAGTTGCTTACTCTTGAGTAGAACTGCATATTCACTCCAGGAATAAGCACATTTGTCAAATGAGTCAAATTGAAGCAAAACACATTGTTGGAGTGTCAGAATGCATAGATAGAAGGCAAATAAGCGTTCCATGGCTTTATTTCGCTTAGTTGCTTACTCTTGAGTAGAACTGCATATTCACTCCAGGAATAAACATCTTTGTCAAATGAGTCAAATTGAAGCAAAACACATTGTTGGAGTGTCAGAATGCATAGATAGAAGGCAAATAAGCGTTCCATGGCTTTATTTCGCTTAGTTGCTTACTCTTGAGTAGAAGTGCATATTCACTCCAGGAATACGCACTGTGAGGGACAGGGGATATCGCGAAGTCCCTCCCCTCCTGAGTTCAAGCCAATCACCGAGCACAGGGGAAAGCAGAGAGAGTTCCGATTCCAGTAGGGAAGCAGGAAGTCGGGTCCGAGGCTCAGGCAAGGTAGAGGAGCCAGGGTCCCAGGCGGGACAGGAAGGGGCGAATAAGGGAGGGAGACCCATCCCCCCAACGCCAGAACTACGCAGAAAGAGGAGGGGAAAGAGGATGGGTCTGCCAAAGCTTTTGTGTTGGAGAAAGACGCGCCAAAAGCCATTAGGAGGTTCTGAAACCGACTGATCACATCACTCCGTGTAAATAGCAATGACTTTAGCACTGTAAATACGCAGCACCAATAAAAGAATAAAATGCAGAGCTGCGTAGCGTCGTTACTCTGAAGTAGTCCGCTCCGGCCACTGTGACAGCAACCTCCTAATCCTTTTTGGGCTACTTTGGAGTTGCCGGGATGAGCGTGTCAGAGGCGGAGAAATGGCGGCAGATCGCGGAGCAAGCCCAGCAAGAACTGCAGCAGCTGTCGCTGCAGGCGCAGGGGGAATTGAAGGCAGCTAAAGAAGAGACTAGGAAGGCCCAGGACGACCGGCTACAACTTGCGGAACAGGTGAGAGCGCTACAGGAAAGAGAGCAGGAATTAAGGGCGGTGGCGGTAGACCTCCAAAACAAGCTGGATGCAGAGAAAAACAAGGCGGGAGGGGCACCCCAAGTCCAAGTGCTGCCAGGAAGGAGAGCCGGGACCCTAGTAAGCAAGTTCAATGGAGACCCGAGGGAATATCAGGGCTTTGAGACTGAGATTGTGTATGCTCTTGAGCTGCACCACGCTGAGTTCCCTGATGATGAGCACAGGGTAGCGTTTATTGTGGAGCACCTTACCGGGGCAGCCAGGGAGTGGCTAAGACCGTTAATCGCAACAAAGAATCCTTGCATGAAGAATGTCAAACTATTTCTAGAAGGTTTGAAAACGATGTATTCGTCCGATAGTCATATGGACCAGACTAAGGAGGAACTTCATAATTTACGCCAAGGAAATATGACAGTTCGCGCGTATTGGGCGAAATTCACCATGCTGGTGCACAGATTGGGGTGGGAACTCGAGTCACCCCCAATGCAAGCGGCGTTCTACTTGGGGTTGCATGAGGAGGTGAAGGATGAGCTCTCAAGAGGTCCAAAGCCCAGTAATATGGATCAGCTGAGCAAAGCGGCTCTGGCGGTGGGGGTGAGACAGGAATCCCGGTGGAGCGACAAGCAAGCAACGCGCGCAAAGCGGGCTTGGTTCCCACGGTCGCAGGAGAAGCCACTCCCCCAACAACCCTTTCAAGCCACGCCTGGGGCCAGTCAGGACCAGGAACCCATGCAGATTGATAGCGCGCGCGCGCGGGCTTTTCAAACCCCAGCGGCGCCAAGACGCAAGGAGGGAAGGGGCGGGAATTGCTTTCTCTGCAACTCCCCCCAGCATCTCGTCAGAGACTGCCCACATCGCAGGGAGTGGCAAGGAAAGGCGGGAACGGTTGTGCCCTCCCCCACTGACGCAGCACCACAGCAGGGAAACGGGAAAGCCTGGCTGCAGGAGACAAGGGGCAGCAGCCAGGCACAGTCAGCAGACAACAGCCCCAGCCCACCCACCCGCACAGAGAGGAGCAGAGCCAGCCCACCCCTCCCAGAGCAGGAGTGGTTCTAGAAGTGACGCTCACGCTCCCAAATGGCTATCCCCTGACGGTCCTCGCCCTAATTGACAGTGGTGCCTCAGCGAACTTCTTCTCGAGAAACTTTGCAGAAGAGCACCAGATCCAGCTTCTGCAGCTGGATTTTCCTCTGCACGTGGCAACCATTGACGGCAGAGAGCTGCTGGGAGGGGCCATCACTCATCAAACCCCCCCCATGAGAATGACGGTGGGGAGGCACTCAGAGACACTGGCATTCAACGTCACCACCATCTCAGACCCCCCCATCGTCTTGGGCATGAGCTGGCTGGCGCGCCACGACCCCTCCATCAGTTGGCACCAGAGATGCATCACTTTTGGATCGGACTTTTGCCTGGAACATTGCATGCAGCACCAACCAGGGGAGGGGCCTCCGATAGCAACGGTGGCCACCATGCACGTCAAAGGGGGTGAGGCGATACCCAAGCCGTACTGGGACCTGCAGGAGGTCTTCAGCGAAGCGGAGTCCGACCACCTACCCCCACACAGGCCTTTTGACTGCCAGATCAACCTGGTGCCAGGGGCAACTATACCCCCAGCCAAGCTGTACGCCATGTCAGACCAGGAACTGGAGGATCTGCGCGCTTTCATCGACAAGAACCTCAAGCGGGGGTTCATCAGAGAAAGCAAGGCAGCAGGGGGCAGCCCGGTCTTCTGGGTGGACAAGAAAGACACGCAACAGCGCCGTCTTGTGGTGGATTTTAGACGACTGAATTCAGTGACAGAGCCAGTGGCTTTCCCCATGCCCAGAGTGGATGATCTCCTGACAGCGGCACGCAGGGGCAAGATTTTCACCAAGCTAGACCTGAGGGCGGCGTACAACTTGATCAGGATCCGGGAAGGCGATGAATGGAAAACCACGATGTTCACGCCTCTGGGCTCCTTTGAATATCTTGTGATGCCCTTCGGGTTGCAAGGGGGCTCAGCATGCTTCCAGGCCTTCATGCACCACGTCCTGGGGTCCCTCCTTTTCAGGAAATGCTTGGTCTTCCTGGATGACATCCTTATCTACTCCGATGACCCAGTGCAGCATGTGAAGGATGTCAGGGAGGTGTTGCAGCGCCTGAAGGAGAACCACCTGTATGTGAAGCTGGAGAAGTGCAAGTTTCACACCAAGGAGGTGGACTTCCTAGGCTACAAGCTGTCAGACAAGGGGCTGGCGATGGACAAGGACAAGGTGCAGGCCATCCTGGACTGGCACAGCCCCAGGACGCGCAAAGATGCCCAACGCCTGCTAGGCTTCGCCAACTTCTACAGGAAGTTCATCAAGAACTTCTCTCGCGTTACGGCTCCCATCACTGACTGCCTGAGAGGCAAGCAGAAGTTCAGGTGGACACCAGAGGCGCAAGCAGCGTTTGAAAGCCTCAAGAGGGTGTTCGCCTCAGACCAGAACCTGTTCCACGTGGTTCAGGATGCGCCCCTACGCGTGGAGACAGATGCTTCTGATAAAGCTGTGGGCGCCATTTTGTTGCAACTGGACGCCAACAGAGAGTGGAGACCCTGTGCCTTCTTCTCCAGGAAGTTGACCCAGCCAGAGCGAAACTACACGGTGTTTGATCGGGAACTTCTTGCGATCCACGCTGCGTTCCAGCACTGGAGACACTTCCTGGTGGGCGCCAAGCACCCCATCCAGGTGTGCACAGACCACAAGAACCTGGAGTTCTGGAGAACTGCCAGGGTGCTCAACCAGCGGCAGATACGGTGGGCAGAGTTCTTCTCGAACTTCAACTTCTCCATACACTACATCCCGGGAGAGCAGAATGTCAGGGCGGATGCCCTCTCCCGCAAGCCAGAGTACATGGAGGAGGAGGCGCCACCGGCACCCAGGCACATCTTCCCCCCGTCAGCTTGGTCGTGTGGAGCAGCAGTGGTAAGCGAGGCAGAACTCACAGCACTGACGGCAGCGGATGAATTTGCCAACCGCATCTTCAGAGAACTGAGAAGGGGGGGGGAGCAGGCAAAAGACTTTGCAGAACGCAGGGGGCTGCTTTTCTACAAGGGTGCACTGTACCTGCCCACCACCCAGCTCAGACGTACGGTCCTCAAGCAGATGCACGACAACCCAACGGCGGGTCATTTTGGGAGGGATAAAACCACTCACCTAGTCATGAGACACTTCTGGTGGCCAGGGGTGCGGGAGGATGTGAGGGATTATGTAAGGGGCTGTGACACCTGCCAGCGGGCAAAGGTGGTCAGAGCGCCACCAGCAGGTTTGCTGGAGCCCTTAGCCACACCGCACAGGCCGTGGGAAGTAGTGTCCATGGACTTCATCACAGACCTGCCCTCATCCAGGGGCAAGACCGCAGTGTTGGTGGTGGTGGACCTCATGTCCAAAATGTGCCACTTTATACCGTGTGCCAGGGCGGTCTCTGCAGAAGAGACAGCCAAACTGTTTGTGGATCACGTATTCAGACTGCATGGATTACCTTTAAGGGTTATTTCGGATCGTGGCCGCCAATTTGTTTCCAGGTTCTGGCGGCGGCTCATGAACCTCCTGCAGGTGGAGGTCAGCTTGTCGACGGCTAGACACCCGCAGACCAATGGACAGGCGGAGAGGGTCAACGCCATTCTGCAGCAGTACCTGAGATGCTACGTCAGCCAGCGGCAAACGGACTGGGTGGATCGCCTGCCACTGGCAGAATTTGCCTACAACAATGCGGTGCACGTCTCCACAGGGGTGTCGCCCTTTAAGGCCAATTACGGGCGTGACCTCAGATCTTTCCCAGAGAGGGAGGGGGAGGAGGAGGAGGAGGGCCCACAGGCTGAGGATTGGGCAGAGGAACTGGAGACGGTGCACCAGCACCTCAGAGAACACTTGGAGAGAGCCAAGGAAGCGTACAAGAAGGGGGCAGATCGCCACAGGCGACCGGGGGAGGTCATTAGGGTGGGGGACAAAGTGTGGTTGTCCTCGGAGGGCCTTCCCATCAGAGGGCGATGCAAAAAGCTGGCGCCCAGAAGGTTGGGCCCCTTCACGGTCACGCAACAGGTCAACCCGGTGGCATACAGGCTGGCACTGCCAGAGGACATGAGGGTGCACCCTGTGTTTCATAGATCGCTGCTGTCGCCGTACAGGGAAAGCAGCAGGCTCCGAGACAGCGAACAAACCCCTGTGGGAGGGGGGGAGAGGGAAGGCAGGGAGCAACTCAATGAGGCCACGGCCATCCTGGATTCAAGGTGGGGGGTGGGGGGACTGGAGTACCTCATGGCATGGGAGGATGCTCCACCGTCCCAGAATGAATGGGTCCCAGCCACTCAGATACAGGAGGAATTCCTGGTAGAAGAATTTCACGCCCTCTTTCCCCATAGACCCAAGCCCTGGCACATGGAAAGGGAGGGGGAGGGGGAGGAAGCACGGGAGAGCAGTTCACCATGGCGCTGGGAAGCGGAGTTTGAGGAACCAGAGGATGAGGTATGGGTGTCACCGAGATCCACCCAGTCAGAGGAAGGAGCAGATGGGCAGAACATTTTTACCCCCACCAGCTCTGACGCCACAGACTTTTTGGGATTCCCATCCTCCCAGGCGGAAGGGGGGGGCTTGCAGGACTGGGGGGAGGTGTTCACACCAACGGGCTCGGAAAGCACTGAGTTCTTAGGCTTCCAGTCGTCACCGACACCTGGGGGGGACCTGGGGAGGGGTGAAGGAGAGCTTGGGAGGGGGGTGGATGTGAGGGACAGGGGATATCGCGAAGTCCCTCCCCTCCTGAGTTCAAGCCAATCACCGAGCACAGGGGAAAGCAGAGAGAGTTCCGATTCCAGTAGGGAAGCAGGAAGTCGGGTCCGAGGCTCAGGCAAGGTAGAGGAGCCAGGGTCCCAGGCGGGACAGGAAGGGGCGAATAAGGGAGGGAGACCCATCCCCCCAACGCCAGAACTACGCAGAAAGAGGAGGGGAAAGAGGATGGGTCTGCCAAAGCTTTTGTGTTGGAGAAAGACGCGCCAAAAGCCATTAGGAGGTTCTGAAACCGACTGATCACATCACTCCGTGTAAATAGCAATGACTTTAGCACTGTAAATACGCAGCACCAATAAAAGAATAAAATGCAGAGCTGCGTAGCGTCGTTACTCTGAAGTAGTCCGCTCCGGCCACTGTGACACGCACCTTTGTCAAATGAGTCAAATTGAAGCAAAACACATTGTTGGAGTGTCAGAATGCATAGATAGAAGGCAAATAAGCGTTCCATGGCTTTATTTCGCTTAGTTGCTTACTCTTGAGTAGAACTGCATATTCATTCCAGGAATAAGCACATTTGTCAAATGAGTCAAATTGAAGCAAAACACATTGTTGGAGTGTCAGAATGCATAGATAGAAGGCAAATAAGCGTTCCATGGCTTTATTTCGCTTAGTTGCTTACTCTTGAGTAGAACTGCATATTCACTCCAGGAAAAAACACATTTGTCAAATGAGTCAAATTGAAGCAGAACACATTGTTGGAGTGTCAGAATGCATAGATAGAAGGCAAATAAGCGTTCCATGGCTTTATTTCGCTTAGTTGCTTACTCTTGAGTAGAACTGCAAATTCACTCCAGGAATAAGCACATTTGTCAAATGAGTCAAATTGAAGCAGAACACATTGTTGGAGTGTCAGAATGCATAGATAGAAGGCAAATAAGCGTTCCATGGCTTTATTTCGCTTAGTTGCTTACTCTTGAGTAGAACTGCATATTCACTCCAGGAATAAGCACCTTTGTAAAATGAGTCAAATTGAACCAAAACACATTGTTGGAGTGTCAGAATGCATGGATAGAAGGCGAATAAGCGTTCCATGGCTTTATTTCGCTTAGTTGCTTACTCTTGAGTAGAAGTGCATATTCACTCCAGGAATACGCACCTTTGTCAAATGAGTCAAATTGAAGCAAAACACATTGTTGGAGTGTCAGAATGCATAGGTAGAAGGCAAATAAGCGTTCCATGGCTTTATTTCGCTTAGTTGCTTACTCTTGAGTAGAACTGCATATTCATTCCAGGAATAAGCACATTTGTCAAATGACTCAAATTGAAGCAGAACACATTGTTGGAGTGTCAGAATGCATAGATAGAAGGCAAATGAGCGTTCCATGGCTTTATTTCGCTTAGTTGCTTACTTTTGAGTAGAACTGCATATTCACTCCAGGAATACGCACCTTTGTCAAATGAGTCAAATTGAAGCAAAACACATTGTTGGAGTGTCAGAATGCATAGATAGAAGGCAAATAAGCGTTCCATGGCTTTATTTCGCTTAGTTGCTTACTCTTGAGTAGAACTGCATATTCACTCCAGGAATAAGCACATTTGTCAAATGAGTCAAATTGAAGCAAAACACATTGTTGGAGTGTCAGAATGCATAGATAGAAGGCAAATAAGCGTTCCATGGCTTTATTTCGCTTAGTTGCTGACTCTTGAGTAGAACTGCATATTCACTCCAGGAATAAGCACCTTTGTCAAATGAGTCAAATTGAAGCAGAACACATTGTTGGAGTGTCAGAATGCATAGATAGAAGGCAAATAAGCGTTCCATGGCTTTATTTCGCTTAGTTGCTTACTCTTGAGTAGAACTGCATATTCATTCCAGGAATAAGCACCTTTGTCAAATGAGTCAAATTGAAGCAGAACACATTGTTGGAGTGTCAGAATGCATAGATAGAAGGCAAATAAGCGTTCCATGGCTTTATTTCGCTTAGTTGCTTACTCTTGAGTAGAACTGCATATTCACTCCAGGAATAAGCACCTTTGTAAAATGAGTCAAATTGAAGCAAAACACATTGTTGGAGTGTCAGAATGCATAGATAGAAGGCGAATAAGCGTTCCATGGCTTTATTTCGCTTACTTGCTTACTCTTGAGTAGAACTGCATATTCACTCCAAGAATACGCACCTTTGTCAAATGAGTCAAATTGAAGCAAAACACATTGTTGGAGTGTCAGAATGCATAGGTAGAAGGCAAATAAGCGTTCCATGGCTTTATTTCGCTTAGTTGCTTACTCTTGAGTAGAACTGCATATTCATTCCAGGAATAAGCACATTTGTCAAATGACTCAAATTGAAGCAGAACACATTGTTGGAGTGTCAGAATGCATAGATAGAAGGCAAATGAGCGTTCCATGGCTTTATTCCGCTTAGTTGCTTACTTTTGAGTAGAACTGCATATTCACTCCAGGAATACGCACCTTTGTCAAATGAGTCAAATTGAAGCAAAACACATTGTTGGAGTGTCAGAATGCATAGATAGAAGGCGAATAAGCGTTCCATGGCTTTATTTCGCTTAGTTGCTTACTCTTGAGTAGAAGTGCATATTCACTCCAGGAATACGCACCTTTGTCAAATGAGTCAAATTGAAGCAAAACACATTGTTGGAGTGTCAGAATGCATAGATAGAAGGCAAATAAGCGTTCCATGGCTTTATTTCGCTTAGTTGCTTACTCTTGAGTAGAACTGCATATTCATTCCAGGAATAAGCACATTTGTCAAATGAGTCAAATTGAAGCAAAACACATTGTTGGAGTGTCAGAATGCATAGATAGAAGGCAAATAAGCGTTCCATGGCTTTATTTCGCTTAGTTGCTTACTCTTGAGTAGAACTGCATATTCACTCCAGGAAAAAACACATTTGTCAAATGAGTCAAATTGAAGCAGAACACATTGTTGGAGTGTCAGAATGCATAGATAGAAGGCAAATAAGCGTTCCATGGCTTTATTTCGCTTAGTTGCTTGCTCTTGAGTAGAACTGCATATTCACTCCAGGAATAAGCACATTTGTCAAATGAGTCAAATTGAAGCAGAACACATTGTTGGAGTGTCAGAATGCATAGATAGAAGGCAAATAAGCGTTCCATGGCTTTATTTCGCTTAGTTGCTTACTCTTGAGTAGAACTGCATATTCACTCCAGGAATAAGCACCTTTGTAAAATGAGTCAAATTGAAGCAGAACACATTGTTGGAGTGTCAAAATGCATAGATAGAAGGCGAATAAGCGTTCCATGGCTTTATTTCGCTTAGTTGCTTACTCTTGAGTAGAAGTGCATATTCACTCCAGGAATACGCACCTTTGTCAAATGAGTCAAATTGAAGCAAAACACATTGTTGGAGTGTCAGAATGCATAGATAGAAGGCAAATAAGCGTTCCATGGCTTTATTTCGCTTAGTTGCTTACTCTTGAGTAGAACTGCATATTCATTCCAGGAATAAGCACATTTGTCAAATGAGTCAAATTGAAGCAAAACACATTGTTGGAGTGTCAGAATGCATAGATAGAAGGCAAATAAGCGTTCCATGGCTTTATTTCGCTTAGTTGCTTACTCTTGAGTAGAACTGCATATTCACTCCAGGAATAAACACATTTGTCAAATGAGTCAAATTGAAGCAAAACACATTGTTGGAGTGTCAGAATGCATAGATAGAAGGCAAATAAGCGTTCCATGGCTTTATTTCGCTTAGTTGCTTACTCTTGAGTAGAACTGCATATTCACTCCAGGAAAAAACACATTTGTCAAATGAGTCAAATTGAAGCAGAACACATTGTTGGAGTGTCAGAATGCATAGATAGAAGGCAAATAAGCGTTCCATGGCTTTATTTCGCTTAGTTGCTTACTCTTGAGTAGAAGTGCATATTCACTCCAGGAATACGCACCTTTGTCAAATGAGTCAAATTGAAGCAAAACACATTGTTGGAGTGTCAGAATGCATAGATAGAAGGCAAATGAGCGTTCCATGGCTTTATTTCGCTTAGTTGCTTACTCTTGAGTAGAACTGCATATTCACTCCAGGAAAAAACACATTTGTCAAATGAGTCAAATTGAAGCAGAACACATTGTTGGAGTGTCAGAATGGATAGATAGAAGGCAAATAAGCGTTCCATGGCTTTATTTCGCTTAGTTGCTTACTCTTGAGTAGAACTGCATATTCACTCCAGGAATAAGCACATTTGTCAAATGAGTCAAATTGAAGCAGAACACATTGTTGGAGTGTCAGAATGCATAGATAGAAGGCAAATAAGCGTTCCATGGCTTTATTTCGCTTAGTTGCTTACTCTTGAGTAGAACTGCATATTCACTCCAGGAATAAGCACCTTTGTCAAATGAGTCAAATTGAAGCAGAACACATTGTTGGAGTGTCAGAATGCATAGATAGAAGGCAAATAAGCGTTCCATGGCTTTATTTCGCTTAGTTGCTTACTCTTGAGTAGAACTGCATATTCATTCCAGGAATAAGCATATTTGTCAAATGAGTCAAATTGAAGCAGAACACATTGTTGGAGTGTCAGAATGCATAGATAGAAGGCAAATAAGCATTCCACGGCTTTATTTCGCTTAGTTGCTTACTCTTGAGTAGAACTGCATATTCACTCCAGGAATAAACACCTTTGTCAAATGAGTCAAATTGAAGCAAAACACATTGTTGGAGTGTCAGAATGCATAGATAGAAGGCAAATAAGCGTTCCATGGCTTTATTTCGCTTAGTTGCTTACTCTTGAGTTGAACTGCATATTCACTCCAGGAATAAGCACCTTTGTCAAATGAGTCAAATTGAAGCAAAACTCATTGTTGGAGTGTCAGAATGCATAGATAGAAGGCAAATGAGCGTTCCATGGCTTTATTTCGCTTAGTTGCTTACTCTTGAGTAGAACTGCATATTCACTCCAGGAATACGCACCTTTGTCAAATGAGTCAAATTGAAGCAAAACACATTGTTGGAGTGTCAGAATGCATAGATAGAAGGCAAATGAGCGTTCCATGGCTTTATTTCGCTTAGTTGCTTACTCTTGAGTAGAACTGCATATTCACTCCAGGAATACGCACCTTTGTCAAATGAGTCAAATTGAAGCAAAACACATTGTTGGAGTTTCAGAATGCATAGATAGAAGGCAAATAAGCGTTCCATGGCTTTATTTCGCTTAGTTGCTTACTCTTGAGTAGAACTGCATATTCACTCCAGGAATACGCACCTTTGTCAAATGAGTCAAATTGAAGCAAAACACATTGTTGGAGTGTCAGAATGCATAGATAGAAGGCAAATAAGCGTTCCATGGCTTTATTTCGCTTAGTTGCTTACTCTTGAGTAGAACTGCATATTCACTCCAGGAATACGCACCTTTGTCAAATGAGTCAAATTGAAGCAAAACACATTGTTGGAGTGTCAGAATGCATAGATAGAAGGCAAATGAGCGTTCCATGGCTTTATTTCGCTTAGTTGCTTACTCTTGAGTAGAACTGCATATTCACTCCAGGAATAAACACATTTGTCAAATGAGTCAAATTGAAGCAAAACACATTGTTGGAGTGTCAGAATGCATAGATAGAAGGCAAATAAGCGTTCCATGGCTTTATTTCGCTTAGTTGCTTACTCTTGAGTAGAACTGCATATTCACTCCAGGAATAAACACATTTGTCAAATGAGTCAAATTGAAGCAGAACACATTGTTGGAGTGTCAGAATGCATAGATAGAAGGCAAATGAGCGTTCCATGGCTTTATTTCGCTTAGTTGCTTACTCTTGAGTAGAACTGCATATTCACTCCAGGAATACGAACCTTTGTCAAATGAGTCAAATTGAAGCAGAACACATTGTTGGAGTGTCAGAATGCATAGATAGAAGGCAAATAAGCGTTTCACGGCTTTATTTCGCTTAGTTGCTTACTCTTGAGTAGAACTGCATATTCACTCCAGGAATAAACACCTTTGTAAAATGAGTCAAATTGAAGCAAAACACATTGTTGGAGTGTCAGAATGCATAGATAGAAGGCAAATAAGCGTTCCATGGCTTTATTTCGCTTAGTTGCTTACTCTTGAGTAGAACTGCATATTCATTCCAGGAATAAGCATATTTGTCAAATGAGTCAAATTGAAGCAGAACACATTGTTGGAGTGTCAGAATGCATAGATAGAAGGCAAATAAGCGTTCCACGGCTTTATTTCGCTTAGTTGCTTACTCTTGAGTAGAACTGCATATTCACTCCAGGAATAAACACCTTTGTAAAATGAGTCAAATTGAAGCAAAACACATTGTTGGAGTGTCAGAATGCATAGATAGAAGGCAAATAAGCGTTCCATGGCTTTATTTCGCTTAGTTGCTTACTCTTGAGTAGAACTGCATATTCACTCCAGGAATAAACACATTTGTCAAATGGAGTCAAATTGAAGCAAAACACATTGTTGGTGTCAGAATGCAAAGATAGAAGGCAAATAAGCCTTCCATGGCTTTATTTCGCTTAGTTGCTTACTCTTGAGTAGAACTGCATATTCACTCCAGGAATAAGCACATTTGTCAAATGAGTCAAATTGAAGCAAAACTAATTGTTGGAGTGTCAGAATGCATAGATAGAAGGCAAATAAGCGTTCCATGGCTTTATTTCGCTTAGTTGCTAACTCTTGAGTAGAACTGCATATTCACTCCAGGAATACGCACCTTTGTCAAATGAGTCAAATTGAAGCAAAACACATTGTTGGAGTGTCAGAATGCATAGATAGAAGGCAAATAAGCGTTCCATGGCTTTATTTCGCTTAGTTGCTTACTCTTGAGTAGAACTGCATATTCACTCCAGGAACAAGCACATTTGTCAAATGAGTCAAATTGAAGCAGAACACATTGTTGGAGTGTCAGAATGCATAGATAGAAGGCAAATAAGCGTTCCATGGCTTTATTTCGCTTAGTTGCTTACTCTTGAGTAGAACTGCATATTCACTCCAGGAATACGCACCTTTGTCAAATGAGTCAAATTGAAGCAAAACACATTGTTGGAGTGTCAGAATGCATAGATAGAAGGCAAATGAGCGTTCCATGGCTTTATTTCGCTTAGTTGCTTACTCTTGAGTAAAACTGCATATTCACTCCAGGAATACGCACCTTTGTCAAATGAGTCAAATTGAAGCAAAACACATTGTTGGAGTGTCAGAATGCATAGATAGAAGGCAGATAAGCGTTCCATGGCTTTATTTCGCTTAGTTGCTTACTCTTGAGTAGAACTGCATATTCACTCCAGGAATAAGCACATTTGTCAAATGAGTCAAATTGAAGCAGAACACATTGTTGGAGTGTCAGAATGCATAGATAGAAGACAAATAAGCGTTCCATGGCTTTATTTCGCTTAGTTGCTTACTCTTGAGAAGAACTGCATATTCACTCCATCAATACGCACCTTTGTCAAATGAGTCAAATTGAAGCAAAACACATTGTTGGAGTGTCAGAATGCATAGATAGAAGGCAAATAAGCGTTCCATGGCTTTATTTCGCTTAGTTGCTTACTCTTGAGTAGAACTGCATATTCACTCCAGGAATAAACACATTTGTCAAATGAGTCAAATTGAAGCAGAACACATTGTTGGAGTGTCAGAATGCATAGATAGAAGGCAAATGAGCGTTCCATGGCTTTATTTCGCTTAGTTGCTTACTCTTGAGTAGAACTGCATATTCACTCCAGGAATACGCACCTTTGTCAAATGAGTCAAATTGAAGCAAAACACATTGTTGGAGTGTCAGAATGCATAGATAGAAGGCAAATGAGCGTTCCATGGCTTTATTTCGCTTAGTTGCTTACTCTTGAGTAGAACTGCATATTCATTCCAGGAATAAGCACATTTGTCAAATGAGTCAAATTGAAGCAGAACACATTGTTGGAGTGTCAGAATGCATAGATAGAAGGCAAATAAGCGTTCCATGGCTTTATTTCGCTTAGTTGCTTACTCTTGAGTAGAACTGCATATTCACTCCAGGAATAAGCACATTTGTCAAATGAGTCAAATTGAAGCAGAACAAATTGTTGGAGTGTCAGAATGCATAGATAGAAGTCAAATAAGCGTTCCATGGCTTTATTTCGCTTAGTTGCTTACTCTTGAGTAGAACTGCATATTCACTCCAGGAATACGCACCTTTGTCAAATGAGTCAAATTGAAGCAAAACACATTGTTGGAGTGTCAGAATGCATAGATAGAAGGCAAATGAGCGTTCCATGGCTTTATTTCGCTTAGTTGCTTACTCTTGAGTAGAACTGCATATTCACTCCAGGAATAAACACATTTGTCAAATGAGTCAAATTGAAGCAGAACACATTGTTGGAGTGTCAGAATGCATAGATAGAAGGCAAATGAGCGTTCCATGGCTTTATTTCGCTTAGTTGCTTACTCTTGAGTAGAACTGCATATTCACTCCAGGAATACGAACCTTTGTCAAATGAGTCAAATTGAAGCAGAACACATTGTTGGAGTGTCAGAATGCATAGATAGAAGGCAAATAAGCGTTTCACGGCTTTATTTCGCTTAGTTGCTTACTCTTGAGTAGAACTGCATATTCATTCCAGGAATAAGCACATTTGTCAAATGAGTCAAATTGAAGCAGAACACATTGTTGGAGTGTCAGAATGCATAGATAGAAGGCAAATAAGCGTTCCATGGCTTTATTTCGCTTAGTTGCTTACTCTTGAGTAGAACTGCATATTCACTCCAGGAATAAGCACATTTGTCAAATGAGTCAAATTGAAGCAGAACAAATTGTTGGAGTGTCAGAATGCATAGATAGAAGGCAAATAAGCGTTCCATGGCTTTATTTCGCTTAGTTGCTTACTCTTGAGTAGAACTGCATATTCACTCCAGGAATACGCACCTTTGTCAAATGAGTCAAATTGAAGCAAAACACATTGTTGGAGTGTCAGAATGCATAGATAGAAGGCAAATGAGCGTTCCATGGCTTTATTTCGCTTAGTTGCTTACTCTTGAGTAGAACTGCATATTCACTCCAGGAATAAACACATTTGTCAAATGAGTCAAATTGAAGCAAAACACATTGTTGGAGTGTCAGAATGCATAGATAGAAGGCAAATAAGCGTTCCATGGCTTTATTTCGCTTAGTTGCTTACTCTTGAGTAGAACTGCATATTCACTCCAGGAATAAACACATTTGTCAAATGAGTCAAATTGAAGCAGAACACATTGTTGGAGTGTCAGAATGCATAGATAGAAGGCAAATGAGCGTTCCATGGCTTTATTTCGCTTAGTTGCTTACTCTTGAGTAGAACTGCATATTCACTCCAGGAATACGAACCTTTGTCAAATGAGTCAAATTGAAGCAGAACACATTGTTGGAGTGTCAGAATGCATAGATAGAAGGCAAATAAGCGTTTCACGGCTTTATTTCGCTTAGTTGCTTACTCTTGAGTAGAACTGCATATTCACTCCAGGAATAAACACCTTTGTAAAATGAGTCAAATTGAAGCAAAACACATTGTTGGAGTGTCAGAATGCATAGATTGAAGGCAAATAAGCGTTCCATGGCTTTATTTCGCTTAGTTGCTTACTCTTGAGTAGAACTGCATATTCACTCCAGGAATAAACACATTTGTCAAATGGAGTCAAATTGAAGCAAAACTAATTGTTGGAGTGTCAGAATGCATAGATAGAAGGCAAATAAGCGTTCCATGGCTTTATTTCGCTTAGTTGCTTACTCTTGAGTAGAACTGCATATTCACTCCAGGAATACGCACCTTTGTCAAATGAGTCAAATTGAAGCAAAACACATTGTTGGAGTGTCAGAATGCATAGATAGAAGGCAAGTAAGCGTTCCATGGCTTTATTTCGCTTAGTTGCTTACTCTTGAGTAGAACTGCATATTCACTCCAGGAATAAGCACATTTGTCAAATGAGTCAAATTGAAGCAGAACACATTGTTGGAGTGTCAGAATGCATAGATAGAAGGCAAATAAGCGTTCCATGGCTTTATTTCGCTTAGTTGCTTACTCTTGAGTAGAACTGCATATTCACTCCAGGAATACGCACCTTTGTCAAATGAGTCAAATTGAAGCAAAACACCTTGTTGGAGTGTCAGAATGCATAGATTGAAGGCAAATAAGCGTTCCATGGCTTTATTTCGCTTAGTTGCTTACTCTTGAGTAGAACTGCATATTCACTCCAGGAATACGCACCTTTGTCAAATGAGTCAAATTGAAGCAAAACACATTGTTGGAGTGTCAGAATGCATAGATAGAAGGCAAATAAGCCTTCCATGGCTTTATTTCGCTTAGTTGCTTACTCTTGAGTAGAACTGCATATTCACTCCAGGAATACGCACCTTTTTCAAATGAGTCAAATTGAAGCAAAACACATTGTTGGAGTGTCAGAATGCATAGATAGAAGGCAAATAAGCGTTCCATGGCTTTATTTCGCTTAGTTGCTTACTCTTGAGTAGAACTGCATATTCACTCCAGGAATAAGCACATTTGTCAAATGAGTAAAATTGAAGCAGAACAAATTGTTGGAGTGTCAGAATGCATAGATAGAAGGCAAATAAGCGTTCCATGGCTTTATTTCGCTTAGTTGCTTACTCTTGAGTAGAACTGCATATTCACTCCAGGAATACGCACTTTTGTCAAATGAGTCAAATTGAAGCAAAACACATTGTTGGAGTGTCAGAATGCATAGATAGAAGGAAAATGAGCGTTCCATGGCTTTATTTCGCTTAGTTGCTTACTCTTGAGTAGAACTGCATATTCACTCCAGGAATAAACACATTTGTCAAATGAGTCAAATTGAAGCAAAACACATTGTTGGAGTGTCAGAATGCATAGATAGAAGGCAAATAAGCGTTCCATGGCTTTATTTCGCTTAGTTGCTTACTCTTGAGTAGAACTGAATATTCACTCCAGGAATAAACACATTTGTCAAATGAGTCAAATTGAAGCAGAACACATTGTTGGAGTGTCAGAATGCATAGATAGAAGGCAAATGAGCGTTCCATGGCTTTATTTCGCTTAGTTGCTTACTCTTGAGTAGAACTGCATATTCACTCCAGGAATACGAACCTTTGTCAAATGAGTCAAATTGAAGCAAAACACCTTGTTGGAGTGTCAGAATGCATAGATTGAAGGCAAATAAGCGTTCCATGGCTTTATTTCGCTTAGTTGCTTACTCTTGAGTAGAACTGCATATTCACTCCAGGAATACGCACCTTTGTCAAATGAGTCAAATTGAAGCAAAACACATTGTTGGAGTGTCAGAATGCATAGATAGAAGGCAAATAAGCCTTCCATGGCTTTATTTCGCTTAGTTGCTTACTCTTGAGTAGAACTGCATATTCACTCCAGGAATACGCACCTTTTTCAAATGAGTCAAATTGAAGCAAAACACATTGTTGGAGTGTCAGAATGCATAGATAGAAGGCAAATAAGCGTTCCATGGCTTTATTTCGCTTAGTTGCTTACTCTTGAGTAGAACTGCATATTCACTCCAGGAATAAGCACATTTGTCAAATGAGTAAAATTGAAGCAGAACAAATTGTTGGAGTGTCAGAATGCATAGATAGAAGGCAAATAAGCGTTCCATGGCTTTATTTCGCTTAGTTGCTTACTCTTGAGTAGAACTGCATATTCACTCCAGGAATACGCACTTTTGTCAAATGAGTCAAATTGAAGCAAAACACATTGTTGGAGTGTCAGAATGCATAGATAGAAGGAAAATGAGCGTTCCATGGCTTTATTTCGCTTAGTTGCTTACTCTTGAGTAGAACTGCATATTCACTCCAGGAATAAACACATTTGTCAAATGAGTCAAATTGAAGCAAAACACATTGTTGGAGTGTCAGAATGCATAGATAGAAGGCAAATAAGCGTTCCATGGCTTTATTTCGCTTAGTTGCTTACTCTTGAGTAGAACTGAATATTCACTCCAGGAATAAACACATTTGTCAAATGAGTCAAATTGAAGCAGAACACATTGTTGGAGTGTCAGAATGCATAGATAGAAGGCAAATGAGCGTTCCATGGCTTTATTTCGCTTAGTTGCTTACTCTTGAGTAGAACTGCATATTCACTCCAGGAATACGAACCTTTGTCAAATGAGTCAAATTGAAGCAAAACACATTGTTGGAGTGTCAGAATGCATAGATTGAAGGCAAATAAGCGTTCCATGGCTTTATTTCGCTTAGTTGCTTACTCTTGAGTAGAACTGCATATTCACTCCAGGAATAAACACATTTGTCAAATGGAGTCAAATTGAAGCAAAACTAATTGTTGGAGTGTCAGAATGCATAGATAGAAGGCAAATAAGCGTTCCATGGCTTTATTTCGCTTAGTTGCTTACTCTTGAGTAGAACTGCATATTCACTCCAGGAATAAGCACATTTGTCAAATGAGTCAAATTGAAGCAGAACAAATTGTTGGAGTGTCAGAATGCATAGATAGAAGGCAAATAAGCCTTCCATGGCTTTATTTCGCTTAGTTGCTTACTCTTGAGTAGAACTGCATATTCACTCCAGGAATACGCACTTTTGTCAAATGAGTCAAATTGAAGCAAAACACATTGTTGGAGTGTCAGAATGCATAGATAGAAGGCAAATGAGCGTTCCATGGCTTTATTTCGCTTAGTTGCTTACTCTTGAGTAGAACTGCATATTCACTCCAGGAATAAACACATTTGTCAAATGAGTCAAATTGAAGCAAAACACATTGTTGGAGTGTCAGAATGCATAGATAGAAGGCAAATAAGCGTTCCATGGCTTTATTTCGCTTAGTTGCTTACTCTTGAGTAGAACTGCATATTCACTCCAGGAATAAACACATTTGTCAAATGAGTCAAATTGAAGCAGAACACATTGTTGGAGTGTCAGAATGCATAGATAGAAGGCAAATGAGCGTTCCATGGCTTTATTTCGCTTAGTTGCTTACTCTTGAGTAGAACTGCATATTCACTCCAGGAATACGAACCTTTGTCAAATGAGTCAAATTGAAGCAAAACACATTGTTGGAGTGTCAGAATGCATAGATAGAAGGCAAATGAGCGTTCCATGGCTTTATTTCGCTTAGTTGCTTACTCTTGAGTAGAACTGCATATTCATTCCAGGAATAAGCACATTTGTCAAATGAGTCAAATTGAAGCAGAACACATTGTTGGAGTGTCAGAATGCATAGATAGAAGGCAAATAAGCGTTTCACGGCTTTATTTCGCTTAGTTGCTTACTCTTGAGTAGAACTGCATATTCACTCCAGGAATAAACACCTTTGTAAAATGAGTCAAATTGAAGCAAAACACATTGTTGGAGTGTCAGAATGCATAGATTGAAGGCAAATAAGCGTTCCATGGCTTTATTTCGCTTAGTTGCTTACTCTTGAGTAGAACTGCATATTCACTCCAGGAATAAACACATTTGTCAAATGGAGTCAAATTGAAGCAAAACTAATTGTTGGAGTGTCAGAATGCATAGATAGAAGGCAAATAAGCGTTCCATGGCTTTATTTCGCTTAGTTGCTTACTCTTGAGTAGAACTGCATATTCACTCCAGGAATACGCACCTTTGTCAAATGAGTCAAATTGAAGCAAAACACATTGTTGGAGTGTCAGAATGCATAGATAGAAGGCAAGTAAGCGTTCCATGGCTTTATTTCGCTTAGTTGCTTACTCTTGAGTAGAACTGCATATTCACTCCAGGAATAAGCACATTTGTCAAATGAGTCAAATTGAAGCAGAACACATTGTTGGAGTGTCAGAATGCATAGATAGAAGGCAAATAAGCGTTCCATGGCTTTATTTCGCTTAGTTGCTTACTCTTGAGTAGAACTGCATATTCACTCCAGGAATACGCACCTTTGTCAAATGAGTCAAATTGAAGCAAAACACATGGTTGGAGTGTCAGAATGCATAGATAGAAGGCAAATAAGCGTTCCATGGCTTTATTTCGCTTAGTTGCTTACTCTTGAGTAGAACTGCATATTCACTCCAGGAATAAGCACATTTGTCAAATGAGTCAAATTGAAGCAAAACACATTGTTGGAGTGTCAGAATGCATAGATAGAAGGCAAATAAGCGTTTCACGGCTTTATTTCGCTTAGTTGCTTACTCTTGAGTAGAACTGCATATTCACTCCAGGAATAAACACATTTGTCAAATGAGTCAAATTGAAGCAAAGCACATTGTTGGAGTGTCAGGATGCATAGATAGAAGGCAAATAAGCGTTCCATGGCTTTATTTCGCTTAGTTGCTTATTCTTGAGTAGAACTGCATATTCACTCCAGGAATAAACACCTTTGTCAAATGAGTCAAATTGAAGCAGAACACATTGTTGGAGTGTCAAAATGCATAGATAGAAGGCAAATAAGCCTTCCATGGCTTTATTTCGCTTAGTTGCTTACTCTTGAGTAGAACTGCATATTCACTCCAGGAATAAGCATATTTGTCAAATGAGTCAAATTGAAGCAGAACACATTGTTGGAGTGTCAGAATGCATAGATAGAAGGCAAATAAGCGTTCCATGGCTTTATTTCGCTTAGTTGCTTACTCTTGAGTAGAACTGCAAATTCACTCCAGGAATAAGCACATTTGTCAAATGAGTCAAATTGAAGCAGAACACATTGTTGGAGTGTCAGAATGCATAGATAGAAGGCAAATAAGCGTTCCATGGCTTTATTTCGCTTAGTTGCTTACTCTTGAGTAGAACTGCATATTCACTCCAGGAATAAACACCTTTGTCAAATGAGTCAAATTGAAGCAGAACACATTGTTGGAGTGTCAAAATGCATAGATAGAAGGCAAATAAGGGTTCCATGGCTTTATTTCGCTTAGTTGCTTACTCTTGAGTAGAACTGCATATTCACTCCAGGAATACGCACCTTTGTCAAATGAGTCAAATTGAAGCAGAACACATTGTTGGAGTGTCAGAATGCATAGATAGAAGGCAAATAAGCGTTCCATGGCTTTATTTCGCTTAGTTGCTTACTCTTGAGTAGAACTGCATATTCACTCCAGGAATAAACACATTTGTCAAATGAGTCAAATTGAAGCAGAACACATTGTTGGAGTGTCAGAATGCATAGATAGAAGGCAAATGAGCGTTCCATGGCTTTATTTCGCTTAGTTGCTTACTCTTGAGTAGAACTGCATATTCACTCCAGGAATACGCACCTTTGTCAAATGAGTCAAATTGAAGCAAAACACATTGTTGGAGTGTCAGAATGCATAGATAGAAGGCAAATGAGCGTTCCATGGCTTTATTTCGCTTAGTTGCTTACTCTTGAGTAGAACTGCATATTCATTCCAGGAATAAGCACATTTGTCAAATGAGTCAAATTGAAGCAGAACACATTGTTGGAGTGTCAGAATGCATAGATAGAAGGCAAATAAGCGTTTCACGGCTTTATTTCGCTTAGTTGCTTACTCTTGAGTAGAACTGCATATTCACTCCAGGAATAAACACATTTGTCAAATGAGTCAAATTGAAGCAGAACACATTGTTGGAGTGTCAGAATGCATAGATAGAAGGCAAATGAGCGTTCCATGGCTTTATTTCGCTTAGTTGCTTACTCTTGAGTAGAACTGCATATTCACTCCAGGAATACGCACCTTTGTCAAATGAGTCAAATTGAAGCAAAACACATTGTTGGAGTGTCAGAATGCATAGATAGAAGGCAAATGAGCGTTCCATGGCTTTATTTCGCTTAGTTGCTTACTCTTGAGTAGAACTGCATATTCATTCCAGGAATAAGCACATTTGTCAAATGAGTCAAATTGAAGCAGAACACATTGTTGGAGTGTCAGAATGCATAGATAGAAGGCAAATAAGCGTTTCACGGCTTTATTTCGCTTAGTTGCTTACTCTTGAGTAGAACTGCATATTCACTCCAGGAATAAACACATTTGTCAAATGGAGTCAAATTGAAGCAAAACACATTGTTGGAGTGTCAGAATGCATAGATAGAAGGCAAATAAGCCTTCCATGGCTTTATTTCGCTTAGTTGCTTACTCTTGAGTAGAACTGCATATTCACTCCAGGAATAAGCACATTTGTCAAATGAGTCAAATTGAAGCAAAACTAATTGTTGGAGTGTCAGAATGCATAGATAGAAGGCAAATAAGCGTTTCACGGCTGTATTTCGCTTAGTTGCTTACTCTTGAGTAGAACTGCATATTCATTCCAGGAATAAGCACATTTGTCAAATGAGTCAAATTGAAGCAGAACACATTGTTGGAGTGTCAGAATGCATAGATAGAAGGCAAATAAGCGTTTCACGGCTTTATTTCGCTTAGTTGCTTACTCTTGAGTAGAACTGCATATTCACTCCAGGAATAAACACCTTTGTAAAATGAGTCAAATTGAAGCAAAACACATTGTTGGAGTGTCAGAATGCATAGATTGAAGGCAAATAAGCGTTCCATGGCTTTATTTCGCTTAGTTGCTTACTCTTGAGTAGAACTGCATATTCACTCCAGGAATAAACACATTTGTCAAATGGAGTCAAATTGAAGCAAAACACATTGTTGGAGTGTCAGAATGCATAGATAGAAGGCAAATAAGCCTTCCATGGCTTTATTTCGCTTAGTTGCTTACTCTTGAGTAGAACTGCATATTCACTCCAGGAATAAGCACATTTGTCAAATGAGTCAAATTGAAGCAAAACTAATTGTTGGAGTGTCAGAATGCATAGATAGAAGGCAAATAAGCGTTCCACGGCTTTATTTCGCTTAGTTGCTTACTCTTGAGTAGAACTGCATATTCATTCCAGGAATAAGCACATTTGTCAAATGAGTCAAATTGAAGCAGAACACATTGTTGGAGTGTCAGAATGCATAGATAGAAGGCAAATAAGCGTTTCACGGCTTTATTTCGCTTAGTTGCTTACTCTTGAGTAGAACTGCATATTCACTCCATGAATAAACACCTTTGTAAAATGAGTCAAATTGAAGCAAAACACATTGTTGGAGTGTCAGAATGCATAGATTGAAGGCAAATAAGCGTTCCATGGCTTTATTTCGCTTAGTTGCTTACTCTTGAGTAGAACTGCATATTCACTCCAGGAATAAACACATTTGTCAAATGGAGTCAAATTGAAGCAAAACACATTGTTGGAGTGTCAGAATGCATAGATAGAAGGCAAATAAGCGTTCCATGGCTTTATTTCGCTTAGTTGCTTACTCTTGAGTAGAACTGCATATTCACTCCAGGAATAAGCACATTTGTCAAATGAGTCAAATTGAAGCAAAACTAATTGTTGGAGTGTCAGAATGCATAGATAGAAGGCAAATAAGCGTTCCATGGCTTTATTTCGCTTAGTTGCTTACTCTTGAGTAGAACTGCATATTCATTCCAGGAATAAGCACATTTGTCAAATGAGTCAAATTGAAGCAGAACACATTGTTGGAGTGTCAGAATGCATAGATAGAAGGCAAATAAGCGTTTCACGGCTTTATTTCGCTTAGTTGCTTACTCTTGAGTAGAACTGCATATTCACTCCAGGAATAAACACCTTTGTAAAATGAGTCAAATTGAAGCAAAACACATTGTTGGAGTGTCAGAATGCATAGATTGAAGGCAAATAAGCGTTCCATGGCTTTATTTCGCTTAGTTGCTTACTCTTGAGTAGAACTGCATATTCACTCCAGGAATAAACACATTTGTCAAATGGAGTCAAATTGAAGCAAAACACATTGTTGGAGTGTCAGAATGCATAGATAGAAGGCAAATAAGCCTTCCATGGCTTTATTTCGCTTAGTTGCTTACTCTTGAGTAGAACTGCATATTCACTCCAGGAATAAGCACATTTGTCAAATGAGTCAAATTGAAGCAAAACTAATTGTTGGAGTGTCAGAATGCATAGATAGAAGGCAAATAAGCGTTCCATGGCTTTATTTCGCTTAGTTGCTTACTCTTGAGTAGAACTGCATATTCACTCCAGGAATACGCACCTTTGTCAAATGAGTCAAATTGAAGCAAAACACATTGTTGGAGTGTCAGAATGCATAGATAGAAGGCAAATAAGCCTTCCATGGCTTTATTTCGCTTAGTTGCTTACTCTTGAGTAGAACTGCATATTCACTCCAGGAATAAGCACATTTGTCAAATGAGTCAAATTGAAGCAAAACTAATTGTTGGAGTGTCAGAATGCATAGATAGAAGGCAAATAAGCGTTCCATGGCTTTATTTCGCTTAGTTGCTTACTCTTGAGTAGAACTGCATATTCACTCCAGGAATACGCACCTTTGTCAAATGAGTCAAATTGAAGCAAAACACATTGTTGGAGTGTCAGAATGCATAGATAGAAGGCAAGTAAGCGTTCCATGGCTTTATTTCGCTTAGTTGCTTACTCTTGAGTAGAACTGCATATTCACTCCAGGAATAAGCACATTTGTCAAATGAGTCAAATTGAAGCAAAACACATGGTTGGAGTGTCAGAATGCATAGATAGAAGGCAAATAAGCGTTCCATGGCTTTATTTCGCTTAGTTGCTTACTCTTGAGTAGAACTGCATATTCACTCCAGGAATAAACACATTTGTCAAATGGAGTCAAATTGAAGCAAAACACATTGTTGGAGTGTCAGAATGCATAGATAGAAGGCAAATAAGCGTTCCATGGCTTTATTTCGCTTAGTTGCTTATTCTTGAGTAGAACTGCATATTCACTCCAGGAATAAACACCTTTGTCAAATGAGTCAAATTGAAGCAGAACACATTGTTGGAGTGTCAAAATGCATAGATAGAAGGCAAATAAGCGTTCCATGGCTTTATTTCGCTTAGTTGCTTACTCTTGAGTAGAACTGCATATTCACTCCAGGAATACGCACCTTTGTCAAATGAGTCAAATTGAAGCAGAACACATTGTTGGAGTGTCAGAATGCATAGATAGAAGGCAAATAAGCGTTCCATGGCTTTATTTCGCTTAGTTGCTTACTCTTGAGTAGAACTGCATATTCACTCCAGGAATAAGCATATTTGTCAAATGAGTCAAATTGAAGCAGAACACATTGTTGGAGTGTCAGAATGCATAGATAGAAGGCAAATAAGCGTTCCATGGCTTTATTTCGCTTAGTTGCTTACTCTTGAGTAGAACTGCAAATTCACTCCAGGAATAAGCACATTTGTCAAATGAGTCAAATTGAAGCAGAACACATTGTTGGAGTGTCAGAATGCATAGATAGAAGGCAAATAAGCGTTCCATGGCTTTATTTCGCTTAGTTGCTTACTCTTGAGTAGAACTGCATATTCACTCCAGGAATAAACACCTTTGTCAAATGAGTCAAATTGAAGCAGAACACATTGTTGGAGTGTCAAAATGCATAGATAGAAGGCAAATAAGGGTTCCATGGCTTTATTTCGCTTAGTTGCTTACTCTTGAGTAGAACTGCATATTCACTCCAGGAATACGCACCTTTGTCAAATGAGTCAAATTGAAGCAGAACACATTGTTGGAGTGTCAGAATGCATAGATAGAAGGCAAATAAGCGTTCCATGGCTTTATTTCGCTTAGTTGCTTACTCTTGAGTAGAACTGCATATTCACTCCAGGAATAAACACATTTGTCAAATGAGTCAAATTGAAGCAGAACACATTGTTGGAGTGTCAGAATGCATAGATAGAAGGCAAATGAGCGTTCCATGGCTTTATTTCGCTTAGTTGCTTACTCTTGAGTAGAACTGCATATTCACTCCAGGAATACGCACCTTTGTCAAATGAGTCAAATTGAAGCAAAACACATTGTTGGAGTGTCAGAATGCATAGATAGAAGGCAAATGAGCGTTCCATGGCTTTATTTCGCTTAGTTGCTTACTCTTGAGTAGAACTGCATATTCATTCCAGGAATAAGCACATTTGTCAAATGAGTCAAATTGAAGCAGAACACATTGTTGGAGTGTCAGAATGCATAGATAGAAGGCAAATAAGCGTTTCACGGCTTTATTTCGCTTAGTTGCTTACTCTTGAGTAGAACTGCATATTCACTCCAGGAATAAACACATTTGTCAAATGAGTCAAATTGAAGCAGAACACATTGTTGGAGTGTCAGAATGCATAGATAGAAGGCAAATGAGCGTTCCATGGCTTTATTTCGCTTAGTTGCTTACTCTTGAGTAGAACTGCATATTCACTCCAGGAATACGCACCTTTGTCAAATGAGTCAAATTGAAGCAAAACACATTGTTGGAGTGTCAGAATGCATAGATAGAAGGCAAATGAGCGTTCCATGGCTTTATTTCGCTTAGTTGCTTACTCTTGAGTAGAACTGCATATTCATTCCAGGAATAAGCACATTTGTCAAATGAGTCAAATTGAAGCAGAACACATTGTTGGAGTGTCAGAATGCATAGATAGAAGGCAAATAAGCGTTTCACGGCTTTATTTCGCTTAGTTGCTTACTCTTGAGTAGAACTGCATATTCACTCCAGGAATAAACACATTTGTCAAATGGAGTCAAATTGAAGCAAAACACATTGTTGGAGTGTCAGAATGCATAGATAGAAGGCAAATAAGCCTTCCATGGCTTTATTTCGCTTAGTTGCTTACTCTTGAGTAGAACTGCATATTCACTCCAGGAATAAGCACATTTGTCAAATGAGTCAAATTGAAGCAAAACTAATTGTTGGAGTGTCAGAATGCATAGATAGAAGGCAAATAAGCGTTTCACGGCTTTATTTCGCTTAGTTGCTTACTCTTGAGTAGAACTGCATATTCATTCCAGGAATAAGCACATTTGTCAAATGAGTCAAATTGAAGCAGAACACATTGTTGGAGTGTCAGAATGCATAGATAGAAGGCAAATAAGCGTTTCACGGCTTTATTTCGCTTAGTTGCTTACTCTTGAGTAGAACTGCATATTCACTCCAGGAATAAACACCTTTGTAAAATGAGTCAAATTGAAGCAAAACACATTGTTGGAGTGTCAGAATGCATAGATTGAAGGCAAATAAGCGTTCCATGGCTTTATTTCGCTTAGTTGCTTACTCTTGAGTAGAACTGCATATTCACTCCAGGAATAAACACATTTGTCAAATGGAGTCAAATTGAAGCAAAACACATTGTTGGAGTGTCAGAATGCATAGATAGAAGGCAAATAAGCCTTCCATGGCTTTATTTCGCTTAGTTGCTTACTCTTGAGTAGAACTGCATATTCACTCCAGGAATAAGCACATTTGTCAAATGAGTCAAATTGAAGCAAAACTAATTGTTGGAGTGTCAGAATGCATAGATAGAAGGCAAATAAGCGTTCCACGGCTTTATTTCGCTTAGTTGCTTACTCTTGAGTAGAACTGCATATTCATTCCAGGAATAAGCACATTTGTCAAATGAGTCAAATTGAAGCAGAACACATTGTTGGAGTGTCAGAATGCATAGATAGAAGGCAAATAAGCGTTTCACGGCTTTATTTCGCTTAGTTGCTTACTCTTGAGTAGAACTGCATATTCACTCCATGAATAAACACCTTTGTAAAATGAGTCAAATTGAAGCAAAACACATTGTTGGAGTGTCAGAATGCATAGATTGAAGGCAAATAAGCGTTCCATGGCTTTATTTCGCTTAGTTGCTTACTCTTGAGTAGAACTGCATATTCACTCCAGGAATAAACACATTTGTCAAATGGAGTCAAATTGAAGCAAAACACATTGTTGGAGTGTCAGAATGCATAGATAGAAGGCAAATAAGCGTTCCATGGCTTTATTTCGCTTAGTTGCTTACTCTTGAGTAGAACTGCATATTCACTCCAGGAATAAGCACATTTGTCAAATGAGTCAAATTGAAGCAAAACTAATTGTTGGAGTGTCAGAATGCATAGATAGAAGGCAAATAAGCGTTCCATGGCTTTATTTCGCTTAGTTGCTTACTCTTGAGTAGAACTGCATATTCATTCCAGGAATAAGCACATTTGTCAAATGAGTCAAATTGAAGCAGAACACATTGTTGGAGTGTCAGAATGCATAGATAGAAGGCAAATAAGCGTTTCACGGCTTTATTTCGCTTAGTTGCTTACTCTTGAGTAGAACTGCATATTCACTCCAGGAATAAACACCTTTGTAAAATGAGTCAAATTGAAGCAAAACACATTGTTGGAGTGTCAGAATGCATAGATTGAAGGCAAATAAGCGTTCCATGGCTTTATTTCGCTTAGTTGCTTACTCTTGAGTAGAACTGCATATTCACTCCAGGAATAAACACATTTGTCAAATGGAGTCAAATTGAAGCAAAACACATTGTTGGAGTGTCAGAATGCATAGATAGAAGGCAAATAAGCCTTCCATGGCTTTATTTCGCTTAGTTGCTTACTCTTGAGTAGAACTGCATATTCACTCCAGGAATAAGCACATTTGTCAAATGAGTCAAATTGAAGCAAAACTAATTGTTGGAGTGTCAGAATGCATAGATAGAAGGCAAATAAGCGTTCCATGGCTTTATTTCGCTTAGTTGCTTACTCTTGAGTAGAACTGCATATTCACTCCAGGAATACGCACCTTTGTCAAATGAGTCAAATTGAAGCAAAACACATTGTTGGAGTGTCAGAATGCATAGATAGAAGGCAAATAAGCCTTCCATGGCTTTATTTCGCTTAGTTGCTTACTCTTGAGTAGAACTGCATATTCACTCCAGGAATAAGCACATTTGTCAAATGAGTCAAATTGAAGCAAAACTAATTGTTGGAGTGTCAGAATGCATAGATAGAAGGCAAATAAGCGTTCCATGGCTTTATTTCGCTTAGTTGCTTACTCTTGAGTAGAACTGCATATTCACTCCAGGAATACGCACCTTTGTCAAATGAGTCAAATTGAAGCAAAACACATTGTTGGAGTGTCAGAATGCATAGATAGAAGGCAAGTAAGCGTTCCATGGCTTTATTTCGCTTAGTTGCTTACTCTTGAGTAGAACTGCATATTCACTCCAGGAATAAGCACATTTGTCAAATGAGTCAAATTGAAGCAAAACACATGGTTGGAGTGTCAGAATGCATAGATAGAAGGCAAATAAGCGTTCCATGGCTTTATTTCGCTTAGTTGCTTACTCTTGAGTAGAACTGCATATTCACTCCAGGAATAAGCACATTTGTCAAATGAGTCAAATTGAAGCAAAACACATTGTTGGAGTGTCAGAATGCATAGATAGAAGGCAAATAAGCGTTCCATGGCTTTATTTCGCTTAGTTGCTTACTCTTGAGTAGAACTGCATATTCACTCCAGGAATAAGCACATTTGTCAAATGAGTCAAATTGAAGCAAAGCACATTGTTGGAGTGTCAGGATGCATAGATAGAAGGCAAATAAGCGTTCCATGGCTTTATTTCGCTTAGTTGCTTACTCTTGAGTAGAACTGCATATTCACTCCAGGAATACGCACCTTTGTCAAATGAGTCAAATTGAAGCAAAACACATTGTTGGAGTGTCAGAATGCATAGATAGAAGGCAAATGAGCGTTCCATGGCTTTATTTCGCTTAGTTGCTTACTCTTGAGTAGAACTGCATATTCATTCCAGGAATACGCACCTTTGTCAAATGAGTCAAATTGAAGCAAAACACATTGTTGGAGTGTCAGAATGCATAGATAGAAGGCAAGTAAGCGTTCCATGGCTTTATTTCGCTTAGTTGCTTACTCTTGAGTAGAACTGCATATTCACTCCAGGAATAAGCACATTTGTCAAATGAGTCAAATTGAAGCAGAACACATTGTTGGAGTGTCAAAATGCATAGATAGAAGGCAAATAAGCGTTCCATGGCTTTATTTCGCTTAGTTGCTTACTCTTGAGTAGAACTGCATATTCACTCCAGGAATACGCACCTTTGTCAAATGAGTCAAATTGAAGCAGAACACATTGTTGGAGTGTCAGAATGCATAGATAGAAGGCAAATAAGCGTTCCATGGCTTTATTTCGCTTAGTTGCTTACTCTTGAGTAGAACTGCATATTCACTCCAGGAATAAGCATATTTGTCAAATGAGTCAAATTGAAGCAGAACACATTGTTGGAGTGTCAGAATGCATAGATAGAAGGCAAATAAGCGTTCCATGGCTTTATTTCGCTTAGTTGCTTACTCTTGAGTAGAACTGCAAATTCACTCCAGGAATAAGCACATTTGTCAAATGAGTCAAATTGAAGCAGAACACATTGTTGGAGTGTCAGAATGCATAGATAGAAGGCAAATAAGCGTTCCATGGCTTTATTTCGCTTAGTTGCTTACTCTTGAGTAGAACTGCATATTCACTCCAGGAATAAACACCTTTGTCAAATGAGTCAAATTGAAGCAGAACACATTGTTGGAGTGTCAAAATGCATAGATAGAAGGCAAATAAGGGTTCCATGGCTTTATTTCGCTTAGTTGCTTACTCTTGAGTAGAACTGCATATTCACTCCAGGAATACGCACCTTTGTCAAATGAGTCAAATTGAAGCAGAACACATTGTTGGAGTGTCAGAATGCATAGATAGAAGGCAAATAAGCGTTCCATGGCTTTATTTCGCTTAGTTGCTTACTCTTGAGTAGAACTGCTTATTCACTCCAGGAATAAACACATTTGTCAAATGAGTCAAATTGAAGCAGAACACATTGTTGGAGTGTCAGAATGCATAGATAGAAGGCAAATGAGCGTTCCATGGCTTTATTTCGCTTAGTTGCTTACTCTTGAGTAGAACTGCATATTCACTCCAGGAATACGCACCTTTGTCAAATGAGTCAAATTGAAGCAAAACACATTGTTGGAGTGTCAGAATGCATAGATAGAAGGCAAATGAGCGTTCCATGGCTTTATTTCGCTTAGTTGCTTACTCTTGAGTAGAACTGCATATTCATTCCAGGAATAAGCACATTTGTCAAATGAGTCAAATTGAAGCAGAACACATTGTTGGAGTGTCAGAATGCATAGATAGAAGGCAAATAAGCGTTTCACGGCTTTATTTCGCTTAGTTGCTTACTCTTGAGTAGAACTGCATATTCACTCCAGGAATAAACACCTTTGTAAAATGAGTCAAATTGAAGCAAAACACATTGTTGGAGTGTCAGAATGCATAGATTGAAGGCAAATAAGCGTTCCATGGCTTTATTTCGCTTAGTTGCTTACTCTTGAGTAGAACTGCATATTCACTCCAGGAATAAACACATTTGTCAAATGGAGTCAAATTGAAGCAAAACACATTGTTGGAGTGTCAGAATGCATAGATAGAAGGCAAATAAGCCTTCCATGGCTTTATTTCGCTTAGTTGCTTACTCTTGAGTAGAACTGCATATTCACTCCAGGAATAAGCACATTTGTCAAATGAGTCAAATTGAAGCAAAACTAATTGTTGGAGTGTCAGAATGCATAGATAGAAGGCAAATAAGCGTTTCACGGCTTTATTTCGCTTAGTTGCTTACTCTTGAGTAGAACTGCATATTCATTCCAGGAATAAGCACATTTGTCAAATGAGTCAAATTGAAGCAGAACACATTGTTGGAGTGTCAGAATGCATAGATAGAAGGCAAATAAGCGTTTCACGGCTTTATTTCGCTTAGTTGCTTACTCTTGAGTAGAACTGCATATTCACTCCAGGAATAAACACCTTTGTAAAATGAGTCAAATTGAAGCAAAACACATTGTTGGAGTGTCAGAATGCATAGATTGAAGGCAAATAAGCGTTCCATGGCTTTATTTCGCTTAGTTGCTTACTCTTGAGTAGAACTGCATATTCACTCCAGGAATAAACACATTTGTCAAATGGAGTCAAATTGAAGCAAAACACATTGTTGGAGTGTCAGAATGCATAGATAGAAGGCAAATAAGCCTTCCATGGCTTTATTTCGCTTAGTTGCTTACTCTTGAGTAGAACTGCATTTTCACTCCAGGAATAAGCACATTTGTCAAATGAGTCAAATTGAAGCAAAACTAATTGTTGGAGTGTCAGAATGCATAGATAGAAGGCAAATAAGCGTTCCACGGCTTTATTTCGCTTAGTTGCTTACTCTTGAGTAGAACTGCATATTCATTCCAGGAATAAGCACATTTGTCAAATGAGTCAAATTGAAGCAGAACACATTGTTGGAGTGTCAGAATGCATAGATAGAAGGCAAATAAGCGTTTCACGGCTTTATTTCGCTTAGTTGCTTACTCTTGAGTAGAACTGCATATTCACTCCAGGAATAAACACCTTTGTAAAATGAGTCAAATTGAAGCAAAACACATTGTTGGAGTGTCAGAATGCATAGATTGAAGGCAAATAAGCGTTCCATGGCTTTATTTCGCTTAGTTGCTTACTCTTGAGTAGAACTGCATATTCACTCCAGGAATAAACACATTTGTCAAATGGAGTCAAATTGAAGCAAAACACATTGTTGGAGTGTCAGAATGCATAGATAGAAGGCAAATAAGCCTTCCATGGCTTTATTTCGCTTAGTTGCTTACTCTTGAGTAGAACTGCATATTCACTCCAGGAATAAGCACATTTGTCAAATGAGTCAAATTGAAGCAAAACTAATTGTTGGAGTGTCAGAATGCATAGATAGAAGGCAAATAAGCGTTCCATGGCTTTATTTCGCTTAGTTGCTTACTCTTGAGTAGAACTGCATATTCATTCCAGGAATAAGCACATTTGTCAAATGAGTCAAATTGAAGCAGAACACATTGTTGGAGTGTCAGAATGCATAGATAGAAGGCAAATAAGCGTTTCACGGCTTTATTTCGCTTAGTTGCTTACTCTTGAGTAGAACTGCATATTCACTCCAGGAATAAACACCTTTGTAAAATGAGTCAAATTGAAGCAAAACACATTGTTGGAGTGTCAGAATGCATAGATTGAAGGCAAATAAGCGTTCCATGGCTTTATTTCGCTTAGTTGCTTACTCTTGAGTAGAACTGCATATTCACTCCAGGAATAAACACATTTGTCAAATGGAGTCAAATTGAAGCAAAACACATTGTTGGAGTGTCAGAATGCATAGATTGAAGGCAAATAAGCGTTCCATGGCTTTATTTCGCTTAGTTGCTTACTCTTGAGTAGAACTGCATATTCACTCCAGGAATAAACACATTTGTCAAATGGAGTCAAATTGAAGCAAAACACATTGTTGGAGTGTCAGAATGCATAGATAGAAGGCAAATAAGCCTTCCATGGCTTTATTTCGCGTAGTTGCTTACTCTTGAGTAGAACTGCATATTCACTCCAGGAATAAGCACATTTGTCAAATGAGACAAATTGAAGCAAAACTAATTGTTGGAGTGTCAGAATGCATAGATAGAAGGCAAATAAGCGTTCCATGGCTTTATTTCGCTTAGTTGCTTACTCTTGAGTAGAACTGCATATTCACTCCAGGAATACGCACCTTTGTCAAATGAGTCAAATTGAAGCAAAACACATTGTTGGAGTGTCAGAATGCATAGATAGAAGGCAAATAAGCCTTCCATGGCTTTATTTCGCTTAGTTGCTTACTCTTGAGTAGAACTGCATATTCACTCCAGGAATAAGCACATTTGTCAAATGAGTCAAATTGAAGCAAAACTAATTGTTGGAGTGTCAGAATGCATAGATAGAAGGCAAATAAGCGTTCCATGGCTTTATTTCGCTTAGTTGCTTACTCTTGAGTAGAACTGCATATTCACTCCAGGAATACGCACCTTTGTCAAATGAGTCAAATTGAAGCAAAACACATTGTTGGAGTGTCAGAATGCATAGATAGAAGGCAAGTAAGCGTTCCATGGCTTTATTTCGCTTAGTTGCTTACTCTTGAGTAGAACTGCATATTCACTCCAGGAATAAGCACATTTGTCAAATGAGTCAAATTGAAGCAGAACACATTGTTGGAGTGTCAGAATGCATAGATAGAAGGCAAATAAGCGTTCCATGGCTTTATTTCGCTTAGTTGCTTACTCTTGAGTAGAACTGCATATTCACTCCAGGAATACGCACCTTTGTCAAATGAGTCAAATTGAAGCAAAACACCTTGTTGGAGTGTCAGAATGCATAGATAGAAGGCAAATAAGCGTTCCATGGCTTTATTTCGCTTAGTTGCTTACTCTTGAGTAGAACTGCATATTCACTCCAGGAATAAGCACATTTGTCAAATGAGTCAAATTGAAGCAAAACACATTGTTGGAGTGTCAGAATGCATAGATAGAAGGCAAATAAGCGTTCCATGGCTTTATTTCGCTTAGTTGCTTACTCTTGAGTAGAACTGCATATTCACTCCAGGAATAAGCACATTTGTCAAATGAGTCAAATTGAAGCAAAACACATTGTTGGAGTGTCAGGATGCATAGATAGAAGGCAAATAAGCGTTCCATGGCTTTATTTCGCTTAGTTGCTTACTCTTGAGTAGAACTGCATATTCACTCCAGGAATACGCACCTTTGTCAAATGAGTCAAATTGAAGCAAAACACATTGTTGGAGTGTCAGAATGCATAGATAGAAGGCAAATGAGCGTTCCATGGCTTTATTTCGCTTAGTTGCTTACTCTTGAGTAGAACTGCATATTCATTCCAGGAATAAGCACATTTGTCAAATGAGTCAAATTGAAGCAGAACACATTGTTGGAGTGTCAGAATGCATAGATAGAAGGCAAATAAGCGTTTCACGGCTTTATTTCGCTTAGTTGCTTACTCTTGAGTAGAACTGCATATTCACTCCAGGAATAAACACCTTTGTAAAATTAGTCAAATTGAAGCAAAACACATTGTTGGAGTGTCAGAATGCATAGATTGAAGGCAAATAAGCGTTCCATGGCTTTATTTCGCTTAGTTGCTTACTCTTGAGTAGAACTGCATATTCACTCCAGGAATAAACACATTTGTCAAATGGAGTCAAATTGAAGCAAAACACATTGTTGGAGTGTCAGAATGCATAGATAGAAGGCAAATAAGCGTTCCACGGCTTTATTTCGCTTAGTTGCTTACTCTTGAGTAGAACTGCATATTCATTCCAGGAATAAGCACATTTGTCAAATGAGTCAAATTGAAGCAGAACACATTGTTGGAGTGTCAGAATGCATAGATAGAAGGCAAATAAGCGTTTCACGGCTTTATTTCGCTTAGTTGCTTACTCTTGAGTAGAACTGCATATTCACTCCAGGAATAAACACCTTTGTAAAATGAGTCAAATTGAAGCAAAACACATTGTTGGAGTGTCAGAATGCATAGATTGAAGGCAAATAAGCGTTCCATGGCTTTATTTCGCTTAGTTGCTTACTCTTGAGTAGAACTGCATATTCACTCCAGGAATAAACACATTTGTCAAATGGAGTCAAATTGAAGCAAAACACATTGTTGGAGTGTCAGAATGCATAGATAGAAGGCAAATAAGCCTTCCATGGCTTTATTTCGCTTAGTTGCTTACTCTTGAGTAGAACTGCATATTCACTCCAGGAATAAGCACATTTGTCAAATGAGTCAAATTGAAGCAAAACTAATTGTTGGAGTGTCAGAATGCATAGATAGAAGGCAAATAAGCGTTCCATGGCTTTATTTCGCTTAGTTGCTTACTCTTGAGTAGAACTGCATATTCACTCCAGGAATACGCACCTTTGTCAAATGAGTCAAATTGAAGCAAAACACATTGTTGGAGTGTCAGAATGCATAGATAGAAGGCAAGTAAGCGTTCCATGGCTTTATTTCGCTTAGTTGCTTACTCTTGAGTAGAACTGCATATTCACTCCAGGAATAAGCACATTTGTCAAATGAGTCAAATTGAAGCAGAACACATTGTTGGAGTGTCAGAATGCATAGATAGAAGGCAAATAAGCGTTCCATGGCTTTATTTCGCTTAGTTGCTTACTCTTGAGTAGAACTGCATATTCACTCCAGGAATACGCACCTTTGTCAAATGAGTCAAATTGAAGCAAAACACCTTGTTGGAGTGTCAGAATGCATAGATAGAAGGCAAATAAGCGTTCCATGGCTTTATTTCGCTTAGTTGCTTACTCTTGAGTAGAACTGCATATTCACTCCAGGAATAAGCACATTTGTCAAATGAGTCAAATTGAAGCAAAACACATTGTTGGAGTGTCAGAATGCATAGATAGAAGGCAAATAAGCGTTCCATGGCTTTATTTCGCTTAGTTGCTTACTCTTGAGTAGAACTGCATATTCACTCCAGGAATAAACACATTTGTCAAATGGAGTCAAATTGAAGCAAAACACATTGTTGGAGTGTCAGAATGCATAGATAGAAGGCAAATAAGCGTTCCACGGCTTTATTTCGCTTAGTTGCTTACTCTTGAGTAGAACTGCATATTCATTCCAGGAATAAGCACATTTGTCAAATGAGTCAAATTGAAGCAGAACACATTGTTGGAGTGTCAGAATGCATAGATAGAAGGCAAATAAGCGTTTCACGGCTTTATTTCGCTTAGTTGCTTACTCTTGAGTAGAACTGCATATTCACTCCAGGAATAAACACCTTTGTAAAATGAGTCAAATTGAAGCAAAACACATTGTTGGAGTGTCAGAATGCATAGATTGAAGGCAAATAAGCGTTCCATGGCTTTATTTCGCTTAGTTGCTTACTCTTGAGTAGAACTGCATATTCACTCCAGGAATAAACACATTTGTCAAATGGAGTCAAATTGAAGCAAAACACATTGTTGGAGTGTCAGAATGCATAGATAGAAGGCAAATAAGCCTTCCATGGCTTTATTTCGCTTAGTTGCTTACTCTTGAGTAGAACTGCATATTCACTCCAGGAATAAGCACATTTGTCAAATGAGTCAAATTGAAGCAAAACTAATTGTTGGAGTGTCAGAATGCATAGATAGAAGGCAAATAAGCGTTCCATGGCTTTATTTCGCTTAGTTGCTTACTCTTGAGTAGAACTGCATATTCACTCCAGGAATACGCACCTTTGTCAAATGAGTCAAATTGAAGCAAAACACATTGTTGGAGTGTCAGAATGCATAGATAGAAGGCAAATAAGCCTTCCATGGCTTTATTTCGCTTAGTTGCTTACTCTTGAGTAGAACTGCATATTCACTCCAGGAATAAGCACATTTGTCAAATGAGTCAAATTGAAGCAAAACTAATTGTTGGAGTGTCACAATGCATAGATAGAAGGCAAATAAGCGTTCCATGGCTTTATTTCGCTTAGTTGCTTACTCTTGAGTAGAACTGCATATTCACTCCAGGAATACGCACCTTTGTCAAATGAGTCAAATTGAAGCAAAACACATTGTTGGAGTGTCAGAATGCATAGATAGAAGGCAAGTAAGCGTTCCATGGCTTTATTTCGCTTAGTTGCTTACTCTTGAGTAGAACTGCATATTCACTCCAGGAATAAGCACATTTGTCAAATGAGTCAAATTGAAGCAGAACACATTGTTGGAGTGTCAGAATGCATAGATAGAAGGCAAATAAGCGTTCCATGGCTTTATTTCGCTTAGTTGCTTACTCTTGAGTAGAACTGCATATTCACTCCAGGAATACGCACCTTTGTCAAATGAGTCAAATTGAAGCAAAACACCTTGTTGGAGTGTCAGAATGCATAGATAGAAGGCAAATAAGCGTTCCATGGCTTTATTTCGCTTAGTTGCTTACTCTTGAGTAGAACTGCATATTCACTCCAGGAATAAGCACATTTGTCAAATGAGTCAAATTGAAGCAAAACACATTGTTGGAGTGTCAGAATGCATAGATTGAAGGCAAATAAGCGTTCCATGGCTTTATTTCGCTTAGTTGCTTACTCTTGAGTAGAACTGCATATTCACTCCAGGAATAAACACATTTGTCAAATGGAGTCAAATTGAAGCAAAACACATTGTTGGAGTGTCAGAATGCATAGATAGAAGGCAAATAAGCGTTCCACGGCTTTATTTCGCTTAGTTGCTTACTCTTGAGTAGAACTGCATATTCATTCCAGGAATAAGCACATTTGTCAAATGAGTCAAATTGAAGCAGAACACATTGTTGGAGTGTCAGAATGCATAGATAGAAGGCAAATAAGCGTTTCACGGCTTTATTTCGCTTAGTTGCTTACTCTTGAGTAGAACTGCATATTCACTCCAGGAATAAACACCTTTGTAAAATGAGTCAAATTGAAGCAAAACACATTGTTGGAGTGTCAGAATGCATAGATTGAAGGCAAATAAGCGTTCCATGGCTTTATTTCGCTTAGTTGCTTACTCTTGAGTAGAACTGCATATTCACTCCAGGAATAAACACATTTGTCAAATGGAGTCAAATTGAAGCAAAACACATTGTTGGAGTGTCAGAATGCATAGATAGAAGGCAAATAAGCCTTCCATGGCTTTATTTCGCTTAGTTGCTTACTCTTGAGTAGAACTGCATATTCACTCCAGGAATAAGCACATTTGTCAAATGAGTCAAATTGAAGCAAAACTAATTGTTGGAGTGTCAGAATGCATAGATAGAAGGCAAATAAGCGTTCCATGGCTTTATTTCGCTTAGTTGCTTACTCTTGAGTAGAACTGCATATTCACTCCAGGAATACGCACCTTTGTCAAATGAGTCAAATTGAAGCAAAACACATTGTTGGAGTGTCAGAATGCATAGATAGAAGGCAAGTAAGCGTTCCATGGCTTTATTTCGCTTAGTTGCTTACTCTTGAGTAGAACTGCATATTCACTCCAGGAATAAGCACATTTGTCAAATGAGTCAAATTGAAGCAGAACACATTGTTGGAGTGTCAGAATGCATAGATAGAAGGCAAATAAGCGTTCCATGGCTTTATTTCGCTTAGTTGCTTACTCTTGAGTAGAACTGCATATTCACTCCAGGAATACGCACCTTTGTCAAATGAGTCAAATTGAAGCAAAACACCTTGTTGGAGTGTCAGAATGCATAGATAGAAGGCAAATAAGCGTTCCATGGCTTTATTTCGCTTAGTTCCTTACTCTTGAGTAGAACTGCATATTCACTCCAGGAATAAGCACATTTGTCAAATGAGTCAAATTGAAGCAAAACACATTGTTGGAGTGTCAGAATGCATAGATAGAAGGCAAATAAGCGTTCCATGGCTTTATTTCGCTTAGTTGCTTACTCTTGAGTAGAACTGCATATTCACTCCAGGAATAAACACATTTGTCAAATGGAGTCAAATTGAAGCAAAACACATTGTTGGAGTGTCAGAATGCATAGATAGAAGGCAAATAAGCGTTCCACGGCTTTATTTCGCTTAGTTGCTTACTCTTGAGTAGAACTGCATATTCATTCCAGGAATAAGCACATTTGTCAAATGAGTCAAATTGAAGCAGAACACATTGTTGGAGTGTCAGAATGCATAGATAGAAGGCAAATAAGCGTTTCACGGCTTTATTTCGCTTAGTTGCTTACTCTTGAGTAGAACTGCATATTCACTCCAGGAATAAACACCTTTGTAAAATGAGTCAAATTGAAGCAAAACACATTGTTGGAGTGTCAGAATGCATAGATTGAAGGCAAATAAGCGTTCCATGGCTTTATTTCGCTTAGTTGCTTACTCTTGAGTAGAACTGCATATTCACTCCAGGAATAAACACATTTGTCAAATGGAGTCAAATTGAAGCAAAACACATTGTTGGAGTGTCAGAATGCATAGATAGAAGGCAAATAAGCCTTCCATGGCTTTATTTCGCTTAGTTGCTTACTCTTGAGTAGAACTGCATATTCACTCCAGGAATAAGCACATTTGTCAAATGAGTCAAATTGAAGCAAAACTAATTGTTGGAGTGTCAGAATGCATAGATAGAAGGCAAATAAGCGTTCCATGGCTTTATTTCGCTTAGTTGCTTACTCTTGAGTAGAACTGCATATTCACTCCAGGAATACGCACCTTTGTCAAATGAGTCAAATTGAAGCAAAACACATTGTTGGAGTGTCAGAATGCATAGATAGAAGGCAAATAAGCCTTCCATGGCTTTATTTCGCTTAGTTGCTTACTCTTGAGTAGAACTGCATATTCACTCCAGGAATAAGCACATTTGTCAAATGAGTCAAATTGAAGCAAAACTAATTGTTGGAGTGTCACAATGCATAGATAGAAGGCAAATAAGCGTTCCATGGCTTTATTTCGCTTAGTTGCTTACTCTTGAGTAGAACTGCATATTCACTCCAGGAATACGCACCTTTGTCAAATGAGTCAAATTGAAGCAAAACACATTGTTGGAGTGTCAGAATGCATAGATAGAAGGCAAGTAAGCGTTCCATGGCTTTATTTCGCTTAGTTGCTTACTCTTGAGTAGAACTGCATATTCACTCCAGGAATAAGCACATTTGTCAAATGAGTCAAATTGAAGCAGAACACATTGTTGGAGTGTCAGAATGCATAGATAGAAGGCAAATAAGCGTTCCATGGCTTTATTTCGCTTAGTTGCTTACTCTTGAGTAGAACTGCATATTCACTCCAGGAATACGCACCTTTGTCAAATGAGTCAAATTGAAGCAAAACACCTTGTTGGAGTGTCAGAATGCATAGATAGAAGGCAAATAAGCGTTCCATGGCTTTATTTCGCTTAGTTGCTTACTCTTGAGTAGAACTGCATATTCACTCCAGGAATAAGCACATTTGTCAAATGAGTCAAATTGAAGCAAAACACATTGTTGGAGTGTCAGAATGCATAGATAGAAGGCAAATAAGCGTTCCATGGCTTTATTTCGCTTAGTTGCTTACTCTTGAGTAGAACTGCATATTCACTCCAGGAATAAGCACATTTGTCAAATGAGTCAAATTGAAGCAAAACACATTGTTGGAGTGTCAGGATGCATAGATAGAAGGCAAATAAGCGTTCCATGGCTTTATTTCGCTTAGTTGCTTACTCTTGAGTAGAACTGCATATTCACTCCAGGAATACGCACCTTTGTCAAATGAGTCAAATTGAAGCAAAACACATTGTTGGAGTGTCAGAATGCATAGATAGAAGGCAAATGAGCGTTCCATGGCTTTATTTCGCTTAGTTGCTTACTCTTGAGTAGAACTGCATATTCATTCCAGGAATAAGCACATTTGTCAAATGAGTCAAATTGAAGCAGAACACATTGTTGGAGTGTCAGAATGCATAGATAGAAGGCAAATAAGCGTTTCACGGCTTTATTTCGCTTAGTTGCTTACTCTTGAGTAGAACTGCATATTCACTCCAGGAATAAACACCTTTGTAAAATTAGTCAAATTGAAGCAAAACACATTGTTGGAGTGTCAGAATGCATAGATTGAAGGCAAATAAGCGTTCCATGGCTTTATTTCGCTTAGTTGCTTACTCTTGAGTAGAACTGCATATTCACTCCAGGAATAAACACATTTGTCAAATGGAGTCAAATTGAAGCAAAACACATTGTTGGAGTGTCAGAATGCATAGATAGAAGGCAAATAAGCGTTCCATGGCTTTATTTCGCTTAGTTGCTTACTTTTGAGTAGAACTGCATATTCACTCCAGGAATAAACACCTTTGTCAAATGAGTCAAATTGAAGCAGAACACATTGTTGGAGTGTCAAAATGCATAGATAGAAGGCAAATAAGCGTTCCATGGCTTTATTTCGCTTAGTTGCTTACTCTTGAGTAGAACTGCATATTCACTCCAGGAATACGCACCTTTGTCAAATGAGTCAAATTGAAGCAGAACACATTGTTGGAGTGTCAGAATGCATAGATAGAAGGCAAATAAGCGTTCCATGGCTTTATTTCGCTTAGTTGCTTACTCTTGAGTAGAACTGCATATTCACTCCAGGAATAAGCATATTTGTCAAATGAGTCAAATTGAAGCAGAACACATTGTTGGAGTGTCAGAATGCATAGATAGAAGGCAAATAAGCGTTCCATGGCTTTATTTCGCTTAGTTGCTTACTCTTGAGTAGAACTGCAAATTCACTCCAGGAATAAGCACATTTGTCAAATGAGTCAAATTGAAGCAGAACACATTGTTGGAGTGTCAGAATGCATAGATAGAAGGCAAATAAGCGTTCCATGGCTTTATTTCGCTTAGTTGCTTACTCTTGAGTAGAACTGCATATTCACTCCAGGAATAAACACCTTTGTCAAATGAGTCAAATTGAAGCAGAACACATTGTTGGAGTGTCAAAATGCATAGATAGAAGGCAAATAAGGGTTCCATGGCTTTATTTCGCTTAGTTGCTTACTCTTGAGTAGAACTGCATATTCACTCCAGGAATACGCACCTTTGTCAAATGAGTCAAATTGAAGCAGAACACATTGTTGGAGTGTCAGAATGCATAGATAGAAGGCAAATAAGCGTTCCATGGCTTTATTTCGCTTAGTTGCTTACTCTTGAGTAGAACTGCATATTCACTCCAGGAATACGCACCTTTGTCAAATGAGTCAAATTGAAGCAAAACACATTGTTGGAGTGTCAGAATGCATAGATAGAAGGCAAATAAGCGTTCCATGGCTTTATTTCGCTTAGTTGCTTCCTCTTGAGTAGAACTGCATATTCACTCCAGGAATAAACACCTTTGTCAAATGAGTCAAATTGAAGCAGAACACATTGTTGGAGTGTCAAAATGCATAGATAGAAGGCAAATAAGCGTTCCATGGCTTTATTTCGCTTAGTTGCTTACTCTTGAGTAGAACTGCATATTCACTCCAGGAATACGCACCTTTGTCAAATGAGTCAAATTGAAGCAGAACACATTGTTGGAGTGTCAGAATGCATAGATAGAAGGCAAATAAGCGTTCCATGGCTTTATTTCGCTTAGTTGCTTACTCTTGAGTAGAACTGCATATTCATTCCAGGAATAAGCATATTTGTCAAATGAGTCAAATTGAAGCAGAGCACATTGTTGGAGTGTCAGAATGCATAGATAGAAGGCAAATAAGCGTTCCACGGCTTTATTTCGCTTAGTTGCTTACTCTTGAGTAGAACTGCATATTCACTCCAGGAATACGCACATTTGTCAAATGAGTCAAATTGAAGCAAAACACATTGTTGGAGTGTCAGAATGCATAGATAGAAGGCAAATAAGCGTTCCATGGCTTTATTTCGCTTAGTTGCTTACTCTTGAGTAGAACTGCATATTCACTCCAGGAATACGCACCTTTGTCAAATGAGTCAAATTGAAGCAAAACACATTGTTGGAGTGTCAGAATGCATAGATAGAAGGCAAATGAGCGTTCCATGGCTTTATTTCGCTTAGTTGCTTACTCTTGAGTAGAACTGCATATTCACTCCAGGAATACGCACCTTTGTCAAATGAGTCAAATTGAAGCAAAACACATTGTTGGAGTGTCAGAATGCATAGATAGAAGGCAAATAAGCGTTCCATGGCTTTATTTCGCTTAGTTGCTTACTCTTGAGTAGAACTGCATATTCACTCCAGGAATAAGCACATTTGTCAAATGAGTCAAATTGAAGCAGAACACATTGTTGGAGTGTCAGATTGCATAGATAGAAGGCAAATAAGCGTTCCATGGCTTTATTTCGCTTAGTTGCTTACTCTTGAGTAGAACTGCATATTCACTCCATCAATACGCACCTTTGTCAAATGAGTCAAATTGAAGCAAAACACATTGTTGGAGTGTCAGAATGCATAGATAGAAGGCAAATGAGCGTTCCATGGCTTTATTTCGCTTAGTTGCTTACTCTTGAGTAGAACTGCATATTCACTCCAGGAATAAACACATTTGTCAAATGAGTCAAATTGAAGCAAAACACATTGTTGGAGTGTCAGAATGCATAGATAGAAGGCAAATAAGCGTTCCATGGCTTTATTTCGCTTAGTTGCTTACTCTTGAGTAGAACTGCATATTCACTCCAGGAATAAACACCTTTGTAAAATGAGTCAAATTGAAGCAAAACACATTGTTGGAGTGTCAGAATGCATAGATTGAAGGCAAATAAGCGTTCCATGGCTTTATTTCGCTTAGTTGCTTACTCTTGAGTAGAACTGCATATTCACTCCAGGAATACGCACCTTTGTCAAATGAGTCAAATTGAAGCAAAACACATTGTTGGAGTGTCAGAATGCATAGATAGAAGGCAAATAAGCCTTCCATGGCTTTATTTCGCTTAGTTGCTTACTCTTGAGTAGAACTGCATATTCACTCCAGGAATACGCACCTTTGTCAAATGAGTCAAATTGAAGCAAAACACATTGTTGGAGTGTCAGAATGCATAGATTGAAGGCAAATAAGCGTTCCATGGCTTTATTTCGCTTAGTTGCTTACTCGAGTAGAACTGCATATTCACTCCAGGAATAAGAACATTTGTCAAATGAGTCAAATTGAAGCAAAACTAATTGTTGGAGTGTCAGAATGCATAGATAGAAGGCAAATAAGCGTTCCATGGCTTTATTTCGCTTAGTTGCTTACTCTTGAGTAGAACTGCATATTCACTCCAGGAATACGCACCTTTGTCAAATGAGTCAAATTGAAGCAAAACACATTGTTGGAGTGTCAGAATGCATAGATAGAAGGCAAATGAGCGTTCCATGGCTTTATTTCGCTTAGTTGCTTACTCTTGAGTAGAACTGCATATTCACTCCAGGAATAAACACATTTGTCAAATGAGTCAAATTGAAGCAAAACACATTGTTGGAGTGTCAGAATGCATAGATAGAAGGCAAATAAGCGTTCCATGGCTTTATTTCGCTTAGTTGCTTACTCTTGAGTAGAACTGCATATTCACTCCAGGAATAAACACATTTGTCAAATGAGTCAAATTGAAGCAGAACACATTGTTGGAGTGTCAGAATGCATAGATAGAAGGCAAATGAGCGTTCCATGGCTTTATTTCGCTTAGTTGCTTACTCTTGAGTAGAACTGCATATTCACTCCAGGAATACGCACCTTTGTCAAATGAGTCAAATTGAAGCAGAACACATTGTTGGAGTGTCAGAATGCATAGATAGAAGGCAAATAAGCGTTCCATGGCTTTATTTCGCTTAGTTGCTTACTCTTGAGTAGAACTGCATATTCACTCCATCAATACGCACCTTTGTCAAATGAGTCAAATTGAAGCAAAACACATTGTTGGAGTGTCAGAATGCATAGATAGAAGGCAAATGAGCGTTCCATGGCTTTATTTCGCTTAGTTGCTTACTCTTGAGTAGAACTGCATATTCACTCCAGGAATAAACACATTTGTCAAATGAGTCAAATTGAAGCAAAACACATTGTTGGAGTGTCAGAATGCATAGATAGAAGGCAAATAAGCGTTCCATGGCTTTATTTCGCTTAGTTGCTTACTCTTGAGTAGAACTGCATATTCACTCCAGGAATAAACACCTTTGTAAAATGAGTCAAATTGAAGCAAAACACATTGTTGGAGTGTCAGAATGCATAGATTGAAGGCAAATAAGCGTTCCATGGCTTTATTTCGCTTAGTTGCTTACTCTTGAGTAGAACTGCATATTCACTCCAGGAATACGCACCTTTGTCAAATGAGTCAAATTGAAGCAAAACACATTGTTGGAGTGTCAGAATGCATAGATAGAAGGCAAATAAGCCTTCCATGGCTTTATTTCGCTTAGTTGCTTACTCTTGAGTAGAACTGCATATTCACTCCAGGAATACGCACCTTTGTCAAATGAGTCAAATTGAAGCAAAACACATTGTTGGAGTGTCAGAATGCATAGATTGAAGGCAAATAAGCGTTCCATGGCTTTATTTCGCTTAGTTGCTTACTCGAGTAGAACTGCATATTCACTCCAGGAATAAGAACATTTGTCAAATGAGTCAAATTGAAGCAAAACTAATTGTTGGAGTGTCAGAATGCATAGATAGAAGGCAAATAAGCGTTCCATGGCTTTATTTCGCTTAGTTGCTTACTCTTGAGTAGAACTGCATATTCACTCCAGGAATACGCACCTTTGTCAAATGAGTCAAATTGAAGCAAAACACATTGTTGGAGTGTCAGAATGCATAGATAGAAGGCAAATGAGCGTTCCATGGCTTTATTTCGCTTAGTTGCTTACTCTTGAGTAGAACTGCATATTCACTCCAGGAATAAACACATTTGTCAAATGAGTCAAATTGAAGCAAAACACATTGTTGGAGTGTCAGAATGCATAGATAGAAGGCAAATAAGCGTTCCATGGCTTTATTTCGCTTAGTTGCTTACTCTTGAGTAGAACTGCATATTCACTCCAGGAATAAACACATTTGTCAAATGAGTCAAATTGAAGCAGAACACATTGTTGGAGTGTCAGAATGCATAGATAGAAGGCAAATGAGCGTTCCATGGCTTTATTTCGCTTAGTTGCTTACTCTTGAGTAGAACTGCATATTCACTCCAGGAATACGCACCTTTGTCAAATGAGTCAAATTGAAGCAAAACACATTGTTGGAGTGTCAGAATGCATAGATAGAAGGCAAATAAGCGTTCCATGGCTTTATTTCGCTTAGTTGCTTACTCTTGAGTAGAACTGCATATTCACTCCAGGAATAAACACATTTGTCAAATGGAGTCAAATTGAAGCAAAACACATTGTTGGAGTGTCAGAATGCAAAGATAGAAGGCAAATAAGCCTTCCATGGCTTTATTTCGCTTAGTTGCTTACTCTTGAGAAGAACTGCATATTCACTCCAGGAATAAGCACATTTGTCAAATGAGTCAAATTGAAGCAGAACACATTGTTGGAGTGTCAGAATGCATAGATAGAAGGCAAATAAGCGTTCCATGGCTTTATTTCGCTTAGTTGCTTACTCTTGAGTAGAACTGCATATTCACTCCATCAATACGCACCTTTGTCAAATGAGTCAAATTGAAGCAAAACACATTGTTGGAGTGTCAGAATGCATAGATAGAAGGCAAATGAGCGTTCCATGGCTTTATTTCGCTTAGTTGCTTACTCTTGAGTAGAACTGCATATTCACTCCAGGAATAAACACATTTGTCAAATGAGTCAAATTGAAGCAAAACACATTGTTGGAGTGTCAGAATGCATAGATAGAAGGCAAATAAGCGTTCCATGGCTTTATTTCGCTTAGTTGCTTACTCTTGAGTAGAACTGCATATTCACTCCAGGAATAAACACCTTTGTAAAATGAGTCAAATTGAAGCAAAACACATTGTTGGAGTGTCAGAATGCATAGATTGAAGGCAAATAAGCGTTCCATGGCTTTATTTCGCTTAGTTGCTTACTCTTGAGTAGAACTGCATATTCACTCCAGGAATACGCACCTTTGTCAAATGAGTCAAATTGAAGCAAAACACATTGTTGGAGTGTCAGAATGCATAGATAGAAGGCAAATAAGCCTTCCATGGCTTTATTTCGCTTAGTTGCTTACTCTTGAGTAGAACTGCATATTCACTCCAGGAATACGCACCTTTGTCAAATGAGTCAAATTGAAGCAAAACACATTGTTGGAGTGTCAGAATGCATAGATTGAAGGCAAATAAGCGTTCCATGGCTTTATTTCGCTTAGTTGCTTACTCTTGAGTAGAACTGCATATTCACTCCAGGAATAAACACATTTGTCAAATGAGTCAAATTGAAGCAGAACACATTGTTGGAGTGTCAGAATGCATAGATAGAAGGCAAATGAGCGTTCCATGGCTTTATTTCGCTTAGTTGCTTACTCTTGAGTAGAACTGCATATTCACTCCAGGAATACGCACCTTTGTCAAATGAGTCAAATTGAAGCAAAACACATTGTTGGAGTGTCAGAATGCATAGATAGAAGGCAAATGAGCGTTCCATGGCTTTATTTCGCTTAGTTGCTTACTCTTGAGTAGAACTGCATATTCATTCCAGGAATAAGCACATTTGTCAAATGAGTCAAATTGAAGCAGAACACATTGTTGGAGTGTCAGAATGCATAGATAGAAGGCAAATAAGCGTTTCACGGCTTTATTTCGCTTAGTTGCTTACTCTTGAGTAGAACTGCATATTCACTCCAGGAATAAACACCTTTGTAAAATGAGTCAAATTGAAGCAAAACACATTGTTGGAGTGTCAGAATGCATAGATTGAAGGCAAATAAGCGTTCCATGGCTTTATTTCGCTTAGTTGCTTACTCTTGAGTAGAACTGCATATTCACTCCAGGAATAAACACATTTGTCAAATGGAGTCAAATTGAAGCAAAACACATTGTTGGAGTGTCAGAATGCATAGATAGAAGGCAAATAAGCCTTCCATGGCTTTATTTCGCTTAGTTGCTTACTCTTGAGTAGAACTGCATATTCACTCCAGGAATAAGCACATTTGTCAAATGAGTCAAATTGAAGCAAAACTAATTGTTGGAGTGTCAGAATGCATAGATAGAAGGCAAATAAGCGTTCCATGGCTTTATTTCGCTTAGTTGCTTACTCTTGAGTAGAACTGCATATTCACTCCAGGAATACGCACCTTTGTCAAATGAGTCAAATTGAAGCAAAACACATTGTTGGAGTGTCAGAATGCATAGATAGAAGGCAAATGAGCGTTCCATGGCTTTATTTCGCTTAGTTGCTTACTCTTGAGTAGAACTGCATATTCACTCCAGGAATAAACACATTTGTCAAATGAGTCAAATTGAAGCAAAACACATTGTTGGAGTGTCAGAATGCATAGATAGAAGGCAAATAAGCGTTCCATGGCTTTATTTCGCTTAGTTGCTTACTCTTGAGTAGAACTGCATATTCACTCCAGGAATAAACACATTTGTCAAATGAGTCAAATTGAAGCAGAACACATTGTTGGAGTGTCAGAATGCATAGATAGAAGGCAAATGAGCGTTCCATGGCTTTATTTCGCTTAGTTGCTTACTCTTGAGTAGAACTGCATATTCACTCCAGGAATACGCACCTTTGTCAAATGAGTCAAATTGAAGCAAAACACATTGTTGGAGTGTCAGAATGCATAGATAGAAGGCAAATGAGCGTTCCATGGCTTTATTTCGCTTAGTTGCTTACTCTTGAGTAGAACTGCATATTCATTCCAGGAATAAGCACATTTGTCAAATGAGTCAAATTGAAGCAGAACACATTGTTGGAGTGTCAGAATGCATAGATAGAAGGCAAATAAGCGTTTCACGGCTTTATTTCGCTTAGTTGCTTACTCTTGAGTAGAACTGCATATTCACTCCAGGAATAAACACCTTTGTAAAATGAGTCAAATTGAAGCAAAACACATTGTTGGAGTGTCAGAATGCATAGATTGAAGGCAAATAAGCGTTCCATGGCTTTATTTCGCTTAGTTGCTTACTCTTGAGTAGAACTGCATATTCACTCCAGGAATAAACACATTTGTCAAATGGAGTCAAATTGAAGCAAAACACATTGTTGGAGTGTCAGAATGCATAGATAGAAGGCAAATAAGCCTTCCATGGCTTTATTTCGCTTAGTTGCTTACTCTTGAGTAGAACTGCATATTCACTCCAGGAATAAGCACATTTGTCAAATGAGTCAAATTGAAGCAAAACTAATTGTTGGAGTGTCAGAATGCATAGATAGAAGGCAAATAAGCGTTCCATGGCTTTATTTCGCTTAGTTGCTTACTCTTGAGTAGAACTGCATATTCACTCCAGGAATACGCACCTTTGTCAAATGAGTCAAATTGAAGCAAAACACATTGTTGGAGTGTCAGAATGCATAGATAGAAGGCAAATGAGCGTTCCATGGCTTTATTTCGCTTAGTTGCTTACTCTTGAGTAGAACTGCATATTCACTCCAGGAATAAACACATTTGTCAAATGAGTCAAATTGAAGCAAAACACATTGTTGGAGTGTCAGAATGCATAGATAGAAGGCAAATAAGCGTTCCATGGCTTTATTTCGCTTAGTTGCTTACTCTTGAGTAGAACTGCATATTCACTCCAGGAATAAACACATTTGTCAAATGAGTCAAATTGAAGCAGAACACATTGTTGGAGTGTCAGAATGCATAGATAGAAGGCAAATGAGCGTTCCATGGCTTTATTTCGCTTAGTTGCTTACTCTTGAGTAGAACTGCATATTCACTCCAGGAATACGCACCTTTGTCAAATGAGTCAAATTGAAGCAAAACACATTGTTGGAGTGTCAGAATGCATAGATAGAAGGCAAATGAGCGTTCCATGGCTTTATTTCGCTTAGTTGCTTACTCTTGAGTAGAACTGCATATTCATTCCAGGAATAAGCACATTTGTCAAATGAGTCAAATTGAAGCAGAACACATTGTTGGAGTGTCAGAATGCATAGATAGAAGGCAAATAAGCGTTTCACGGCTTTATTTCGCTTAGTTGCTTACTCTTGAGTAGAACTGCATATTCACTCCAGGAATAAACACCTTTGTAAAATGAGTCAAATTGAAGCAAAACACATTGTTGGAGTGTCAGAATGCATAGATTGAAGGCAAATAAGCGTTCCATGGCTTTATTTCGCTTAGTTGCTTACTCTTGAGTAGAACTGCATATTCACTCCAGGAATAAACACATTTGTCAAATGGAGTCAAATTGAAGCAAAACACATTGTTGGAGTGTCAGAATGCATAGATAGAAGGCAAATAAGCCTTCCATGGCTTTATTTCGCTTAGTTGCTTACTCTTGAGTAGAACTGCATATTCACTCCAGGAATAAGCACATTTGTCAAATGAGTCAAATTGAAGCAAAACTAATTGTTGGAGTGTCAGAATGCATAGATAGAAGGCAAATAAGCGTTCCATGGCTTTATTTCGCTTAGTTGCTTACTCTTGAGTAGAACTGCATATTCACTCCAGGAATACGCACCTTTGTCAAATGAGTCAAATTGAAGCAAAACACATTGTTGGAGTGTCAGAATGCATAGATAGAAGGCAAATAAGCGTTCCATGGCTTTATTTCGCTTAGTTGCTTACTCTTGAGTAGAACTGCATATTCACTCCAGGAATAAGCACATTTGTCAAATGAGTCAAATTGAAGCAAAACACATTGTTGGAGTGTCAGAATGCATAGATAGAAGGCAAATAAGCGTTCCATGGCTTTATTTCGCTTAGTTGCTTACTCTTGAGTAGAACTGCATATTCACTCCAGGAATAAGCACATTTGTCAAATGAGTCAAATTGAAGCAAAACACATTGTTGGAGTGTCAGGATGCATAGATAGAAGGCAAATAAGCGTTCCATGGCTTTATTTCGCTTAGTTGCTTACTCTTGAGTAGAACTGCATATTCACTCCAGGAATACGCACCTTTGTCAAATGAGTCAAATTGAAGCAAAACACATTGTTGGAGTGTCAGAATGCATAGATAGAAGGCAAATGAGCGTTCCATGGCTTTATTTCGCTTAGTTGCTTACTCTTGAGTAGAACTGCATATTCATTCCAGGAATAAGCACATTTGTCAAATGAGTCAAATTGAAGCAGAACACATTGTTGGAGTGTCAGAATGCATAGATAGAAGGCAAATAAGCGTTTCACGGCTTTATTTCGCTTAGTTGCTTACTCTTGAGTAGAACTGCATATTCACTCCAGGAATAAACACCTTTGTAAAATGAGTCAAATTGAAGCAAAACACATTGTTGGAGTGTCAGAATGCATAGATTGAAGGCAAATAAGCGTTCCATGGCTTTATTTCGCTTAGTTGCTTACTCTTGAGTAGAACTGCATATTCACTCCAGGAATAAACACATTTGTCAAATGGAGTCAAATTGAAGCAAAACACATTGTTGGAGTGTCAGAATGCATAGATAGAAGGCAAATAAGCGTTCCATGGCTTTATTTCGCTTAGTTGCTTACTCTTGAGTAGAACTGCATATTCACTCCAGGAATACGCACCTTTGTCAAATGAGTCAAATTGAAGCAAAACACATTGTTGGAGTGTCAGAATGCATAGATAGAAGGCAAATAAGCGTTCCATGGCTTTATTTCGCTTAGTTGCTTACTCTTGAGTAGAACTGCATATTCACTCCAGGAATAAGCACATTTGTCAAATGAGTCAAATTGAAGCAAAACACATTGTTGGAGTGTCAGAATGCATAGATAGAAGGCAAATAAGCGTTCCATGGCTTTATTTCGCTTAGTTGCTTACTCTTGAGTAGAACTGCATATTCACTCCAGGAATAAGCACATTTGTAAAATGAGTCAAATTGAAGCAAAACACATTGTTGGAGTGTCAGAATGCATAGATTGAAGGCAAATAAGCGTTCCATGGCTTTATTTCGCTTAGTTGCTTACTCTTGAGTAGAACTGCATATTCACTCCAGGAATAAACACATTTGTCAAATGGAGTCAAATTGAAGCAAAACACATTGTTGGAGTGTCAGAATGCATAGATAGAAGGCAAATAAGCGTTCCATGGCTTTATTTCGCTTAGTTGCTTACTCTTGAGTAGAACTGCATATTCACTCCAGGAATAAGCACATTTGTCAAATGAGTCAAATTGAAGCAAAACACATTGTTGGAGTGTCAGGATGCATAGATAGAAGGCAAATAAGCGTTCCATGGCTTTATTTCGCTTAGTTGCTTACTCTTGAGTAGAACTGCATATTCACTCCAGGAATAAGCACATTTGTCAAATGAGTCAAATTGAAGCAAAACACATTGTTGGAGTGTCAGGATGCATAGATAGAAGGCAAATAAGCGTTCCATGGCTTTATTTCGCTTAGTTGCTTACTCTTGAGTAGAACTGCATATTCACTCCAGGAATACGCACCTTTGTCAAATGAGTCAAATTGAAGCAAAACACATTGTTGGAGTGTCAGAATGCATAGATAGAAGGCAAATGAGCGTTCCATGGCTTTATTTCGCTTAGTTGCTTACTCTTGAGTAGAACTGCATATTCATTCCAGGAATAAGCACATTTGTCAAATGAGTCAAATTGAAGCAGAACACATTGTTGGAGTGTCAGAATGCATAGATAGAAGGCAAATAAGCGTTTCACGGCTTTATTTCGCTTAGTTGCTTACTCTTGAGTAGAACTGCATATTCACTCCAGGAATAAACACCTTTGTAAAATGAGTCAAATTGAAGCAAAACACATTGTTGGAGTGTCAGAATGCATAGATAGAAGGCAAATAAGCGTTCCATGGCTTTATTTCGCTTAGTTGCTTACTCTTGAGTAGAACTGCATATTCACTCCAGGAATAAGCACATTTGTCAAATGAGTCAAATTGAAGCAAAACACATTGTTGGAGTGTCAGAATGCATAGATAGAAGGCAAATGAGCGTTCCATGGCTTTATTTCGCTTAGTTGCTTACTCTTGAGTAGAACTGTATATTCACTCCAGGAATAAACACATTTGTCAAATGAGTCAAATTGAAGCAAAACACATTGTTGGAGTGTCAGAATGCATAGATAGAAGGCAAATAAGCGTTCCATGGCTTTATTTCGCTTAGTTGCTTACTCTTGAGTAGAACTGCATATTCACTCCAGGAATAAACACCTTTGTAAAATGAGTCAAATTGAAGCAAAACACATTGTTGGAGTGTCAGAATGCATAGATTGAAGGCAAATAAGCGTTCCATGGCTTTATTTCGCTTAGTTGCTTACTCTTGAGTAGAACTGCATATTCACTCCAGGAATACGCACCTTTGTCAAATGAGTCAAATTGAAGCAAAACACATTGTTGGAGTGTCAGAATGCATAGATAGAAGGCAAATAAGCCTTCCATGGCTTTATTTCGCTTAGTTGCTTACTCTTGAGTAGAACTGCATATTCACTCCAGGAATACGCACCTTTGTCAAATGAGTCAAATTGAAGCAAAACACATTGTTGGAGTGTCAGAATGCATAGATAGAAGGCAAATAAGCGTTCCATGGCTTTATTTCGCTTAGTTGCTTACTCTTGAGTAGAACTGCATATTCACTCCAGGAATAAGCACATTTGTCAAATGAGTCAAATTGAAGCAGAACACATTGTTGGAGTGTCAGAATGCATAGATAGAAGGCAAATAAGCGTTCCATGGCTTTATTTCGCTTAGTTGCTTACTCTTGAGTAGAACTGCATATTCACTCCAGGAATACGCACCTTTGTCAAATGAGTCAAATTGAAGCAAAACACATTGTTGGAGTGTCAGAATGCATAGATAGAAGGCAAATGAGCGTTCCATGGCTTTATTTCGCTTAGTTGCTTACTCTTGAGTAGAACTGCATATTCACTCCAGGAATAAACACATTTGTCAAATGAGTCAAATTGAAGCAAAACACATTGTTGGAGTGTCAGAATGCATAGATAGAAGGCAAATAAGCGTTCCATGGCTTTATTTCGCTTAGTTGCTTACTCTTGAGTAGAACTGCATATTCACTCCAGGAATAAACACATTTGTCAAATGAGTCAAATTGAAGCAGAACACATTGTTGGAGTGTCAGAATGCATAGATAGAAGGCAAATGAGCGTTCCATGGCTTTATTTCGCTTAGTTGCTTACTCTTGAGTAGAACTGCATATTCACTCCAGGAATACGCACCTTTGTCAAATGAGTCAAATTGAAGCAAAACACATTGTTGGAGTGTCAGAATGCATAGATAGAAGGCAAATGAGCGTTCCATTGCTTTATTTCGCTCAGTTGCTTACTCTTGAGTAGAACTGCATATTCATTCCAGGAATAAGCACATTTGTCAAATGAGTCAAATTGAAGCAGAACACATTGTTGGAGTGTCAGAATGCATAGATAGAAGGCAAATAAGCGTTTCACGGCTTTATTTCGCTTAGTTGCTTACTCTTGAGTAGAACTGCATATTCACTCCAGGAATAAACACCTTTGTAAAATGAGTCAAATTGAAGCAAAACACATTGTTGGAGTGTCAGAATGCATAGATTGAAGGCAAATAAGCGTTCCATGGCTTTATTTCGCTTAGTTGCTTACTCTTGAGTAGAACTGCATATTCACTCCAGGAATAAACACATTTGTCAAATGGAGTCAAATTGAAGCAAAACACATTGTTGGAGTGTCAGAATGCATAGATAGAAGGCAAATAAGCCTTCCATGGCTTTATTTCGCTTAGTTGCTTACTCTTGAGTAGAACTGCATATTCACTCCAGGAATAAGCACATTTGTCAAATGAGTCAAATTGAAGCAAAACTAATTGTTGGAGTGTCAGAATGCATAGATAGAAGGCAAATAAGCGTTCCATGGCTTTATTTCGCTTAGTTGCTTACTCTTGAGTAGAACTGCATATTCACTCCAGGAATACGCACCTTTGTCAAATGAGTCAAATTGAAGCAAAACACATTGTTGGAGTGTCAGAATGCATAGATAGAAGGCAAATAAGCGTTCCATGGCTTTATTTCGCTTAGTTGCTTACTCTTGAGTAGAACTGCATATTCACTCCAGGAATAAGCACATTTGTCAAATGAGTCAAATTGAAGCAAAACACATTGTTGGAGTGTCAGAATGCATAGATAGAAGGCAAATAAGCGTTCCATGGCTTTATTTCGCTTAGTTGCTTACTCTTGAGTAGAACTGCATATTCACTCCAGGAATAAGCACATTTGTCAAATGAGTCAAATTTAAGCAAAACACATTGTTGGAGTGTCAGGATGCATAGATAGAAGGCAAATAAGCGTTCCATGGCTTTATTTCGCTTAGTTGCTTACTCTTGAGTAGAACTGCATATTCACTCCAGGAATACGCACCTTTGTCAAATGAGTCAAATTGAAGCAAAACACATTGTTGGAGTGTCAGAATGCATAGATAGAAGGCAAATGAGCGTTCCATGGCTTTATTTCGCTTAGTTGCTTACTCTTGAGTAGAACTGCATATTCATTCCAGGAATAAGCACATTTGTCAAATGAGTCAAATTGAAGCAGAACACATTGTTGGAGTGTCAGAATGCATAGATAGAAGGCAAATAAGCGTTTCACGGCTTTATTTCGCTTAGTTGCTTACTCTTGAGTAGAACTGCATATTCACTCCAGGAATAAACACCTTTGTAAAATGAGTCAAATTGAAGCAAAACACATTGTTGGAGTGTCAGAATGCATAGATTGAAGGCAAATAAGCGTTCCATGGCTTTATTTCGCTTAGTTGCTTACTCTTGAGTAGAACTGCATATTCACTCCAGGAATAAGCACATTTGTCAAATGAGACAAATTGAAGCAAAACTAATTGTTGGAGTGTCAGAATGCATAGATAGAAGGCAAGTAAGCGTTCCATGGCTTTATTTCGCTTAGTTGCTTACTCTTGAGTAGAACTGCATATTCACTCCAGGAATAAGCACATTTGTCAAATGAGTCAAATTGAAGCAAAACACATTGTTGGAGTGTCAGAATGCATAGATAGAAGGCAAATAAGCGTTCCATGGCTTTATTTCGCTTAGTTGCTTACTCTTGAGTAGAACTGCATATTCACTCCAGGAATACGCACCTTTGTCAAATGAGTCAAATTGAAGCAAAACACATTGTTGGAGTGTCAGAATGCATAGATAGAAGGCAAATGAGCGTTCCATGGCTTTATTTCGCTTAGTTGCTTACTATTGAGTAGAACTGCATATTCACTCCAGGAATACGCACCTTTGTCAAATGAGTCAAATTGAAGCCAAACACATTGTTGGAGTGTCAGAATGCATAGATAGAAGGCAAATAAGCGTTCCATGGCTTTATTTCGCTTAGTTGCTTACTCTTGAGTAGAACTGCATATCCACTCCAGGAATAAGCACATTTGTCAAATGAGTCAAATTGAAGCAGAACACATTGTTGGCGTGTCAGAATGCATAGATAGAAGGCAAATAAGCGTTCCATGGCTTTATTTCGCTTAGTTGCTTACTCTTGAGTAGAACTGCATATTCACTCCAGGAATAAGCACATTTGTCAAATGAGTCAAATTGAAGCAAAACACATTGTTGGAGTGTCAGAATGCATAGATAGAAGGCAAATAAGCGTTCCATGGCTTTATTTCGCTTAGTTGCTTACTCTTGAGTAGAACTGCATATTCACTCCAGGAATAAGCACCTTTGTCAAATGAGTCAAATTGAAGCAGAACACATTGTTGGAGTGTCAGAATGCATAGATAGAAGGCAAATAAGCGTTCCATGGCTTTATTTCGCTTAGTTGCTTACTCTTGAGTAGAACTGCATATTCACTCCAGGAATACGCACCTTTGTCAAATGAGTCAAATTGAAGCAAAACACATTGTTGGAGTGTCAGAATGCATAGATAGAAGGCAAATGAGCGTTCCATGGCTTTATTTCGCTTAGTTGCTTACTCTTGAGTAGAACTGCATATTCACTCCAGGAATAATCACATTTGTCAAATGGGTCAAATTGAAGCAAAACACATTGTTGGAGTGTCAGAATGCATAGATAGAAGGCAAATAAGCGTTCCATGGTTTTATTTCGCTTAGTTGCTTACTCTTGAGTAGAACTGCATATTCACTCCAGGAATACGCACCTTTGTCAAATGAGTCAAATTGAAGCAAAACACATTGTTGGAGTGTCAGAATGCATAGATAGAAAGCAAATAAGCGTTCCATGGCTTTATTTCGCTTAGTTGCTTACTCTTGAGTAGAACTGCATATTCACTCCAGGAATAAACACATTTGTCAAATGAGTCAAATTGAAGCAAAACACATTGTTGGAGTGTCAGAATGCATAGATAGAAGGCAAATAAGCGTTCCATGGCTTTATTTCGCTTAGTTGCTTACTCTTGAGTAGAACTGCATATTCACTCCAGGAATAAGCACCTTTGTCAAATGAGTCAAATTGAAGCAAAACACATTGTTGGAGTGTCAGAATGCATAGATAGAAGGCAAATAAGCGTTCCATGGCTTTATTTCGCTTAGTTGCTTACTCTTGAGTAGAACTGCATATTCACTCCAGGAATAAACACATTTGTCAAATTAGTAAAATTGAAGCAGAACACATTGTTGGAGTGTCAGAATGCATAGATAGAAGGCAAATAAGCGTTCCATGGCTTTATTTCGCTTAGTTGCTTACTCTTGAGTAGAACTGCATATTCACTCCAGGAATAAGCACCTTTGTCAAATGAGTCATATTGAAGCAAAACTCATTGTTGGAGTGTCAGAATGCATAGATAGAAGGCAAATAAGCGTTCCATGGCTTTATTTCGCTTAGTTGCTTACTCTTGAGTAGAACTGCATATTCACTCCAGGAATACGCACCTTTGTCAAATGAGTCAAATTGAAGCAAAACACATTGTTGGAGTGTCAGAATGCATAGATAGAAGGCAAATGAGCGTTCCATGGCTTTATTTCAAATGAGTCAAATTGAAGCAGAACACATTGTTGGAGTGTCAGAATGCATAGGTAGAAGGCAAATAAGCGTTCCATGGCTTTATTTCGCTTAGTTGCTTACTCTTGAGTAGAACTGCATATTCACTCCAGGAATAAACACCTTTGTCAAATGAGTCATATTGAAGCAGAACACATTGTTGGAGTGTCAGAATGCATAGATAGAAGGCAAATAAGCGTTCCATGGCTTTATTTCGCTTAGTTGCTTACTCTTGAGTAGAACTGCATATTCACTCCAGGAATAAGCACATTTGTCAAATGAGTCAAATTGAAGCAGAACACATTGTTGGAGTGTCAGAATGCATAGATAGAAGGCAAATAAGCGTTCCATGGCTTTATTTCGCTTAGTTGCTTACTCTTGAGTAGAACTGCATATTCACTCCAGGAAGAAGTACATTTGTCAAATGAGTCAAATTGAAGCAGAACACATTGTTTGAGTGTCAGAATGCATAGATAGAAGGCAAATAAGCGTTCCATGGCTTTATTTCGCTTAGTTGCTTACTCTTGAGTAGAACTGCATATTCACTCCAGGAATAAACTTCTTTGTCAAATGAGTCAAATTGAAGCAGAACACATTGTTGGAGTGTCAGAATGCATAGATAGAAGGCAAATAAGCGTTCCATGTCTTTATTTCGCTTAGTTGCTTACTCTTGAGTAGAACTGCATATTCACTCCAGGAATACGCACCTTTGTCAAATGAGTCAAATTGAAGCCAAACACATTGTTGGAGTGTCAGAATGCATAGATAGAAGGCAAATAAGCGTTCCATGGCTTTATTTCGCTTAGTTGCTTACTCTTGAGTAGAACTGCATATCCACTCCAGGAATAAGCACATTTGTCAAATGAGTCAAATTGAAGCAGAACACATTGTTGGCGTGTCAGAATGCATAGATAGAAGGCAAATAAGCGTTCCATGGCTTTATTTCGCTTAGTTGCTTACTCTTGAGTAGAACTGCATATTCACTCCAGGAATAAGCACATTTGTCAAATGAGTCAAATTGAAGCAAAACACATTGTTGGAGTGTCAGAATGCATAGATAGAAGGCAAATAAGCGTTCCATGGCTTTATTTCGCTTAGTTGCTTACTCTTGAGTAGAACTGCATATTCACTCCAGGAATAAGCACCTTTGTCAAATGAGTCAAATTGAAGCAGAACACATTGTTGGAGTGTCAGAATGCATAGATAGAAGGCAAATAAGCGTTCCATGGCTTTATTTCGCTTAGTTGCTTACTCTTGAGTAGAACTGCATATTCACTCCAGGAATACGCACCTTTGTCAAATGAGTCAAATTGAAGCAAAACACATTGTTGGAGTGTCAGAATGCATAGATAGAAGGCAAATGAGCGTTCCATGGCTTTATTTCGCTTAGTTGCTTACTCTTGAGTAGAACTGCATATTCACTCCAGGAATAATCACATTTGTCAAATGAGTCAAATTGAAGCAAAACACATTGTTGGAGTGTCAGAATGCATAGATAGAAGGCAAATAAGCGTTCCATGGCTTTATTTCGCTTAGTTGCTTACTCTTGAGTAGAACTGCATATTCACTCCAGGAATACGCACCTTTGTCAAATGAGTCAAATTGAAGCCAAACACATTGTTGGAGTGTCAGAATGCATAGATAGAAGGCAAATAAGCGTTCCATGGCTTTATTTCGCTTAGTTGCTTACTCTTGAGTAGAACTGCATATCCACTCCAGGAATAAGCACATTTGTCAAATGAGTCAAATTGAAGCAGAACACATTGTTGGCGTGTCAGAATGCATAGATAGAAGGCAAATAAGCGTTCCATGGCTTTATTTCGCTTAGTTGCTTACTCTTGAGTAGAACTGCATATTCACTCCAGGAATAAGCACATTTGTCAAATGAGTCAAATTGAAGCAAAACACATTGTTGGAGTGTCAGAATGCATAGATAGAAGGCAAATAAGCGTTCCATGGCTTTATTTCGCTTTGTTGCTTACTCTTGAGTAGAACTGCATATTCACTCCAGGAATAAGCACCTTTGTCAAATGAGTCAAATTGAAGCAGAACACATTGTTGGAGTGTCAGAATGCATAGATAGAAGGCAAATAAGCGTTCCATGGCTTTATTTCGCTTAGTTGCTTACTCTTGAGTAGAACTGCATATTCACTCCAGGAATACGCACCTTTGTCAAATGAGTCAAATTGAAGCAAAACACATTGTTGGAGTGTCAGAATGCATAGATAGAAGGCAAATGAGCGTTCCATGGCTTTATTTCGCTTAGTTGCTTACTCTTGAGTAGAACTGCATATTCACTCCAGGAATAATCACATTTGTCAAATGGGTCAAATTGAAGCAAAACACATTGTTGGAGTGTCAGAATGCATAGATAGAAGGCAAATAAGCGTTCCATGGCTTTATTTCGCTTAGTTGCTTACTCTTGAGTAGAACTGCATATTCACTCCAGGAATACGCACCTTTGTCAAATGAGTCAAATTGAAGCAAAACACATTGTTGGAGTGTCAGAATGCATAGATAGAAGGCAAATAAGCGTTCCATGGCTTTATTTCGCTTAGTTGCTTACTCTTGAGTAGAACTGCATATTCACTCCAGGAATAAACACATTTGTCAAATGAGTCAAATTGAAGCAAAACACATTGTTGGAGTGTCAGAATGCATAGATAGAAGGCAAATAAGCGTTCCATGGCTTTATTTCGCTTAGTTGCTTACTCTTGAGTAGAACTGCATATTCACTCCAGGAATAAGCACCTTTGTCAAATGAGTCAAATTGAAGCAAAACACATTGTTGGAGTGTCAGAATGCATAGATAGAAGGCAAATAAGCGTTCCATGGCTTTATTTCGCTTAGTTGCTTACTCTTGAGTAGAACTGCATATTCACTCCAGGAATAAGCACATTTGTCAAATGAGTCAAATTGAAGCAGAACACATTGTTGGAGTGTCAGAATGCATAGATAGAAGGCAAATAAGCGTTCCATGGCTTTATTTCGCTTAGTTGCTTACTCTTGAGTAGAACTGCATATTCACTCCAGGAATAAGCACCTTTGTCAAATGAGTCATATTGAAGCAAAACTCATTGTTGGAGTGTCAGAATGCATAGATAGAAGGCAAATAAGCGTTCCATGGCTTTATTTCGCTTAGTTGCTTACTCTTGAGTAGAACTGCATATTCACTCCAGGAATACGCACCTTTGTCAAATGAGTCAAATTGAAGCAAAACACATTGTTGGAGTGTCAGAATGCATAGATAGAAGGCAAATGAGCGTTCCATGGCTTTATTTCAAATGAGTCAAATTGAAGCAGAACACATTGTTGGAGTGTCAGAATGCATAGGTAGAAGGCAAATAAGCGTTCCATGGCTTTATTTCGCTTAGTTGCTTACTCTTGAGTAGAACTGCATATTCACTCCAGGAATAAACACCTTTGTCAAATGAGTCATATTGAAGCAGAACACATTGTTGGAGTGTCAGAATGCATAGATAGAAGGCAAATAAGCGTTCCATGGCTTTATTTCGCTTAGTTGCTTACTCTTGAGTAGAACTGCATATTCACTCCAGGAATAAGCACATTTGTCAAATGAGTCAAATTGAAGCAGAACACATTGTTGGAGTGTCAGAATGCATAGATAGAAGGCAAATAAGCGTTCCATGGCTTTATTTCGCTTAGTTGCTTACTCTTGAGTAGAACTGCATATTCACTCCAGGAAGAAGTACATTTGTCAAATGAGTCAAATTGAAGCAGAACACATTGTTTGAGTGTCAGAATGCATAGATAGAAGGCAAATAAGCGTTCCATGTCTTTATTTCGCTTAGTTGCTTACTCTTGAGTAGAACTGCATATTCACTCCAGGAATACGCACCTTTGTCAAATGAGTCAAATTGAAGCCGAACACATTGTTGGAGTGTCAGAATGCATAGATAGAAGGCAAATAAGCGTTCCATGGCTTTATTTCGCTTAGTTGCTTACTCTTGAGTAGAACTGCATATCCACTCCAGGAATAAGCACATTTGTCAAATGAGTCAAATTGAAGCAGAACACATTGTTGGCGTGTCAGAATGCATAGATAGAAGGCAAATAAGCGTTCCATGGCTTTATTTCGCTTAGTTGCTTACTCTTGAGTAGAACTGCATATTCACTCCAGGAATAAGCACATTTGTCAAATGAGTCAAATTGAAGCAAAACACATTGTTGGAGTGTCAGAATGCATAGATAGAAGGCAAATAAGCGTTCCATGGCTTTATTTCGCTTAGTTGCTTACTCTTGAGTAGAACTGCATATTCACTCCAGGAATAAGCACCTTTGTCAAATGAGTCAAATTGAAGCAGAACACATTGTTGGAGTGTCAGAATGCATAGATAGAAGGCAAATAAGCGTTCCATGGCTTTATTTCGCTTAGTTGCTTACTCTTGAGTAGAACTGCATATTCACTCCAGGAATACGCACCTTTGTCAAATGAGTCAAATTGAAGCAAAACACATTGTTGGAGTGTCAGAATGCATAGATAGAAGGCAAATGAGCGTTCCATGGCTTTATTTCGCTTAGTTGCTTACTCTTGAGTAGAACTGCATATTCACTCCAGGAATAATCACATTTGTCAAATGAGTCAAATTGAAGCAAAACACATTGTTGGAGTGTCAGAATGCATAGATAGAAGGCAAATAAGCGTTCCATGGCTTTATTTCGCTTAGTTGCTTACTCTTGAGTAGAACTGCATATTCACTCCAGGAATACGCACCTTTGTCAAATGAGTCAAATTGAAGCAAAACACATTGTTGGAGTGTCAGAATGCATAGATAGAAGGCAAATAAGCGTTCCATGGCTTTATTTCGCTTAGTTGCTTACTCTTGAGTAGAACTGCATATTCACTCCAGGAATAAACACATTTGTCAAATGAGTCAAATTGAAGCAAAACACATTGTTGGAGTGTCAGAATGCATAGATAGAAGGCAAATAAGCGTTCCATGGCTTTATTTCGCTTAGCTGCTTACTCTTGAGTAGAACTGCATATTCACTCCAGGAATAAGCACCTTTGTCAAATGAGTCAAATTGAAGCAAAACTCATTGTTGGAGTGTCAGAATGCATAGATAGAAGGCAAATAAGCGTTCCATGGCTTTATTTCGCTTAGTTGCTTACTCTTGAGTAGAACTGCATATTCACTCCAGGAATACGCACCTTTGTCAAATGAGTCAAATTGAAGCAAAACACATTGTTGGAGTGTCAGAATGCATAGATAGAAGGCAAATGAGCGTTCCATGGCTTTATTTCAAATTGAGTAGAACTGCATGTTCACTCCAGGAATAAGCACCTTTGTAAAATGAGTCAAATTGAAGCAGAACACATTGTTGGAGTGTCAGAATGCATAGATAGAAGGCAAATAAGCGTTCCATGGCTTTATTTCGCTTAGTTGCTTACTCTTGAGTAGAACTGCATGTTCCCTCCAGGAATAAGCACCTTTGTAAAATGAGTCAAATTGAAGCAAAACACATTGTTGGAGTTTCAGAATGCATAGATAGAAGGCAAATGAGCGTTCCATGGCTTTATTTCAAATTGAGTAGAACTGCATGTTCACTCCAGGAATAAGCACCTTTGTAAAATGAGTCAAATTGAAGCAGAACACATTGTTGGAGTGTCAGAATGCATAGATAGAAGGCAAATAAGCGTTCCATGGCTTTATTTCGCTTAGTTGCTTACTCTTGAGTAGAACTGCATGTTCCCTCCAGGAATAAGCACCTTTGTAAAATGAGTCAAATTGAAGCAGAACACATTGTTGGAGTGTCAGAATGCATAGATAGAAGGCAAATAAGCGTTCCATGGCTTCATTTCGCTTAGCTTACTCTTGAGTAGAACTGCATGTTCACTCCAGGAATAAACACCTTTGTAAAATGAGTCAAATTGAAGCAGAACACATTTTTGGAGTGTCAGAATGCATAGATAGAAGGCAAATAAGCGTTCCATGGCTTTATTTCGCTTAGTTGCTTACTCTTGAGTAGAACTGCATGTTCACTCCAGGAATAAGCACCTTTGTAAAATGAGTCAAATTGAAGCAGAACACATTGTTGGAGTGTCAGAATGCACAGATAGAAGGCAAATAAGCGTTCCATGGCTTTATTTCGCTTAGTTGCTTACTCTTGAGTAGAACTGCATGTTCACTCCAGGAATAAGCACCTTTGTAAAATGAGTCAAATTGAAGCAGAACACATTGTTGGCGTGTCAGAATGCATAGATAGAAGGCAAATAAGCGTTCCATGGCTTTATTTCGCTTAGTTGCTTACTCTTGAGTAGAACTGCATATTCACTCCAGGAATAAGCACATTTGTCAAATGAGTCAAATTGAAGCAAAACACATTGTTGGAGTGTCAGAATGCATAGATAGAAGGCAAATAAGCGTTCCATGGCTTTATTTCGCTTAGTTGCTTACTCTTGAGTAGAACTGCATATTCACTCCAGGAATAAGCACCTTTGTCAAATGAGTCAAATTGAAGCAGAACACATTGTTGGAGTGTCAGAATGCATAGATAGAAGGCAAATAAGCGTTCCATGGCTTTATTTCGCTTAGTTGCTTACTCTTGAGTAGAACTGCATATTCACTCCAGGAATACGCACCTTTGTCAAATGAGTCAAATTGAAGCAAAACACATTGTTGGAGTGTCAGAATGCATAGATAGAAGGCAAATGAGCGTTCCATGGCTTTATTTCGCTTAGTTGCTTACTCTTGAGTAGAACTGCATATTCACTCCAGGAATAATCACATTTGTCAAATGAGTCAAATTGAAGCAAAACACATTGTTGGAGTGTCAGAATGCATAGATAGAAGGCAAATAAGCGTTCCATGGCTTTATTTCGCTTAGTTGCTTACTCTTGAGTAGAACTGCATATTCACTCCAGGAATACGCACCTTTGTCAAATGAGTCAAATTGAAGCCAAACACATTGTTGGAGTGTCAGAATGCATAGATAGAAGGCAAATAAGCGTTCCATGGCTTTATTTCGCTTAGTTGCTTACTCTTGAGTAGAACTGCATATCCACTCCAGGAATAAGCACATTTGTCAAATGAGTCAAATTGAAGCAGAACACATTGTTGGCGTGTCAGAATGCATAGATAGAAGGCAAATAAGCGTTCCATGGCTTTATTTCGCTTAGTTGCTTACTCTTGAGTAGAACTGCATATTCACTCCAGGAATAAGCACATTTGTCAAATGAGTCAAATTGAAGCAAAACACATTGTTGGAGTGTCAGAATGCATAGATAGAAGGCAAATAAGCGTTCCATGGCTTTATTTCGCTTTGTTGCTTACTCTTGAGTAGAACTGCATATTCACTCCAGGAATAAGCACCTTTGTCAAATGAGTCAAATTGAAGCAGAACACATTGTTGGAGTGTCAGAATGCATAGATAGAAGGCAAATAAGCGTTCCATGGCTTTATTTCGCTTAGTTGCTTACTCTTGAGTAGAACTGCATATTCACTCCAGGAATACGCACCTTTGTCAAATGAGTCAAATTGAAGCAAAACACATTGTTGGAGTGTCAGAATGCATAGATAGAAGGCAAATGAGCGTTCCATGGCTTTATTTCGCTTAGTTGCTTACTCTTGAGTAGAACTGCATATTCACTCCAGGAATAATCACATTTGTCAAATGGGTCAAATTGAAGCAAAACACATTGTTGGAGTGTCAGAATGCATAGATAGAAGGCAAATAAGCGTTCCATGGCTTTATTTCGCTTAGTTGCTTACTCTTGAGTAGAACTGCATATTCACTCCAGGAATACGCACCTTTGTCAAATGAGTCAAATTGAAGCAAAACACATTGTTGGAGTGTCAGAATGCATAGATAGAAGGCAAATAAGCGTTCCATGGCTTTATTTCGCTTAGTTGCTTACTCTTGAGTAGAACTGCATATTCACTCCAGGAATAAACACATTTGTCAAATGAGTCAAATTGAAGCAAAACACATTGTTGGAGTGTCAGAATGCATAGATAGAAGGCAAATAAGCGTTCCATGGCTTTATTTCGCTTAGTTGCTTACTCTTGAGTAGAACTGCATATTCACTCCAGGAATAAGCACCTTTGTCAAATGAGTCAAATTGAAGCAAAACACATTGTTGGAGTGTCAGAATGCATAGATAGAAGGCAAATAAGCGTTCCATGGCTTTATTTCGCTTAGTTGCTTACTCTTGAGTAGAACTGCATATTCACTCCAGGAATAAGCACATTTGTCAAATGAGTCAAATTGAAGCAGAACACATTGTTGGAGTGTCAGAATGCATAGATAGAAGGCAAATAAGCGTTCCATGGCTTTATTTCGCTTAGTTGCTTACTCTTGAGTAGAACTGCATATTCACTCCAGGAATAAGCACCTTTGTCAAATGAGTCATATTGAAGCAAAACTCATTGTTGGAGTGTCAGAATGCATAGATAGAAGGCAAATAAGCGTTCCATGGCTTTATTTCGCTTAGTTGCTTACTCTTGAGTAGAACTGCATATTCACTCCAGGAATACGCACCTTTGTCAAATGAGTCAAATTGAAGCAAAACACATTGTTGGAGTGTCAGAATGCATAGATAGAAGGCAAATGAGCGTTCCATGGCTTTATTTCAAATGAGTCAAATTGAAGCAGAACACATTGTTGGAGTGTCAGAATGCATAGGTAGAAGGCAAATAAGCGTTCCATGGCTTTATTTCGCTTAGTTGCTTACTCTTGAGTAGAACTGCATATTCACTCCAGGAATAAACACCTTTGTCAAATGAGTCATATTGAAGCAGAACACATTGTTGGAGTGTCAGAATGCATAGATAGAAGGCAAATAAGCGTTCCATGGCTTTATTTCGCTTAGTTGCTTACTCTTGAGTAGAACTGCATATTCACTCCAGGAATAAGCACATTTGTCAAATGAGTCAAATTGAAGCAGAACACATTGTTGGAGTGTCAGAATGCATAGATAGAAGGCAAATAAGCGTTCCATGGCTTTATTTCGCTTAGTTGCTTACTCTTGAGTAGAACTGCATATTCACTCCAGGAAGAAGTACATTTGTCAAATGAGTCAAATTGAAGCAGAACACATTGTTTGAGTGTCAGAATGCATAGATAGAAGGCAAATAAGCGTTCCATGGCTTTATTTCGCTTAGTTGCTTACTCTTGAGTAGAACTGCATATTCACTCCAGGAATAAACTTCTTTGTCAAATGAGTCAAATTGAAGCAGAACACATTGTTGGAGTGTCAGAATGCATAGATAGAAGGCAAATAAGCGTTCCATGTCTTTATTTCGCTTAGTTGCTTACTCTTGAGTAGAACTGCATATTCACTCCAGGAATACGCACCTTTGTCAAATGAGTCAAATTGAAGCCAAACACATTGTTGGAGTGTCAGAATGCATAGATAGAAGGCAAATAAGCGTTCCATGGCTTTATTTCGCTTAGTTGCTTACTCTTGAGTAGAACTGCATATCCACTCCAGGAATAAGCACATTTGTCAAATGAGTCAAATTGAAGCAGAACACATTGTTGGCGTGTCAGAATGCATAGATAGAAGGCAAATAAGCGTTCCATGGCTTTATTTCGCTTAGTTGCTTACTCTTGAGTAGAACTGCATATTCACTCCAGGAATAAGCACATTTGTCAAATGAGTCAAATTGAAGCAAAACACATTGTTGGAGTGTCAGAATGCATAGATAGAAGGCAAATAAGCGTTCCATGGCTTTATTTCGCTTAGTTGCTTACTCTTGAGTAGAACTGCATATTCACTCCAGGAATAAGCACCTTTGTCAAATGAGTCAAATTGAAGCAGAACACATTGTTGGAGTGTCAGAATGCATAGATAGAAGGCAAATAAGCGTTCCATGGCTTTATTTCGCTTAGTTGCTTACTCTTGAGTAGAACTGCATATTCACTCCAGGAATACGCACCTTTGTCAAATGAGTCAAATTGAAGCAAAACACATTGTTGGAGTGTCAGAATGCATAGATAGAAGGCAAATGAGCGTTCCATGGCTTTATTTCGCTTAGTTGCTTACTCTTGAGTAGAACTGCATATTCACTCCAGGAATAATCACATTTGTCAAATGAGTCAAATTGAAGCAAAACACATTGTTGGAGTGTCAGAATGCATAGATAGAAGGCAAATAAGCGTTCCATGGCTTTATTTCGCTTAGTTGCTTACTCTTGAGTAGAACTGCATATTCACTCCAGGAATACGCACCTTTGTCAAATGAGTCAAATTGAAGCAAAACACATTGTTGGAGTGTCAGAATGCATAGATAGAAGGCAAATAAGCGTTCCATGGCTTTATTTCGCTTAGTTGCTTACTCTTGAGTAGAACTGCATATTCACTCCAGGAATAAACACATTTGTCAAATGAGTCAAATTGAAGCAAAACACATTGTTGGAGTGTCAGAATGCATAGATAGAAGGCAAATAAGCGTTCCATGGCTTTATTTCGCTTAGCTGCTTACTCTTGAGTAGAACTGCATATTCACTCCAGGAATAAGCACCTTTGTCAAATGAGTCAAATTGAAGCAAAACTCATTGTTGGAGTGTCAGAATGCATAGATAGAAGGCAAATAAGCGTTCCATGGCTTTATTTCGCTTAGTTGCTTACTCTTGAGTAGAACTGCATATTCACTCCAGGAATACGCACCTTTGTCAAATGAGTCAAATTGAAGCAAAACACATTGTTGGAGTGTCAGAATGCATAGATAGAAGGCAAATGAGCGTTCCATGGCTTTATTTCAAATTGAGTAGAACTGCATGTTCACTCCAGGAATAAGCACCTTTGTAAAATGAGTCAAATTGAAGCAGAACACATTGTTGGAGTGTCAGAATGCATAGATAGAAGGCAAATAAGCGTTCCATGGCTTTATTTCGCTTAGTTGCTTACTCTTGAGTAGAACTGCATGTTCCCTCCAGGAATAAGCACCTTTGTAAAATGAGTCAAATTGAAGCAAAACACATTGTTGGAGTTTCAGAATGCATAGATAGAAGGCAAATGAGCGTTCCATGGCTTTATTTCAAATTGAGTAGAACTGCATGTTCACTCCAGGAATAAGCACCTTTGTAAAATGAGTCAAATTGAAGCAGAACACATTGTTGGAGTGTCAGAATGCATAGATAGAAGGCAAATAAGCGTTCCATGGCTTTATTTCGCTTAGTTGCTTACTCTTGAGTAGAACTGCATGTTCCCTCCAGGAATAAGCACCTTTGTAAAATGAGTCAAATTGAAGCAGAACACATTGTTGGAGTGTCAGAATGCATAGATAGAAGGCAAATAAGCGTTCCATGGCTTCATTTCGCTTAGCTTACTCTTGAGTAGAACTGCATGTTCACTCCAGGAATAAACACCTTTGTAAAATGAGTCAAATTGAAGCAGAACACATTTTTGGAGTGTCAGAATGCATAGATAGAAGGCAAATAAGCGTTCCATGGCTTTATTTCGCTTAGTTGCTTACTCTTGAGTAGAACTGCATGTTCACTCCAGGAATAAGCACCTTTGTAAAATGAGTCAAATTGAAGCAGAACACATTGTTGGAGTGTCAGAATGCACAGATAGAAGGCAAATAAGCGTTCCATGGCTTTATTTCGCTTAGTTGCTTACTCTTGAGTAGAACTGCATGTTCACTCCAGGAATAAGCACCTTTGTAAAATGAGTCAAATTGAAGCAGAACACATTGTTGGCGTGTCAGAATGCATAGATAGAAGGCAAATAAGCGTTCCATGGCTTTATTTCGCTTAGTTGCTTACTCTTGAATAGAACTGCATGTTCACTCCAGAAAAAAGCACCTTTGTAAAATGAGTCAAATTGAAGCAGAACACATTGTTGGAGTGTCAGAATACATAGATAGAAGGCAAATAAGCGTTCCATGGCTTTATTTCGCTTAGTTGCTTACTCTTGAGTAGAACTGCATGTTCACTCCAGGAATAAGCACCTTTGTAAAATGAGTCAAATTGAAGCAGAACACATTGTTGGAGTGTCAGAATGCATAGATAGAAGGCAAATAAGCGTTCCATGGCTTTATTTCGCTTAGTTAATTACTCTTGAGTAGAACTGCATGTTCACTCCAGGAATAAGCTCCTTTGTAAAATGAGTCAAATTGAAGCAGAACACATTGTTGGAGTGTCAGAATGCATAGATAGAAGGCAAATAAGCGTTCCATGGCTTTATTTCGCTTAGTTGCTTACTCTTGAGTAGAACTGCATGTTCACTCCAGGAATAAGCACCTTTGTAAAATGAGTCAAATTGAAGCAGAACACATTGTTGGAGTGTCAGAATGCATAGATAGAAGGCAAATAAGCGTTGCATGGCTTTATTTCGCTTAGTTGCTTACTCTTGAGTAGAACTGCATGTTCACTCCAGGAATAAGCACCTTTGTAAAATGAGTCAAATTGAAGCAGAACACATTGTTGGCGTGTCAGAATGCATAGATAGAAGGCAAATAAGCGTTCCATGGCTTTATTTCGCTTAGTTGCTTACTCTTGAGTAGAACTGCATGTTCCCTCCAGGAATAAGCACCTTTGTAAAATGAGTCAAATTGAAGCAGAACACATTGTTGGAGTGTCAGAATGCATAGATAGAAGACAAATAAGCGTTCCATGGCTTTATTTCGCTTAGTTGCTTACTCTTGAGTAGAACTGCATGTTCACTCCAGGAATAAGCACCTTTGTAAAATGAGTCAAATTGAAGCAGAACACATTGTTGGAGTGTCAGAATGCATAGATAGAAGGCAAATAAGCGTTCCATGGCTTTATTTCGCTTAGTTGCTTACTCTTGAGTAGAACTGCATGTTCACTCCAGGAATAAGCACCTTTGTAAAATGAGTCAAATTGAAGCAGAACACATTGTTGGCGTGTCAGAATGCATAGATAGAAGGCAAATAAGCGTTCCATGGCTTTATTTCACTTAGTTGCTTACTCTTGAGTAGAACTGCATGTTCACTCCAGGAAAAAAGCACCTTTGTAAAATGAGTCAATTTGAAGCAGAACACATTGTTGGAGTGTCAGAATGCATAGATAGAAGGCAAATAAGCGTTCCATGGCTTCATTTCGCTTAGCTTACTCTTGAGTAGAACTGCATGTTCACTCCAGGAATAAGCACCTTAGTAAAATGAGTCAATTTGAAGCAGAACACATTGTTGGAGTGTCAGAATGCATAGATAGATGGCAAATAAGCGTTCCATGGCTTTATTTTGCTTAGTTGCTTACTCTTGAGTAGAACTGCATGTTCACTCCAGGAATAAGCACCTTTGTAAAATGAGTCAAATTGAAGCAGAACACATTGTTGGAATGTCAGAATGCATAGATAGAAGGCAAATAAGCGTTCCATGGATTTATTTCGCTTAGTTGCTTACTCTTGAGTAGAACTGCATGTTCACTCCAGGAATAAGCACCTTTGTAAAATGAGTCAAATTGAAGCAGAACATATTGTTGGCGTGTCAGAATGCATAGATAGAAGGCAAATAAGCGTTCTATGGCTTTATTTCGCTTAGTTGCTTACTCTTGAGTAGAACTGCATGTTCACTCCAGGAATAAACACCTTTGTAAAATGAGTCAAATTGAAGCAGAACACATTTTTGGAGTGCCAGAATGCATAGATAGAAGGCAAATAAGCGTTCCATGGATTTATTTCGCTTAGTTGCTTACTCTTGAGTAGAACTGCATGTTCACTCCAGGAATAAGCACCTTTGTAAAATGAGTCAAATTGAAGCAGAACATATTGTTGGCGTGTCAGAATGCATAGATAGAAGGCAAATAAGCGTTCCATGGCTTTATTTCGCTTAGTTGCTTACTCTTGAGTAGAGCTGCATGTTCACTCCAGGAAAAAAGCACCTTTGTAAAATGAGTCAATTTGAAGCAGAACAGATTGTTGGAGTGTCAGAATGCATAGATAGAAGGCAAATAAGCGTTCCGTGGCTTTATTTCGCTTAGTTGCTTACTCTTGAGTAGAACTGCATATTCACTCCAGGAATAAGCACCTTTGTAAAATGAGTCAAATTGAAGCAGAACACATTGTTGGAGTGTCAGAATGCATAGATAGAAGGCAAATAAGCGTTCTATGGCTTTATTTCGCTTAGTTGCTTACTCTTCAGTAGAACTGCATGTTCACTCCAGGAATAAGCACCTTTGTAAAATGAGTCAAATTGAAGCAGAACACATTGTTGGAGTGTCAGAATGCATAGATAGAAGGCAAATAAGCGTTCCATGGCTTTATTTCGCTTAGTTGCTTACTCTTGATTAGAACTGCATGTTCACTCCAGGAATAAGCACCTTTGTAAAATGAGTCAAATTGAAGCAGAACACATTGTTGGAGTGTCAGAATGCATAGATAGAAGGCAAATAAGCCTTCCGTGGCTTTATTTCGCTTAGTTAATTACTCTTGAGTAGAACTGCATGTTCACTCCAGGAACAAGCACCTTTGGAAAATGAGTCAAATTGAAGCAGAACACATTGTTGGCGTGTCAGAATGCATAGATAGAAGGCAAATAAGCGTTCCATGGCTTTATTTCGCTTAGTTGCTTACTCTTGAGTAGAACTGCATGTTCACTCCAGGAAAAAAGCACCTTTGTAAAATGAGTCAATTTGAAGCAGAACACATTGTTGGAGTGTCAGAATGCATAGATAGACGGCAAATAAGCCTTCCGTGGCTTTATTTCGCTTAGTTAATTACTCTTGAGTAGAACTGCATGTTCACTCCAGGAACAAGCACCTTTGGAAAATGAGTCAAATTGAAGCAGAACACATTGTTGGCGTGTCAGAATGCATAGATAGAAGGCAAATAAGCGTTCCATGGCTTTATTTCGCTTAGTTGCTTACTCTTGAGTAGAACTGCATGTTCACTCCAGGAAAAAAGCACCTTTGTAAAATGAGTCAATTTGAAGCAGAACACATTGTTGGAGTGTCAGAATGCATAGATAGACGGCAAATAAGCGTTACGTGGCTTCATTTCGCTTAGTTGCTTACTCTTGAGTAGAACTGCATGTTCACTCCAGGAATAAGCACCTTTGTAAAATGAGTCAAATTGAAGCAGAACACATTGTTGGAGTGTCAGAATGCATAGATAGAAGGCAAATAAGCGTTCTATGGCTTTATTTCGCTTAGTTGCTTACTCTTGAGTAGAACTGCATGTTCACTCCAGGAATAAGCACCTTTGTAAAATGAGTCAAATTGAAGCAGAACACATTGTTGGAGTGTCAGAATGCATAGATAGAAGGCAAATAAGCGTTCCATGGCTTTATTTCGCTTAGTTGCTTACTCTTGATTAGAACTGCATGTTCACTCCAGGAATAAGCACCTTTGTAAAATGAGTCAAATTGAAGCAGAACACATTGTTGGAGTGTCAGAATGCATAGATAGAAGGCAAATAAGCCTTCCGTGGCTTTATTTCGCTTAGTTAATTACTCTTGAGTAGAACTGCATGTTCACTCCAGGAACAAGCACCTTTGGAAAATGAGTCAAATTGAAGCAGAACACATTGTTGGCGTGTCAGAATGCATAGATAGAAGGCAAATAAGCGTTCCATGGCTTTATTTCGCTTAGTTGCTTACTCTTGAGTAGAACTGCATGTTCACTCCAGGAAAAAAGCACCTTTGTAAAATGAGTCAATTTGAAGCAGAACACATTGTTGGAGTGTCAGAATGCATAGATAGACGGCAAATAACCGTTACGTGGCTTCATTTCGCTTAGTTGCTTACTCTTGAGTAGAACTGCATGTTCACTCCAGGAATAAGCACCTTTGTAAAATGAGTCAAATTGAAGCAGAACACATTGTTGGAGTGTCAGAATGCATAGATAGAAGGCAAATAAGCGTTCCATGGCTTTATTTCGCTTAGTTGCTTACTCTTGAGTAGAACTGCATGTTCCCTCCAGGAATAAGCACCTTTGTAAAATGAGTCAAATTGAAGCAGAACACATTGTTGGAGTGTCAGAATGCATAGATAGAAGGCAAATAAGCGTTCCATGGCTTTATTTCGCTTAGTTGCTTACTCTTGAGTAGAACTGCATGTTCACTCCAGGAATAAGCACCTTTGTAAAATGAGTCAAATTGAAGCAGAACACATTGTTGGAGTGTCAGAATGCATAGATAGAAGGCAAATAAGCGTTCCATGGCTTTATTTCGCTTAGTTGCTTACTCTTGAGTAGAACTGCATGTTCACTCCAGGAAAAAAGCACCTTTGTAAAATGAGTCAATTTGAAGCAGAACACATTGTTGGAGTGTCAGAATGCATAGATATACGGCAAATAAGCGTTACGTGGCTTCATTTCGCTTTGTTGCTTACTCTTGAGTAGAACTGCATGTTCACTCCAGGAATAAGCACCTTTGTAAAATGAGTCAAATTGAAGCAGAACACATTGTTGGAGTGTCAGAATGCATAGATAGAAGGCAAATAAGCGTTCCATGGCTTTATTTCGCTTAGTTGCTTACTCTTGAGTAGAACTGCATGTTCCCTCCAGGAATAAGCACCTTTGTAAAATGAGTCAAATTGAAGCAGAACCATTGTTGGAGTGTCAGAATGCATAGATAGAAGGCAAATAAGCGTTCCATGGCTTTATTTCGCTTAGTTGCTTACTCTTGAGTAGAACTGCATGTTCACTCCAGGAATAAGCACCTTTGTAAAATGAGTCAAATTGAAGCAGAACACATTGTTGGAGTGTCAGAATGCATAGATAGAAGGCAAATAAGCGTTCCATGGCTTTTTTTCGCTTAGTTGCTTACTCTTGAGTAGAACTGCATATTCACTCCAGGAATAAGCACCTTTGTAAAATGAGTCAAATTGAAGGAGAACACATTGTTGGAGTGTCAGAATGCATAGATAGAAGGCAAATAAGCGTTCCATGGCTTTATTTCGCTTAGTTGCTTACTCTTGAGTAGAACTGCATGTTCACTCCAGAAATAAGCATCTTTGTAAAATGAGTCAAATAGAAGCAGAACACATTGTTGGAGTGTCTGAATGCATATACAAGGCAAATAAGCGTTCCATGGCTTCATTTCGCTTAGTTGCTTACTCTTGAGTAGAACTGCATGTTCACTCCAGGAATAAGCACCTTTGTAAAATGAGTCAAATTGAAGCAGAACACATTGTTGGAGTGTCAGAATGCATAGATAGAAGGCAAATAAGCGTTCCATGGCTTTATTTCGCTTAGTTGCTTACTCTTGAGTAGAACTGCATGTTCACTCCAGGAAAAAAAGTACCTTTGTAAAATGATCCAAATTGAAGCAGAACACATTGTTGGAGTGTCAGAATGCATAGATAGAAGGCAAATAAGCGTTCCATGGCTTCATTTCGCTTCGCTCCTTACTCTTGAGTAGAACTTCATGTTCACTCCAGGAATAAGCACCTTTGTAAAATGAGTCAAATTGAAGCAGAACACATTGTTGGAGTGTCAGAATGCATAGATAGAAGGCAAATAAGCGTTCCATGGCTTTATTTCGCTTAGTTGCTTACTCTTGAGTAGAACTGCATATTCACTCCAGGAATAAACTTCTTTGTAAAATGAGTCAAATAGAAGCAGAACACATTGTTGGAGTGTCTGAATGCATATACAAGGCAAATAAGCGTTCCATGGCTTCATTTCGCTTAGTTGCTTACTCTTGAGTAGAACTGCATGTTCACTCCAGGAATAAGCACCTTTGTAAAATGAGTCAAATTGAAGCAGAACACATTGTTGGCATGTCAGAATGCATAGATAGAAGGCAAATAAGCGTTCCATGGCTTTATTTCGCTTAGTTGCTTACTCTTGAGTAGAACTGCATGTTCACTCCAGGAAAAAAAGTACCTTTGTAAAATGATCCAAATTGAAGCAGAACACAGTGTTGGAGTGTCAGAATGCATAGATAGAAGGCAAATAAGCGTTCCATGGCTTCATTTCGCTTCGCACCTTACTCTTGAGTAGAACTGCATGTTCACTCCAGGAATAAGCACCTTTGTAAAATGAGTCAAATTGAAGCAGAACACATTGTTGGAGTGTCAGAATGCATAGATAGAAGGCAAATAAGCGTTCCATGTTTTTATTTCGCTTAGTTGCTTACTCTTGAGTAGAACTGCATGTTAACTCCAGAAATAAGCACCTTTGTAAAATGAGTCAAATTGAAGCAGAACACATTGTTGGAGTGTCAGAATGCATAGATAGAAGGCAAATAAGCGTTCCATGGCTTTATTTCGCTTAGTTGCTTACTCTTGAGTAGAAGTGCATGTTCACTCCAGGAAAAAAGCACCTTTGTAAAATGAGTCAAATTGAAGCAGAACACATTGTTGGAGTGTCAGAATGCATAGATAGAAGGCAAATAAGCGTTCTATGGCTTTATTTCGCTTAGTTGCTTACTCTTGAGTAGAACTGCATGTTCACTCCTTTGTAAAATGAGTCAAATTGAAGCAGAACACATTGTTGGAGTGTCAGAATGCATAGATAGAAGGCAAATAAGCGTTCCATGGCTTTATTTCGCTTAGTTGCTTACTCTTGAGTAGAACTGCATGTTCACTCCAGAAATAAGCATCTTTGTAAAATGAGTCAAATAGAAGCAGAACACATTGTTGGAGTGTCTGAATGCATATACAAGGCAAATAAGCGTTCCATGGCTTCATTTCGCTTAGTTGCTTACTCTTGAGTAGAACTGCATGTTCACTCCAGGAATAAGCACCTTTGTAAAATGAGTCAAATTGAAGCAGAACACATTGTTGGAGTGTCAGAATGCATAGATAGAAGGCAAATAAGCGTTCCATGGCTTTATTTCGCTTAGTTGCTTACTCTTGAGTAGAACTGCATGTTCACTCCAGGAAAAAAAGTACCTTTGTAAAATGATCCAAATTGAAGCAGAACACATTGTTGGAGTGTCAGAATGCATAGATAGAAGGCAAATAAGCGTTCCATGGCTTCATTTCGCTTCGCTCCTTACTCTTGAGTAGAACTGCATGTTCACTCCAGGAATAAGCACCTTTGTAAAATGAGTCAAATTGAAGCAGAACACATTGTTGGAGTGTCAGAATGCATAGATAGAAGGCAAATAAGCGTTCCATGGCTTTATTTCGCTTAGTTGCTTACTCTTGAGTAGAACTGCATGTTCACTCCAGAAATAAGCACCTTTGTAAAATGAGTCAAATTGAAGCAGAACACATTGTTGGAGTGTCAGAATGCATAGATAGAAGGCAAATAAGCGTTCCATGGCTTTATTTCGCTTAGTTGCTTACTCTTGAGTAGAAGTGCATGTTCACTCCAGGAAAAAAGCACCTTTGTAAAATGAGTCAAATTGAAGCAGAACACATTGTTGGAGTGTCAGAATGCATAGATAGAAGGCAAATAAGCGTTCCATGGCTTTATTTCGCTTAGTCGCTTACTCTTGAGTAGAACTGCATATTCACTCCAGGAATAAGCACCTTTGTAAAATGAGTCAAATTGAAGCAGAACACATTGTTGGAGTGTCAGAATGCATAGATAGAAGGTAAATAAGCGTTCCATGGCTTCATTTCGCTTAGTTGCTTACTCTTGAGTAGAACTGCATGTTCACTCCAGGAATAAGCACCTTTGTAAAATGAGTCAAATTGAAGCAGAACACATTGTTGGAGTGTCAGAACGCATAGATAGAAGGCAAATAAGCGTTCCATGGCTTTATTTCGCTTAGTTGCTTACTTTTGAGTAGAACTGCATATTCACTCCAGGAATAAGCACCTTTGTAAAATGAGTCAAATTGAAGCAGAACACATTGTTGGAGTGTCAGAATGCATAGATAGGAGGCAAATAAGCGTTCCCTGCTTATTTAACTTATATGCAGAATTCAACATGCGAAAGGCTGGACTAGATGAATCCCAAGCAGGAATTAAGATTGCCGGAAGAAATATCAACAACCTCAGATATGCAGATGACACAACCTTGATGGCAGAAAGTGAGGAGGAATTAAAGAACCTTTTAATGAGGGTGAAAGAGGAGAGCGCAAAATATGGTCTGAAGCTCAACATCAAAAAAACCAAGATCATGGCCACTGGTCCCATCACCTCCTGGCAAATAGAAGGGGAAGAAATGGAGGCAGTGAGAGATTTTACTTTCTTGGGCTCCTTGATCACTGCAGATGGTGACAACAGTCACGAAATTAAAAGACGCCTGCTTCTTGGGAGAAAAGCAATGACAAACCTAGACAGCATCTTAAAAAGCAGAGACATCACCTTGCCGACGAAGGTCCGTATAGTTAAAGCTATGGTTTTCCCAGTAGTGATGTATGGAAGTGAGAGCTGGACCATAAGGAAGGCTGATCGCCGAAGAATTGATGCTTTTGAATTATGGTGCTGGAGGAGACTCTTGAGAGTCCCATGGACTGCTAGAAGATCAGACCTATCCATTCTTAAGGAAATCAGCCCTGAGTGCTCCCTGGAAGGACAGATCGTGAAGCTGAGGCTCCAATACTTTGGCCACCTCATGAGAAGAGAAGAATCCTTGGAAAAGACCCTGATGTTGGGAAAGATTGAGGGCACTAGGAGAAGGGGACGACAGAGGACAAGATGGTTGGACAGTGTTCTCGAAGCTACGAACATGAGTTTGACCAAACTACGGGAGGCAGTGCAAGACAGGAGTGCCTGGCGTGCTATGGTCCATGGGGTCACGAGGAGTCGGACACGACTAAACGACTAAACAACAAAGCGTTCCATGGCTTTATTTCGCTTAGTTGCTTACTCTTGAGTAGAACTGCATGTTCACTCCAGGAATAAACACCTTTGTAAAATGAGTCAAATTGAAGCAGAACACATTGTTGGAGTGTCAGAATGCATAGCTAGAAGGCAAATAAGCGTTCTATGGCTTTATTTCGCTTAGTTGCTTACTCTTGAGTAGAACGGCATATTCACTCCAGGAATAAGCACCTTTGTAAAATGAGTCAAACTGAAGCAGAACACATTGTTGGAGTGTCAGAATGCATAGATAGAAGGCAAATAAGCGTTCCATGGCTTTATTTCGCTTAGTTGCTTACTCTTGAGTAGAACTGCATATTCACTCCAGGAATAAGCACCTTTGTAAAATGAGTCAAATTGAAGCAGAACACATTGTTGGAGTTTCAGAATGCATAGATAGAAGGCAAATAAGCGTTCCATGGCTTCATTTCGCTTAGTTGCTTACTCTTGAGTAGAACTGCATGTTCACTCCAGAAATAAGCACCTTTGTAAAATGAGTCAAATTGAAGCAGAACACATTGTTGGAGTGTCAGAATGCATAGATAGAAGGCAAATAAGCATTCCATGGCTTTATTTCGCTTAGTTGCTTACTCTTGAGTAGAACTGCATGTTCACTCCAGGAAAAAAGCACCTTTGTAAAATGAGTCAAATTGAAGCAGAACACATTGTTGGAGTGTCAGAATGCATAGCTAGAAGGCAAATAAGCGTTCTATGGCTTTATTTCGCTTAGTTGCTTACTCTTGAGTAGAACGGCATGTTCACTCCAGGAATAAGCACCTTTGTAAAATGAGTCAAATTGAAGCAGAACACATTGTTGGAGTGTCAGAATGCATAGATAGGAGGCAAATAAGCGTTACATGGCTTTATTTCGCTTAGTTGCTTACTCTTGAGTAGAACTGCATGTTCACTCCAGGAAAAAAGCACCTTTGTAAAATGAGTCAAATTGAAGCAGAACACATTGTTGGAGTGTCAGAACGCACAGATAGAAGGCAAATAAGCGTTCCATGGCTTTATTTCGCTTAGTTGCTTACTTTTGAGTAGAACTGCATATTCACTCCAGGAATAAGCACCTTTGTAAAATGAGTCAAATTGAAGCAGAACACATTGTTGGAGTGTCAGAATGCATAGATAGGAGGCAAATAAGCGTTCCATGGATTTATTTCGCTTAGTTGCTTACTCTTGAGTAGAACTGCATGTTCACTCCAGGAAAAAAGCACCTTTGTAAAATGAGTCAAATTGAAGCAGAACACATTGTTGGAGTGTCAGAATGCATAGATAGAAGGCAAATAAGCGTTCCATGGCTTTATTTCGCTTAGTTGCTTACTCTTGAGTAGAACTGCATGTTCACTCCAGGAATAAGAACCTTTGTAAAATGAGTCAAATTGAAGCAGAACACATTGTTGGAGTGTCAGAATGCATAGATAGAAGGCAAATAAGCGTTCCATGGCTTTATTTCGCTTAGTTGCTTACTCTTGATTAGAACTGCATATTCACTCCAGGAATAAGCACCTTTGTAAAATGAGTCAAATTTTAGCAGAACACATTGTTGGAGTGTCAGAATGCATAGATAGAAGGCAAATAAGCGTTCCATGGCTTCATTTCGCTTAGTTGCTTACTCTTGAGTAGAACTGCATGTTCACTCCAGGAATAAGCACCTTTGTAAAATGAGTCAAAATGAAGCAGAACACATTGTTGGAGTGTCAGAATGCATAGATAGAAGGCAAATAAGCGTTCCATGGCTTTATTTCGCTTAGTTGCTTACTCTTGAGTAGAACTGCATGTTCACTCCAGGAATAAGCACCTTTGTAAAATGAGTCAAACTGAAGCAGAACACATTGTTGGAGTGTCAGAATGCATAGATAGAAGGCAAATAAGCGTTCCATGGCTTTATTTCGCTTAGTTGCTTACTCTTGAGTAGAACTGCATGTTCACTCCAGAAATAAGCACCTTTGTAAAATGAGTCAAATTGAAGCAGAACACATTGTTGGAGTGTCAGAATGCATAGATAGAAGGCAAATAAGCGTTCCATGGCTTTATTTCGCTTAGTTGCTTACTCTTGAGTAGAACTGCATGTTCACTCCAGGAAAAAAGCACCTTTGTAAAATGAGACAAATTGAAGCAGAACACATTGTTGGAGTGTCAGAATGCATAGCTAGAAGGCAAATAAGCGTTCTATGGCTTTATTTCGCTTAGTTGCTTACTCTTGAGTAGAACGGCATGTTCACTCCAGGAATAAGCACCTTTGTAAAATGAGTCAAATTGAAGCAGAACACATTGTTGGAGTGTCAGAATGCATAGATAGGAGGCAAATAAGCGTTACATGGCTTTATTTCGCTTAGTTGCTTACTCTTGAGTAGAACTGCATGTTCACTCCAGGAAAAAAGCACCTTTGTAAAATGAGTCAAATTGAAGCAGAACACATTGTTGGAGTGTCAGAACGCACAGATAGAAGGCAAATAAGCGTTCCATGGCTTTATTTCGCTTAGTTGCTTACTTTTGAGTAGAACTGCATATTCACTCCAGGAATAAGCACCTTTGTAAAATGAGTCAAATTGAAGCAGAACACATTGTTGGAGTGTCAGAATGCATAGATAGGAGGCAAATAAGCGTTCCATGGATTTATTTCGCTTAGTTGCTTACTCTTGAGTAGAACTGCATGTTCACTCCAGGAAAAAAGCACCTTTGTAAAATGAGTCAAATTGAAGCAGAACACATTGTTGGAGTGTCAGAATGCATAGATAGAAGGCAAATAAGCGTTCCATGGCTTTATTTCGCTTAGTTGCTTACTCTTGAGTAGAACTGCATGTTCACTCCAGGAATAAGAACCTTTGTAAAATGAGTCAAATTGAAGCAGAACACATTGTTGGAGTGTCAGAATGCATAGATAGAAGGCAAATAAGCGTTCCATGGCTTTATTTCGCTTAGTTGCTTACTCTTGATTAGAACTGCATATTCACTCCAGGAATAAGCACCTTTGTAAAATGAGTCAAATTTTAGCAGAACACGTTGTTGGAGTGTCAGAATGCATAGATAGAAGGCAAATAAGCGTTCCATGGCTTCATTTCGCTTAGTTGCTTACTCTTGAGTAGAACTGCATGTTCACTCCAGGAATAAGCACCTTTGTAAAATGAGTCAAAATGAAGCAGAACACATTGTTGGAGTGTCAGAATGCATAGATAGAAGGCAAATAAGCGTTCCATGGCTTTATTTCGCTTAGTTGCTTACTCTTGAGTAGAACTGCATGTTCACTCCAGAAATAAGCACCTTTGTAAAATGAGTCAAATTGAAGCAGAACACATTGTTGGAGTGTCAGAATGCATAGATAGAAGGCAAATAAGCGTTCCATGGCTTTATTTCGCTTAGTTGCTTACTCTTGAGTAGAACTTCATGTTCACTCCAGGAAAAAAGCACCTTTGTAAAATGAGTCAAATTGAAGCAGAACACATTGTTGGAGTGTCAGAACGCATAGATAGAAGGCAAATAAGCGTTCCATGGCTTTATTTCGCTTAGTTGCTTACTCTTGAGTAGAACTGCATATTCACTCCAGGAATAAGCACCTTTGTAAAATGAGTCAAATTGAAGCAGAACACATTGTTGGAGTGTCAGAATGCATAGATAGGAGGCAAATAAGCGTTCCATGGCTTTATTTCGCTTAGTTGCTTACTCTTGAGTAGAACTGCATGTTCACTCCAGGAAAAAAGCACCTTTGTAAAATGAGTCAAATTGAAGCAGAACACATTGTTGGAGTGTCAGAATGCATAGATAGAAGGCAAGTAAGCGTTCCATGGCTTTATTTCGCTTAGTTGCTTACTCTTGATTAGAACTGCATATTCACTCCAGGAATAAGCACCTTTGTAAAATGAGTCAAATTTTAGCAGAACACATTGTTGGAGTGTCAGAATGCATAGATAGAAGGCAAATAAGCGTTCCATGGCTTCATTTCGCTTAGTTGCTTACTCTTGAGTAGAACTGCATGTTCACTCCAGGAATAAGCACCTTTGTAAAATGAGTCAAATTGAAGCAGAACACATTGTTGGAGTGTCAGAATGCATAGATAGAAGGCAAATAAGCGTTCCATGGCTTTATTTCGCTTAGTTGCTTACTCTTGAGTAGAACTGCATGTTCACTCCAGGAAAAAAGCACCTTTGTAAAATGAGTCAAATTGAAGCAGAACACATTGTTGGAGTGTCAGAATGCATAGATAGAAGGCAAATAAGCGTTCCATGGCTTTATTTCGCTTAGTTGCGTACTCTTGAGTAGAACTGCATGTTCACTCCAGGAATAAGCACCTTTGTAAAGTGAGTCAAATTTAAGCAGAACACATTGTTGGAGTGTCAGAATGCATAGATAGAAGGCAAATAAGCGTTCCATGGCTTCATTTCGCTTAGTTGCTTACTCTTGATTAGAACTGCATATTCACTCCAGGAATAAGCACCTTTGTAAAATGAGTCAAATTTTAGCAGAACACATTGTTGGAGTGTCAGAATGCATAGATAGAAGGCAAATAAGCGTTCCATGGCTTCATTTCGCTTAGTTGCTTACTCTTGAGTAGAACTGCATGTTCACTCCAGGAATAAGCACCTTTGTAAAATGAGTCAAAATGAAGCAGAACACATCGTTGGAGTGTCAGAATGCATAGATAGAAGGCAAATAAGCGTTCCATGGCTTTATTTCGCTTAGTTGCTTACTCTTGAGTAGAACTGCATGTTCACTCCAGGAATAAGCACCTTTGTAAAATGAGTCAAACTGAAGCAGAACACATTGTTGGAGTGTCAGAATGCATAGATAGAAGGCAAATAAGCGTTCCATGGCTTTATTTCGCTTAGTTGCTTACTCTTGAGTAGAACTGCATGTTCACTCCAGAAATAAGCACCTTTGTAAAATGAGTCAAATTGAAGCAGAACACATTGTTGGAGTGTCAGAATGCATAGATAGAAGGCAAATAAGCGTTCCATGGCTTTATTTCACTTAGTTGCTTACTCTTGAGTAGAACGGCATGTTCACTCCAGGAATAAGCAGCTTTGTAAAATGAGTCAAATTGAAGCAGAACACATTGTTGGAGTGTCAGAATGCATAGATAGAAGGCAAATAAGCGTTACATGGCTTTATTTCGCTTAGTTGCTTACTTTTGAGTAGAACTGCATATTCACTCCAGGAAAAAAGCACCTTTGTAAAATGAGTCAAATTGAAGCAGAACACATTGTTGGAGTGTCAGAACGCATAGATAGAAGGCAAATAAGCGTTCCATGGCTTTATTTCGCTTAGTTGCTTACTCTTGAGTAGAACTGCATATTCACTCCAGGAATAAGCACCTTTGTAAAATGAGTCAAATTGAAGGAGAACACATTGTTGGAGTGTCAGAATGCATAGATAGAAGGCAAATAAGCGTTCCATGGCTTTATTTCGCTTAGTTGCTTACTCTTGATTAGAACTGCATATTCACTCCAGGAATAAGCACCTTTGTAAAATGAGTCAAATTTTAGCAGAACACATTGTTGGAGTGTCAGAATGCATAGATAGAAGGCAAATAAGCGTTCCATGGCTTCATTTCGCTTAGTTGCTTACTCTTGAGTAGAACTGCATGTTCACTCCAGGAATAAGCACCTTTGTAAAATGAGTCAAAATGAAGCAGAACACATTGTTGGAGTGTCAGAATGCATAGATAGAAGGCAAATAAGCGTTCCATGGCTTTATTTCGCTTAGTTGCTTACTCTTGAGTAGAACTGCATGTTCACTCCAGGAATAAGCACCTTTGTAAAATGAGTCAAACTGAAGCAGAACACATTGTTGGAGTGTCAGAATGCATAGATAGAAGGCAAATAAGCGTTCCATGGCTTTATTTCGCTTAGTTGCTTACTCTTGAGTAGAACTGCATATTCACTCCAGGAATAAGCACCTTTCTAAAATGAGTCAAATTGAAGCAGAACACATTGTTGGAGTGTCAGAATGCATAGATAGAAGGCAAATAAGCGTTCTATGGCTTCATTTCGCTTAGTTGCTTACTCTTGAGTAGAACTGCATGTTCACTCCAGGAAAAAAGCACCTTTGTAAAATGAGTCAAATTGAAGCAGAACACATTGTTGGAGTGTCAGAATGCATAGATAGAAGGCAAATAAGCGTTCCATGGCTTTATTTTGCTTAGTTGCGTACTCTTGAGTAGAACTGCATGTTCACTCCAGGAATAAGCACCTTTGTAAAGTGAGTCAAATTTAAGCAGAACACATTGTTGGAGTGTCAGAATGCATAGATAGAAGGCAAATAAGCGTTCCATGGCTTCATTTCGCTTAGTTGCTTACTCTTGATTAGAACTGCATATTCACTCCAGGAATAAGCACCTTTGTAAAATGAGTCAAATTTTAGCAGAACACATTGTTGGAGTGTCAGAATGCATAGATAGAAGGCAAATAAGCGTTCCATGGCTTCATTTCGCTTAGTTGCTTACTCTTGAGTAGAACTGCATGTTCACTCCAGGAATAAGCACCTTTGTAAAATGAGTCAAAATGAAGCAGAACACATCGTTGGAGTGTCAGAATGCATAGATAGAAGGCAAATAAGCCTTCCATGGCTTTATTTCGCTTAGTTGCTTACTCTTGAGTAGAACTGCATGTTCACTCCAGGAATAAGCACCTTTGTAAAATGAGTCAAACTGAAGCAGAACACATTGTTGGAGTGTCAGAATGCATAGATAGAAGGCAAATAAGCGTTCCATGGCTTTATTTCGCTTAGTTGCTTACTCTTGAGTAGAACTGCATGTTCACTCCAGAAATAAGCACCTTTGTAAAATGAGTCAAATTGAAGCAGAACACATTGTTGGAGTGTCAGAATGCATAGATAGAAGGCAAATAAGCGTTCCATGGCTTTATTTCACTTAGTTGCTTACTCTTGAGTAGAACGGCATGTTCACTCCAGGAATAAGCAGCTTTGTAAAATGAGTCAAATTGAAGCAGAACACATTGTTGGAGTGTCAGAATGCATAGATAGAAGGCAAATAAGCGTTACATGGCTTTATTTCGCTTAGTTGCTTACTTTTGAGTAGAACTGCATATTCACTCCAGGAAAAAAGCACCTTTGTAAAATGAGTCAAATTGAAGCAGAACACATTGTTGGAGTGTCAGAACGCATAGATAGAAGGCAAATAAGCGTTCCATGGCTTTATTTCGCTTAGTTGCTTACTCTTGAGTAGAACTGCATATTCACTCCAGGAATAAGCACCTTTGTAAAATGAGTCAAATTGAAGGAGAACACATTGTTGGAGTGTCAGAATGCATAGATAGAAGGCAAATAAGCGTTCCATGGCTTTATTTCGCTTAGTTGCTTACTCTTGATTAGAACTGCATATTCACTCCAGGAATAAGCACCTTTGTAAAATGAGTCAAATTTTAGCAGAACACATTGTTGGAGTGTCAGAATGCATAGATAGAAGGCAAATAAGCGTTCCATGGCTTCATTTCGCTTAGTTGCTTACTCTTGAGTAGAACTGCATGTTCACTCCAGGAATAAGCACCTTTGTAAAATGAGTCAAAATGAAGCAGAACACATTGTTGGAGTGTCAGAATGCATAGATAGAAGGCAAATAAGCGTTCCATGGCTTTATTTCGCTTAGTTGCTTACTCTTGAGTAGAACTGCATGTTCACTCCAGGAATAAGCACCTTTGTAAAATGAGTCAAACTGAAGCAGAACACATTGTTGGAGTGTCAGAATGCATAGATAGAAGGCAAATAAGCGTTCCATGGCTTTATTTCGCTTAGTTGCTTACTCTTGAGTAGAACTGCATATTCACTCCAGGAATAAGCACCTTTCTAAAATGAGTCAAATTGAAGCAGAACACATTGTTGGAGTGTCAGAATGCATAGATAGAAGGCAAATAAGCGTTCTATGGCTTCATTTCGCTTAGTTGCTTACTCTTGAGTAGAACTGCATGTTCACTCCAGAAATAAGCACCTTTGTAAAATGAGTCAAATTGAAGCAGAACACATTGTTGGAGTGTCAGAATGCATAGATAGAAGGCAAATAAGCGTTCCATGGCTTTATTTCGCTTAGTTGCTTACTCTTGAGTAGAACTGCATGTTCACTCCAGGAAAAAAGCACCTTTGTAAAATGAGTCAAATTGAAGCAGAACACATTGTTGGAGTGTCAGAATGCATAGCTAGAAGGCAAATAAGCGTTCTATGGCTTTATTTCGCTTAGTTGCTTACTCTTGAGTAGAACGGCATGTTCACTCCAGGAATAAGCACCTTTGTAAAATGAGTCAAATTGAAGCAGAACACATTGTTGGAGTGTCAGAATGCATAGCTAGAAGGCAAATAAGCGTTCCATGGCTTTATTTCTCCTTCAACTTTCTGAAAATGGCCTCATGGGCCGAATGGAGGCCATATTTGTTCTATTGGTCTGAGGTTCCCCACTCCTGACTTACAGTTTGCTTATAGGGCAATCTATAATAATAATAATAATAATAATAATAATAATAATAATAATAATAATAATAATAATAATAAATTTTATAAATTTATATTTATATAAATTTATTATTATTATTATTATTATTATTATTATTATTATTATTATTATTATTATTACCCTGTCCATCTGGCTGGGTTTCCCCAGCCACTCTGGCCAGCTTCCAACAGAATATTAAAATACATTAAAACCTTCCCTAAACAGGGCTGCCTTCAGATGTCTTCTAAAAGTCTGGTACTGTAGTTGTTTCCCTCTCTCTGATGGGATGTCACTTACAGGGCAGGGGCAGGATTCCTCCCTCCCCTTCTAGTGATAATTTGCTGTTCTGACTCGTGAACCAGCTCACTGGTTGTGTCTTCACTCCCAGAACTGTATTTGTTTGGGCACAATGTAAAATGCCAATGATACAGACATACAGCCACCTGCAGCCCTCCTGTTAAAGTCACTATTGCCAGGCAGCAAAAGTCATGCTACTTCTGTTCAAGCCAACCCCTGGAGTCATCCGCCTTTGATATGCCTCCTCTTTATTGTCACCTGCCTTCTCTTAATGAGCAAGCGATAGCCAGGCTTAGGAGAAGGAGGGGGCTCCTCTATGGTTCTCTCCCCTCTCCACACTTGACCAGTGAATGGGCAGAGGCTACAACAGCAAGAGGAGGTGGACTGCCCCACCTGTTGAGTATGGCTATTGTGAAGAAGACACTAGTCAAAGTGCCTTCTTAAAACATTTTCAGTTATATGAATCACCACTAGATGTCACTTATTTCCCAATAATACCAAAATAGTTTTCAATGGAACCACATAACAGAGCTACAATTTTAAACTTTGTAAGTGATGCTGATCAGCTTTTTGAATGCAAAAAGATGCTAAACAATTACTCCTTACCAATAAACTTCTTTTTTAAAAATATTTTTATTAAACAAATTTAACACAAACATTGTCAATCAATATAGCTAATTATATTTCCCCCCTTTTTATACCCCCTCCCTCTCCCACCCTCCAAAGACTTCCCTCAGCTCCCCTCTCTGATTTGTTTACCCATGTTCTCTGCATGTTATAAAATTGTACATATCATTACCTTATCTATCCTATGTTCTACTAATAAATTGTGGATGTTTATTCAAATCCTGCCAAGGTGTTCAAATCCTTTTGTTGTATTTTTAGATAGTTTGTAAAAAGTTCCCATTCTTCCTTGAAGTCGTGGTTGTCCTTCTCTCATAGTTTGTATGTTAACTTTGCCAGTTCCACATAGCTCATCAATTTTTCTTGCCATTGTTCTTTCGTTGGGACCTCCTCATTCTTCCATCCTTGTGCTATCAAGAATCTTGCTGCTGTTGTAGCATACATGAACAAGTTCTTTGTTTTCCTTGGCAGGTCTTGTCCTAAAATCCCTAACAAAAATGCTTCTGGTGTTTTTTTGGTTTTTTTTACAAATGTCCTTTTAAACATTTTTTTCAGTTCATTATATATCATCTCCCTTTTTTTGACTTGTCTGCACTCCCACCACATATTATAAAAAGTACCTTCTTTGTCTTTTTATTTCCAACATTTATTTGACCCAGTTTTGTACATTTTTGCCATTTTTACTGGTGTAATGTACCATCTATACATCATTTTCATGTAATTTTCTCTCAACAGAGAACAATCTGTAAATTTTAAATCTACTTTCCACAATTTCCCCCAATCCTCAAATTGTATGTTGTGTCCTGTATCTTGCGCCCATTTAATCATAACCGATTTAACCTCCTAGCATTCTAGCAGAATGCTGTATATTTTCTTCAGTAGTTTCACGTCTTCTTCTATAACCTCCTTTTGAAATCTAGAAATTGTATAGCTAAACCCTTTTTCATCTTCCTTAAACATCTCATTTAATTGTCTGTAATGCAACCAACTCTGAAAATAATCTTTAATTTCTTCATAGTCTTTTAATTTCTATTTTCCTTCTTGATCTTTCAATAAATTTCTGTATGTAGGTCACTTTCCCTTTTTTGCCAAGCAGTTTGAGTAATGAAGCTTCTATTGGTGACAGCCACCAGGGTGTTTTTTGTTCTATTAAATCCATATACCTTTCCCACACTCTCATTAATGATTTCCTTATTTTATGGTTATAAAATCCTTTATGTACTTTTCCTTTCCAATACCATAGCTATGCATGCATGCCATCCATATCTATTGTTATGTCCTTCCAAATCTAATGCTTCCTCCTTTTCCAGTTTTATCCAGTCCCTAGTCCAAACCAAACATGCAACCTCGTAATATAATTTAAGGTATGGGAGGGCGAAGCCTCCTCTTTCTTTCGTATCTGTAAGTAACCTATGGTTAATCTTTGGCCTCCCCCCCCCCCGACAAATTTGGAAATATCCTTTTGCCATCTTCTGAGGCAATCATCCTTAACCATTACTGGGGCTGTCTTACCAATAAACTTTCAATATAAAAAATGAAATAAAGCTCTAAACCAAAATAATCTTAACATTACATATGTAAATAATATACAGTAAGCCTGCAACTTACACAGGGGTTACGTGTTTATGGAAGACAATCTTACTCGGCTACAAGTGATCGTCAAAGAAGAAGACTTTCAGGAGATCGTGCCTAAAGTCAAAATTGCATATAATCAAAATATACTGAGCTCAATGGTGCAATTACCAAAGTATCTTTTCCCAAATGCCTGCCCCTTCCCCCACCTTTTCAATCCCCGCCCCCGCCTGTCTCTCTTTTTGCCAAGCACATAAAGCTGAATGTGCATAAGTTAAATGCATGTAAATTGTGGGCTTACTATAGTAGCTTAATCATCATAATAGTATTTAAGATTCATTTCAATATGCTTGCTATTATTATGCTATACATAATATATATAATATGTAATAACTAGAAATTTTGATGCCAGAGGAAATAAAATAAGCCGGTGGACTCCAGCCCATAAGATTTCTGTCTAACCAAGAAGTAGCCTACCGGTATATCCAGAAAGGGTTTTATCATATCAAGTATAAAAACTGTAGATTAGGTACCTAATCCAGTTTGCAAACCAGCCTTAAATTTATGTTGTAAATGTTTCAGAACAAAGGATTTACAGATGTCGACCCTAATTATAGACCAATTAAGTGAGAACACTGATTATTCATTAAACGATATTTGATTGGACAAGCAATGTGCCACTAGGGAAACAACGGAAGGATGCCACTTCACTTCTCATCTGATTCACATTGTTTAAACTTCCTCAAGGTTTGTCCAATTAATTAACAATTCAGAGCAAGAACCGTAACACTTCTTTTTCCCAGTGGGCTATGTGGTGTTGCAAAACTAGAAGGTGGAACTAGTTATAGGCTTATGTCTGTATTAGGAGTCTGGCCACTTCTTTTCCTAGAGCAGTCTTGGGAGGGAGTGATTTGGTGGATTTGCTATAGGCGTGGGGAGAAGGGCTGCTGCTTAACCAGCATTTTCAGGCCCTCCAAGTGTCCCTATTGTTAAGGGACAGTCCCGGATTTACAGAAGTCATCCCAGTTTCTGATTTGATCACGGAATGTCCCACTTTTCCTTCGGTAAAGGTAAAGGGACCCCTGACCATTAGGCCCAGGCGTGACCAACGTTGCGGCGTTCATCTCGCGTTGTTGGCCGAGGGAGCAGGCGTACAGCTTCCAGGTCATGTGGCCAGCATGACTAAGCCGCTTCTGGCGAACCAGAGCAGCACATGGAAATGCCATTTACCTTCCCACTGGGGCGGTACCTATTTATCTACTTGCACTTTATCTACTTGCACTGCTACCGGTAGGTTGGCAGGAGCAGGGACCAAGCAACGGGAGCTCACCCCGTCACAGGGATTTGAACCGCCGACCTTCTGATCGGCAAGCCCTAGGCTCTGTGGTTTAACCCATAGCGCCACCCACGTCACTTTTCCTTAGGATGTCCCTATTTTTATCAGAGAAATTTGGGGGTGTATGGAGTTATGCAATCACCAAGTCAAGGAGTTAGGTAACTATGCAACCTTTAGAAGTCATTTGAAGGCAGCCCTGTATAGGGACGTTTTTTAAATCTTAATGTTTTATTAAGTTTTTATATATGTTGGAAGCCACCCAGAGTAATAAAAATATTATTATTATTGAATAGAGCGTCCCTATTTTTATTGGAGAAATGTTGGATGGCATGCATTTTGAATGCTATGGCGTGGAGATGGAGGCATTCAAACTGTAGTAGATATTTGGAGCAGATAGATGACAAGTTGAGGAAAGGATTTGGCACCAACAGACCCAAAGCTTCTCAAGAGCATCCCCCCCCTTCAAATGTCCCTTAAAAAGTGGCTGTTGGACTATGGAATTTCTGGAGTCAAGGGAACTGGATAAGGATAAGGCTGCAATGCTGTGCATTGTTATAGAATCATAGAATCATAGAGTTGGAAGAGGCCACAAGGGCCATCCAGTCCAACTCCCTGCCAAGCAGGAAACACCATCAAAGCATTCTTGACATATGGCTGTCAAGCCTCTGCTTAAAGACCTCCAAAGAAGGAGACTCCACCACACTTCTTGGCAGCAAATTCCACTGTCGAACAGCTCTTACTGTCAGGAAGTTCTTCCTAATGTTTAGGTGGAATCTTCTTTCTTGTAGTTTGAATCCATTGCCCCGTGTCTGCTTCTCTGGAGCAGCAGAAAACAACCTTTCTCCCTCCTCTATATGACATCCTTTTATATATTTGAACATGGCTATCATATCACCCCTTAACCTTCTCTTCTCCAGGCTAAACATGCCCAGCTCCCTAAGCCGTTCCTCATAAGGCATTGTTTCCAGGCCTTTGAAAATAGAAGCAAGCTCCACTAGAGGGAGTGGGGGGTGGGGCTTTCTTCCAAGGAAACTTCAGCATGAGGACAGAGATAAGGGTCTGAAAATTGAAATGAAGTGCACAATCCATTCAAACCGCTCAGCCATTTTGAATTTGCCAAATGAACTTTGCTTGGGTTACTGTATAGCACAGACTGTTTGTTCGTTTGTAATACAAAAGCATTGCTGCTAGGAAACTTCCAGGGAGGGGAAAAAACCTGTTTTTCTCTCAGCACATAGAATCTCCACTTTATTCAAGTACAAATTGCACCACACACCTCAGAAGAGGAAAGGAAAATACTGCCAATGGGTACAGCTCAAAGGCCCATCAAAAGAAAAGTTGTTTTCACAGGTACCCTTTTTTTTTTATTGGTTAGCTATGACTTCTGAGGCTGCTGTTCTGTACACATTTTCCAAGGGCTTACTTCTGAGCGGACATGTGAAGGGGTGCATTGTAAACCAGCAAAGTGAGTCAACAAAGTAAGAGAATAATTAAGCAAGCCAGTACACATGCAAAGCAGGGAAGAGGGACCTGCAGATGTTGTTGTTGGACTACAACTCCCACCATCCCTGACTATTGGCTATGCTGGCTGGGGCTGTAAGCACTGGTTTCATAAGGCCTGGAAACGATGCCTTATGAGGAACGGCTTAGGGAGCTGGGTATGTTTAGCCTGGAGAAGAGAAAGTTAAGGGGTGATATGATAGCCATGTTCAAATATATGAAAGGATGTCATATGGAGGAGGGAGAAAGGTTGTTTTCTGCTGCTCCAGAGAAGCGGACACGGAGCAATGGATTCAAACTACAAGAAATAAGATTCCACCTAAACATTAGGAAGAACTTCCTGACAGTAAGAGCTGTTCGGCAGTGGAATTTGCTACCAAGGAGTGTGGTGGAGTCTCCTTCTTTGGAGGTCTTTAAGCAGAGGCTTGACAGCCATAAGTCAAGAATGCTTTGATGGTGTTTCCTGCTTGGCAGGGGGTTGGACTGGATGGCCCTTGTGGTCTCTTCCAACTCTATGATTCTATGATTCTAGGAGATGCTTGTTTAAATAGCTACTGATTGTTTTCAATGGTTGGTGGTAACCACAGTTGTAGTGGTCCAGGGTTATTGGGTGTGTGGGTGTGTGTGAAGAATGTGGCTCCTTACTTCCTGTGTTGACTCTGTGTTTTCAAAGCTGGTGGTAATTTTTGATATCATGGGAGCTCCAATACCTCTGCTTTGTTTTTCTGGTGCAGATCTTTGCCTTATTTTGATCTTAAGGGTTATCTATCCCCTTTTCTATAGCTATGACCATTCCCAGTGGTTGCATGCAGCTGAGAACAGGGAAATCTCTTCTTTCTATCACACTAGCTTTTTCAAGCAGACTTTAAAAATTTTTGGTAAAGGCTGAAGGCAAAGAAAAATTTATAGAATTTAATCCCATTGACCTTCTGCTGCTTCGCTTTGCAATGAACATTTCAAAACTGCTAGCCAATAAAATAGTGATAGGACTCCTTAGTCTTCTATTTTCATAATCCTAAAATAATATATTGTTTTAATAAACTTCGTATATGCTGCTGGCAGTGCCTGTTACAGTGCCCCCCCCCCCAAAAAATAGTTTACAGAGTTGTCTGCATTCTCTAGAATACATTAAATTATTTCATTTTGTATTCACCCATTAATTTTTTATAGAAATGGCTGGCACAAGAAAGATATTAAATCAGTGTGAACTATTGTCTAGCTTATTTTATGTCAGTGTTAAATATACAGTGAAGAAATGGAGCGACTCACATTTGGATATGTAAGGACACAGAGCTGTACTGTGTGATTGGAACAGGGTTATTATTCTTAGGAGCTGAGCCAATTACCCCTTTGTTAATGCAACTCTTAACATATGAACATATGCTGGCATCTACTGTATCTGTCTTGAGAGACAATGGAGCACGCTTCCAGGGTGAAGCCAAACCGCTGTGTTAGCAGCACCCAAGCCTGGGCAGTGTCATAGAATCATAGAGTTGGAAGAGACCAGAAGGGCCATCCAGTCCAACCCCCTGCCAAGCAGGAAACACAATCAAAACATTCTTGACATATGGCTGTCAAGCCTCCCCTTAAAGACCTCCAAAGAAGGAGACTCCACCACACTCCTTGGCAGCAAATTCCACTGTCGAACAGCTCTTACTGTCAGGAAGTTCTTCCTAATGTTTAGGTAGAATATTCTTTCTTGTAGTTTGAATCCATTGCTCCGTGTCTGCTTCTCTGGAGCAGCAGAAAACAACCTTTCACCCTCCTCTATATGACATCCTCTTATATATTTGAACATGGCTATCATATAGATCTAGATGCTATAGTCCTATTGATGCAGCCCAGATTTGCATTGGCTTTTTTAGCTGCTGCATCACACTGTTGACTCATGTGAAGTTTGTGGTCCTAGATCCTTTTCACATGTACTCCTCTCAAGCCAGGTGTCACCCATCCTGTATTTGTGCCTTTCATTTTTTTTGCCCAAGTGTAGTACTTTACATTTCTCCTTGTTAAAATTCATCTTATTTGCTTTGGCCCAGTTGTCTAATCTGTCATTTTGAAGTGTGATCCTGTCCTCTGGGGTATTAGCCACCCCTCCCAATCTGGTGTCATCTGCAAACTTGTGTATGCGGGTCCTAGGCTGCCCAGATGATAAGACACCCCCCCCCGGCCTTCCTGATGTGGTCCAAAGGAAAGCAGAGCAATACAGTTGGCACCTGCTTGGCTGCAGGATGTGCTGGAAGGAGGCATACAAGGTACCATCCAACCATTTTAGGAACTCCCCTCCAGATTTGTGTAGGGTTTACTCAGCCTTTTTTTCTCCCAAAGATCTCCTGAAGGCAACAGAGGTTTAGGATGAGAATTTTCCTTCTCCTGGATGGGCTCCCTTCCCAGGTTGATGAGCCCCACCTGCCCCTCACTTTCCTCTAAAGCACATTACCCACAATCTGCCAGAGTCTGTCTTTGTATGCAGGGGAAGTCCTGGATATGTGGCACATATCAGCAGTATTTGATTGCTAAAGATCCTGCTTCTGCACATAAACAATGAAGTAATCGATGCTGCCACTATACCTATCAGGCCTGTTATACCTGTTATTCTATTATTTTATTATTTTAAAAGTATAAGGAGCTCTTTTACAAAGTTAATCACTAAGAGGAGTGCAAGACTTATTTGCTTCATTTTGTATTGCTCAAAAAATACCTCGTTGATTAAAATCACATTTGTTTCATTATTCATTAATTGCATTCACATTAGTTTTGTAGCACTTGTTTTCCCTTTTTCTTTTTGCTGTGGCGGATATCTCTTGGCAGTCATCATTTCTTCTTCCAGTGCTCAGTTGGAACAGCATGGGACTCTTAATCTCAAGGGCGTGGGTTTGAACCTCATGTTAGGCGAAATATTCCTGCACTGCAGGATGGTCCTCACTGTCCTTTCCAACTCTACAATTCTATGATTCTATCAGGGATGGAGCATGTGTGGCCCTCCAGGTGTTATTGGACTCCAGCTCCCCTCATCATAGCCAGTTGCCAGAGATTATGGGGGCTGCAATCTATCAGTATCTACCGTACATAATTCCAGGGCATTCTGGTCAGCCTACTAATAGACCTGATTCAGTGGCCAGTGCCTAAATTAACGCATATAGTGTACATCAAGCAGAGACGAGCCTTCAGCAAGGTACAATGATGTGTCAGGTGGGGAGAGCAGTGATCCTTAGTGTGAGAAAAGGGTTGTTGTTTTTTTTAAAAGCACACATGTGATTTTCTGGTTTTATCTGTGAAATGTTGAAGCAGATTTCATTTAATCTACTATGCTGTTCATTACAGTGCAAGCTCTTAAATCTCACATTATAAAATCTCCTTTTTCTCAAGCCTGGCTTGTTGCTTTGATCTGAGAACAAACACTCAACCATATCTACAAGTCGAATATGTTTTTGTGTCTATGAAAAAGTTGCTATTTATGACTCTCTTTCTAGACACCACTGACCAAAAGTGTACAATACAGGTAATTCACATTGAGACCACAGACCCAAACAACAGAATCCTATTCCATGTAATAACATTTCCCCTCAACTCAGTTGCCTGCTTGGGCTACAGGACAGCCTGTTTTCCCATTTTCAGTGCTTCACCGGATCAATATTTGGATGCATCTCAAAGAACAATACAGCTACTACCATCTCTCACAGGCTACAGCCAACTAACCACCTAATCTGGAGGTTAGTGATACCAATGTTTTGCTGGAAAAACTCGCCTGGAATTTTAGCCACAGAATAGTTCCAAGAGGAGATGCATTGTGAGAGCTTTCTTATAGTCCAATGAACCTATGAAGATGGCACATTAAAGTTAATAACCACAAGTGCCATTAACTAACCATTCTCAAACGACCGCTGGCAATAGAGTATCATAGCTATGACCTACATCTTTATGGCATCTCTGTTGCTATGTTCCATTTTCTCCCAGCAACAATATTAAACCCTCTGTTGGGGAAAGCTCATAGAATTCAATCTGTGAATGGTCATATTGTCACTGGCCTCTCCCAGTAGGGCTGGGAATGTTCCCCAACTGTTCACTTGGAGAGCCACTGGCAGTTAGTTTCATCAATACTGTGCTAGCAAAATTCCAAGTATGGTTGACTCTTGGCCAATAAATTATTCTATTCTATTCTATTCTATTCTTTCTATTATAGATGGACCAATGGCAGCTTAGCACAAGCATAAGGCAACTTCCAATTTTCCTATGCTTAAAGGCCAAGTAACTCAAGAACCAATCTTTCCTTTTTAAGGAAGCAACTTTGTTATATTCTTAAGAATACAAGCATTGCCATGTTGGATTAGACCAAAGTACATTAGTCTAATCACAAGCAGGCAGTGATGCTCATTGCCTTCCAAGGCCCCATGACCCCGTTGCTCCCGAAGCAATGAATAACCAGACAAGACAACAACAAATAAATTGGGATCAAATAGGCTACAACTTCATTGATTACAGATGTGAATGGTTTGGCTTAGGCACAGGATACAGCAGTTTCCCATTCCAGCCCACCTGCTGGGAGTGCATCTAAGGGTAAACCACATCAGCCGAGAGCAGACCCGTGCAACACCTATTGGCCGGTTGGGTCCACCCGCCAAGCATGTCTTGCACCTGTGATTGCCTACAATTGGCCAATCTGCAGGCAGGCTGCAGTCTCCATGGCTGTGGCTTGGGCTAGGCTCAACATCACTTGTCTAAGGTAAGTGGACTTGTCAATCACTGTGGTTTGTCCTAAGCATCAGGGATATCATTCCTGTTGCATGTTAGTCTATCATTAAAAATACAAACAACAACAACAACAAAAACCTGTTAGTAATTGACAAATTAGGCCATTGTCAACTTTCCTTGATGTTTCTAGTTCCCACAATACAAGTAGCAAAACACATTTATTATTATGCTGTTTCACATTAGCTAGAAAAACAAACCTTGAAAAGTGTTTGTACTGTGGAGAGTGGAGAGCCAGTGTGGTGTAGTGGTTAAGAGCGGTAGACTCGTAATCTGGGGAACCGGGTTCGCACCTCCACTCCTCCACATGCAGCTGCTGGGTGACCTTGGGCTAGTCACACTTATTTGAAGTCTCTCAACCCCACCCACCTCACAGGGTGTCTGTTGTGGGGGAGGAGGCGAAAGAAGATTGTTAGCCGCTTTGAGACTCCTTTGGGTAGTGATAAAGTGGGATATCAAATCCAAACTTTTCTTCTTCTTCTTCTTCTTCTTCTTCTTCTTCTTCTTCTTCTTCTTCTTCTTCTGGATGGAGACAAGATGGCTTCAGAATATTATAATGCTCACTTAACAGGATTTGCAGAATAACTGCCAGAAGGTTCAGGGCTGTTCTGATTTAAGATACTTTGGGGAATGTCTTTTTATGAAAAGTAAAACCTGAGATGCAAAGTTAAGAACTAACTTTGCAGATCGGAATCAGTAGAGAATGCTTTTGGTGTGTATTTGCATTGTAATTGGAAACTGTTGCCTTTCTGTATTGATGATAATTAATGCCTGAAATATGAATATGCTCAGTAATATATTTATTCCTGTGTAATTTTTCTTAGATGATGAAAAATAACTGCCAAAGACATCTCTTGAGATCAGTAACTTTCTTCCCTAGAAAATTGACAACAGCAGGCTTAATTATCTTTGTGTTTTCCAGCGGGACTGAGTGGTTTTACTTGATATTTTATCAACATTTGTTGACTAATTTTTTTTTAAAAAAAACTTTGGATTAGATTTTAATCCTGTAATTATAAAGTTTTAGAATGGAAACACTAGATCAGGCCTGCACAACTTTCAATTTGCCAAAAGCCTAGATTACTTCACTAGCTGCCTACCAAAGACTCTTGTTTTGTTCAGGACTCCAAAAGGGGCTGTCAAACACCTGGTCTGCCATAAAATAATGGCCTATATACCGTACCACACAACAGCCCCCAGATTACAGCAGGCATTCACGCTCAGCTATGCCCAAATAAATTACCTTGTCCTATCTAGGCTGACATCCTGATTCAGATCAGGGTGCCAAAGCACAGGAGCAGATTTAAGTGTATATTCCTTGCTGGATAGAGATCTGTAGCTGTAGCGTTGGTGTCAGGCAGACCCCTTTGAGGAAGGCATTCCTTAACCAAGATGTAATGGCTGATATAGCCTCCCCCTTGCAGATTGTCTTTATACTTTTGGTGGAAAAGGCATCCATACCTTGACAGATGGCCTTACAGAATGGACAAGTTGATAAGGGAGTAAGTGTGCACACGTTTTTCTGTTTTTGCATATTTTTATTTATTTTCAGGAACAATATCTAGGTGCAGAATAATAAAAATGTCTTCAACAGTACATATGTTTGTCATTTTTGAGTCAGTAACAGTTATTGAAAAGTTTGATGAATTAAATTGGGTCCTCCCTTAAAGAGGGCACGTGTTGCGGTGAGACCTGGCAACCAAACCCCATGTTGTGGGTGGGTATGATTGGATAGCCACAACACCTGATTGGTAGGTCCCTCAATGCAGGGTTTAATCAGGCCAACGGGACGCAGGCTAAACGGATCAAGGGACCTATATATACCTATGCATGTGACCCAGGCTTCCTCTTTCAGTGCGTGCATCGGAGCACCAGCAACGTGTCCGCTGCGAGCTGAGAGAGAGAGAGATCTACCTTCGATGATTCCACTTGGTGACCTGTTTCCATTATTCCCCCCCCCCCCCGATTCCTCCTTTAGCCATTTACTCCCGATTAATTCCCTTCCTTACCTTGCCTTTCCCTCCCCCCCCCCGGGCTTTTGCCCCATGGGGCTTTGGCCCCTCGAGCTTTCGGAGCTTGCCACTGCCTTTAATTGGCAGGATGGCTTCATGCAGCGGCTCGCTCGTTTCCCCGGCTGTGGCTGCAGCGCCTGGGCTTAGAAATTGTTGAAGCCAATCTCTTTGAATTGCAGAGAGTGTCCTCTCCAGGCGGCTGCCTTTTATTATTGTTCATGGGTCTGTGGGGAATTCACCAGGCCGGGAACCTCCCCCCCTCTGTACAACGCGACCGCCATTTTGTACCTTCTTCTTGTACGGGATGTTGCCATCAGCGATTTGGCGGGAGCGCCATCTTAATTGCGTGGTGCAATTTTACTTTGTTCTGTAGTTTTGCCAATTTTATTTGATTGTTAAAAAATTCAGGATGCCTCCTAATGCCTGGACCCCCTTCTAATTCCTGGAATAGCCAGGCTAGCCTCTTGTTGAGGTGATAGCCTAGATCAGTGATGGCCAAACTTGGCTCTCCAGCTGTTTTGGGACTACAATTCCCACCATACCTGACCACTGGTCCCGTTAGCTAGGGATGATGGGAGTTGTAGTCCCAAAACAGCTGGAGGGCCAAGTTTGGCCATCATTGGCCTAGATAATGGGCCATTAAGGGAGCAAAGAAAATGGTTCAGCACCAAATGGCAAATGGGTAGTGCCCCCTTCCTCAACAGGCTGGTAGTTAAAAGGCAAAGGCCAGAGTTGAGAGTTGAGCTATAAAAGTGGAAAGCAAAGAAGCATCAGGCTGGATTTCTGTATGAATCCAAGGTTGTGGCTTTGGAAGAAGCAAAGCCCACTTGGAGTGTTAATGCTGTGAATCCCTCCATAAGAGGCTCAGGTTGTATATATTTGTAAATGAACCATATCACAAAGCCTGTGCTGTCCCTCATTCCAAAAGAAACATGAACCCTGGGTAAGCGCCTGGCAGCCCTGGAATCTTGCACCACTTGGAGATTGGGGTCGTGTGCAATAGGACTATTGTACTACAATACTACTTATGTGTTTGCTATTGTTATTGTGGGTGTGTCAAGAAGTAAGGCCCCATTTGTTGATCTCAATGGACATCAGTGTCCATAGGTTATTAAGCCTCTTCTTCACATTTGAGTTTAGAGTCCAGGCTTCGAAAACAGACTTTGAGGCTGACCTGTGGCTTAAATTTACCCCTTGATTAAATTTACCCCATTAATTAAGTGAACTTTTTATTATTTTAAAAAAACCTTTAGCACTTGCTTTGAACAGTAGTCCCAGGAGTTAATGGGGCAGAACAAGATGGATCTCACCGTTTGCCTCTACTACAGCAGTTTACAGACCATTAATATATTGTCACAGTACACTGTCAATGTAACTTTTGTCTGCAAACACATCCTTCTGAAAGTAATGAGTTTTTTATGAAAGGAGCTGTAATTTTCCACAGGAGGTTGGTAAGCATAAATCAGTAGACCTGCATATTAAGCATCAATTCTTCCCACTTGCTTAGTCACCATATGGTGCTGTAAACTGTGCTGAAAGATAATCTCTTTATTCTTGACAGTGGTTTTTTATATAAAAAAAATCAAGTGCATCTTAGGCTGCTTTGTTAAACATTATCTGCATCAAAGGTTGCATGCTAGGAATGCTGGTATTTGATGGTTTCCTCCTTTAACCTGATGCAAAGACGGGGCAGGTTGGTTGAGGGCTTTTATAGCTGTTACGATGTTGACGATATGGCAGTTCTCTCGCTAACGAAGTTAGGCCTCAACAACATGATGAAAGGGCTTATGCAATTCTGTGAGGAAAACTCCCTGAAAATCAACCATTCTAAAACCAAAATCATACCCTTTGGCACACTTAAACCGAGTCCTTCGTGGAACCTCGAGGGCAACACCATCGAACAATGCCCGGTATTTAAATACTTGGGCATTACTTTCCACCATAGCCTATCGTGGTCAACCCATCTAAATACGATCACCTTGGCCGGCTGCCAAGCCATGGAGGCCCTGGTAAAAACATTTTACGCCAAAGGAGGCCAGCTGGTGGCACCAATCAGAAAGGTCTATACAGTATCAGCAAAATCCCTCCAATACAGGGTGGAAATATGGAGGTGGAATTTGAAAGCACTCCAATGCCTGGAGACCCTGCAAAACTTCCTGGCAAGAAAGATCTTGGGCCTCCCTAACGGGACCATACCCGCCCAACTAAGAATGGAACTGGGACTGCCATCTATCATTGCAAGAGCCCACATCAGGATAATCACCTACTATAAATCACTTGCAGAAGCCCCAAACTCAACTCTTGCTAAACAAGCCTTTCTAGCCTTTACTGGTAGCCGCACTTGGTCAAAAGGCATGGAGACCATCTGTGAACGCTATTCCCTCCCAGATTTTTCCGCTCTGATCGCTTGGGACAAAGACAAAATCCGGGTTCTAGACAGGGACGAAGTGCTGGCTTTATCCAATTCGGCCAACCTATCCACGTGGTTTCCTTGCGTGAAGGCAGTAAGATCTATGGCTCACTATCTGAGTGACCTGACGAACCCTGCGCAAAGAAGAGCCTTCACACTTGCCCGCTTCCACTCCATTCCCACAGCATTCCTACAGGGTATTGTTGTAATGTTCCATTCCACCTTGAGAGAGAGGGTCATGTGACTGTGTGTCAGTTGGTGTCGGTTATTCCTGTCAGAAGTGAAGTCTGTGCGTGGCTCTGATAACTTCTATCAAGAAGTCAGTACTTTTGCTGTTTGTTAAATAACTGTTTTGTTTTAACCCTCTGTAGTGCCACTTCAGCTGCTGGCTACTCCAGGGTGCTGAGAGAGCTAACTGTGGGGAAGTCAGTTGCTCTAGTCTCCCTAAAATATCCATAACAGGTATATTCTCCGACACTCCCCTCGACCTTCAACTCTGCCCGTGTAACAAGGGAAAGATAGAGGACTTTATCCACTTTTTCTTTCACTGCCCCCTATACAACGCAATAAGACCGAGGCTCCTTCTACTAATTCCACCGCTCATTGCCTTGGAAGATGACCGCATAAAATTTCTATTGGTGGACGCTAACCCCAGGGTTACCCGCAGAGTGGCCATCTATATCTAGCAGGCCCTGAAACTCAGGGCCATAGCTGCCAAGTCTCCCGTTTTCCCCAGGAAACCCCCGTTTTTCCAGCTGTCCCCAGCCGAAAAAACGAATTTTTTTGTTTTCCCCTGGTTTATTCTGGCATGGCGGCCATTTTGGAACTGGGTGGAGCATGCTCAGAAGCGACTTTTGATACTGCTGTGCCCAGTTCCAAAATGGCTGCAGCGCGTCTTCTGGTGCGGCAGCCATTTTGGAACTGGGCACAGCAGCATCAAAAGTCACTTCTGAGCATGCTCCGCCCAGTTCAAAAATGGCCGCTGCGCTACTTCTGGTATGCTACTTCCGGTCCGGTCCCTTATTTTTCAGAGAGGAACTTGGCAGGTATGCTCAGGGCCCTTTTGACAGCCTAATTTTCTCTAGCCTCGGATCTCTCTAAATATTTTGCAACGGACAAAACCCACATGATTTGTCATAGTTTTTACCAAACTCTGTTTTATATAGCATGATTTTATATTAGCTGTTTTGCAAGTGTATTTGATACATTCTCTGTATAATAGCGGTAGGTGTACTGCCTGGATCCTTTATGTGCTATGGCCAACCGGCTAATGCAATAAAATTTTGTTTGGTTTTCCCCTTTAGGTGAGGAAAGGAAAAATAGACCACAGTCCACTTATGACATAAGTAGCCTATTGTGCAAAGGCGAAAGGCCACTTTTGCCTCTGGCCCCACCCACCACTACGTAAGCCCCAAATCCAAACAACTGTTAAAACAGTCCTCAGCAGTCTGAAGGTTCTCTGCTCCCTTAAACATCTCTCCCCTCCACTTTCTCCATTTCTGCTCCTTACACTTCACAGGTTGCCACCATCTCTCTAACTTCCTTCAAATTCCCCACAATTCACTTTTTCTAGGAAGCTTTTGGAAGCACTCCATCTTCATAGACCTGGTGGCCTCTGTTTAAGGGGAGAAAGCAGAGTGGAGTGCTGGCTGGAGCAGATGGGAGTTGTAGCACCAAACACCTGAGGGATTGAAAGTGGGGAAAGGGGCTATGCCAGGCATCCCCAAACTTCGGCCCTCCAGATGTTTTGGACTACAATTCCTATCTTCCCTGACCACTGGTCCTGTTAGCTAGGGATCAGGGGAGTTGTAGGCCAAAACATCTGGAGGGCCGCAGTTTGGGGATGCCTGGTGAAATATACTCGGGAGTCGAGAGTGAATTTCATGCTCTTTATTCAGCTCATCATCATCAAGGAGAAGAAGAGAAGAATGGCTCTTTCCCCAAAACCATCTGCTTATATACATTATTTACACAATGGGCCTTGCGTGATTGGCTACTTCAGGGCTACACCTGTGGGCCAATCAGGTTGTGGATTGACTTCTGCCTGCAGCCTGATTGGCTGCTCCTACAGGCCAATCAGGTTGCAGATTCACTTCTGCCAGCCTCCTGATTGGCTGCTCCTGCAGGCCAATCATGTTGCGGATTCACTTCCACCTGGAGTTGGATTGGGTAGCTCCTGTGGACCAATCAGACTGCTGATTCTGAATCCTATTGTTCTAGGATTCAGCTCAGTACATAACACCTGGGCTACGTGGGCCCAGTGGGATTGCATGGGGAGGGCCAGAGGGGCGGTGGCCCAGGGAGCATTGGGGGGTTGCATTTTGCTCCTTGCCACCCTGTCAGCCCTGCACTGCTGTGCCCCTGTCCGCCTGTGGGCCTTGGCGGGCACAGCAAAAATACACCCAAGGGGCACACTCACACTGTCCCGCTTGCCCCACACCACAGGGCTGCATGAGTGTCGTAAACTGGTAGGACTCTGGGACAAGGAAGAGGAGGAAGAGGATTCTGGTGAGGGGTGCAGCTGGGAGTGGGTCACAGGGGAGCAAGCTGGGGATGGGAAAGGAGAGGTTGGTGTAGGTAGTATTCACTGGGTGACAGAGGATGTCCCGGGCACTCCAGGAAGCAGCGGCAGGCCAGGCCCTGCAGCCTAGTTCACTAGCTGGCTAGGTGAAGGAGGAAGCAAGCTGAGAGCAGGTGATGTCACAGGCCTCTTCAAGCCCAGATGCTGCAATCAGCAGGCACAGTGACAGACGGCAGCAGAGCTGAGGTGCTGTGTCTGCTCAACTGCCCATATTGAGGGTCTTTGCCTGGGATTCTCCTTGGACCTTCATGGGTTTCTACTTTGGGATTGCTTCCGGACTGTATCCTGACTGCTGAACTTCTACCTTGGCTTACTTGGACTGACTCTGGACTGCATGTCCAGACTTCCAGACTTTGCTGGGAACTTCATCTTGGCATACTGTCTGTCTGCCTGGTGGGCCAGGGGATCAGGACAGGGAGGAGGATGCAACAGGCTCATGCTCTGAAGAGGAAGGGCCTGTGCCTGTTGCATCCTCTTTATGCAGCCCTGCAGTATCACAAAGCAGTGCAGGGCTGGCAGGGCAGTGTGTGTGTGTGTTTTTTGCACCCGCCAAGGGCTGCGGGTGGGCAGGGGCGCAATGCAGCCCCACTAGGCTCTGGTGGGCAGGGTGTCATGGCAAGGGCTGAGTGCAGGCTCCGTTAACCCTCTGCCCCTGGGGGCATGCGCCTGCCTCAGGTGCCAGCAGAACACACTAGACTCCTGCATAGGTCTATTGCAGCTAAGCTGAAGTACAGTGGTACCTCGGGTTAAGAACTTAATTTGTTCTGGAGGTCCGTTCTTAACCTAAAACTCTTCTTAACCTGAGTTACCACTTTAGCTAATGGGGCCTCCCACTGCTGCCACGCCGCTACCGCACAATTTCTGTTCTCATCCTGAAGCAAAGTTCTTAACCTGAGGTAATATTTCTGGATTAGCGGAGTCTGTATCCTGAAGCGTCTGTAACCTGAGGTACCACTATATGTGCAGTTGAAACTTGTCCCCTGATGACCTTGGCTCTATTTCCTTCTTCTTCCTTGGTTCTTTCCCTGCTTCTTTTTGTCCCTTGGAGTAGGGAACTGTCAGACCTTTTCTTTGGAAATTGCCATGTCACATGTAGAACTATATCAATACATGCACGAAATAATGGCCATTTCAGATTTGCACCCCCTTCCCCCACAAAAAACCCACCACAGGTTGCCGAAAACATATATGAAGAGCAAGCCAGATGAGCCTCTCTCAGGGAGTTCCCTGGCACCTCCACCAATAAGGTCTTGCTCCTCATAGCCATGAGCTTTGGTACCCAGAGCAAAGTCTACATATTCAAGCAGAAATATGCCCTCCACACAAACACACATATCATCTTACAGTGGTACCTCGATTTGCGATCGCCTCGGGGAGCGATGAACTCAGGGAGCGACCGGCTCCCCGGAACCAATTGTGGTTGCAAACCGAGGTACCACTGTATTTTCCTTTGATTTCAGTGATGTTTTTTTTGGGGGGGGGGAGGCCTACTGAGCATATTGGGAGATTTCTGTGTAGGCAGAAGTCGGTGGCATTTGAGGAGACTGAGGAGGTGCAGGCCATAATAGGAAAAAAGGAAACATTTGAAGAGTGGAAAAGAATAATAAGTAAATTTATCTGGGCGAATAAAAAACCCAGGATACAATTTAAGCTATTAACAGAAGTAAAAGAAAGAGGAGGCTGGGGGGTCCCCGACTTAAAATTATATTATGCCGCAGCCGGATGGTGCTGGATAAAAGAATGGCTGACCTTAGATAATCAAGAATTGTTAGAATTAGAGGGATTCAGGCATACGAAAGGATGGCATGCCTACCTCTTGCTGGATAAAAGAGGTAATCAGAGAGAATTCAGAGACCATGTAATTAAGAAATCCCTGTATCAGATCTGGCTCGAATCCAAACAGTTATTGGAAACATACAGCCCTTGGTGGGCATCACCCACCGAAATGACGGCGATGAGCAGGTATCCAATACATGACAAATGGCCTACATACCGAGACCTATTGGTAAGAGATAAGGATCAACCCAATTTAAAATCATATGAAGAAATTAAAATACATTGTTCGAGCTGGCTTCATTATGGCCAGGTACAGAGCATTTTTAAGATACATAAGGAAATTGGGTTCCCTAAAGAAAAGTCCAAATTAGAAGAAATCATATTAGATAATGGGAAAAAAACACTTGGAAGAATTTACAGATTTTTACTGGATTGGGAGCTAAAAGATGAACTCACAAAAAATACCATGATAAGATGGGCAGCAGACATTGGCAGACCAATTATGACAAATCAGTGGGATAAATTATGGAAATTCGACGCCAAATTTACAGCTTGTACAACAATCAAAGAGAATATCTTAAAAATGTTCTATAGATGGCATATGACCCCAGATAAGATCGCGAAATATTATAAAACAGGGGAGGGGAAATGCTGGAAATGTCAGGACAAAATCGGGAGCTACTATCATTGTTGGTGGACATGCCCTAAAGTGGCGGAATTTTGGAATCAGATATATGAAAAATTAAAAAAAATATTAAAATGCACATTTAAAAAGACCCCCGAAACTTTCCTCCTAAGCATGACCCCACCGGACATACCAAAAGACAGAGTGAACATCCTGCTGTACGCTTGTGCAGCGGCAAGGGTATTGGTCGCATCAAAATGGAAAGGGGCCAGTTTACCAACGATCCAAGAATGGCAGGAGAAGTTAATCGAATATTTAAAAATGGCAAAATTAACGGCAATAATTAGACACGTTCCGAGGCAAAGATTAATAGATGAATGGAAGTATGTTCAAGATTATTTGGAGAAAGAGACCATAGAGATTAATTTAGCGAAATGCTTAGATTAGGAAATAAAAGGAGAGAAGAAATTAAATTTAAAGTGAAAATATGATTTGGATTAGATTAGGAGGAACAGCAAGAAGAAGAGAATAAATAAAGGAACACGTGTTGTAAATAACAGGAAGTGAATTTTTATCTGTATTTTTTTTTCCTTTTTACTTTATTTGTGATATTTTGTTTATGAGTTTCTTTGTTTTCTGCTTTTTGTAAATTTCATTTTGTATATATATAATTTGAATATTCTTATTACTTTTTATTTTTGTTTGTTTTTTGTTTGTTATGTATGTGTTTTTTAAAAAAAACGGAATAAAGATTATTTTTTTTAAAAAAAAACAATAAGGTCTTGCTCCTCATAGCCATGAGCTTTGGTACCCACAGCAAAGTCTACATATTCAAGCAGAAATATGCCCTCCACACAAACACACATATCATCTTACAGTGGTACCTTGATTTGCGATCGCCTCGGGGAGCGATGAACTCAGGGAGCAACCGGCTCCCCGGAACCAATTGTGGTTGCAAACCGAGGTACCACTGTATTTTCCTTTGATTTCAGTGATATTTTTTTTTGGGGGGGGGGAGGCCTACTGAGCATATTGGGAGATTTCTGTGTAGGCAGAAGTCGGTGGCATTTGAGGAGACTGAGGAGGTGCAGGCCAAAAATATTCCTCAGGCTTTTGGCATGCTAAATCCAGCTCTCCAATGCTTTGCTTAATTCATTCTAGAGCAGAAGGTCTGGTGTTTGTTCCACATGTTATGTGTGGCTGTGAAGCTGATGACTGTGGTGCTTGTTTTTAGCCAGCCACTGATGCATTGCACACTTTAATTAAAAAGATAAGAGCGGTGTCATTTTCTCATGCAAATTGCTGTTTCTGAGGGAACCCAGTGAACAAAGCCCATAAAAGCAAGTCTCTAGCTCCCTGAGGTAGATTTTCAAAGAATGGGCACCCCTTCAGAGGAACACTGCTAGGCTTCCAGCCCTTTCACCATACATCTTCTAAAAGATGCTCCCAAGAAAACAATCACTTTCCATTATCCATAAGTTAACAGGCTGACAGCAGTAGCTTGCCTACAGTTTTATTCTCCTTAAAACCAACATATCAAATGCATAAATCTCCATTTTTGTTATCGAGACAAAGGAACAGTAAGTGTCCAAGCAGTAGCGTAGGAAGGGGGCGCCCCCCCCCCCGCAGCACTTACCTTTCGGGGCAGCACACTGGAGCCCAGGGTGGTGCACAAGCCCAGGCGCCCCAGAGTCCAGTGCACTGCTCCCCAAAGCAGCACGTCCGAATCACCACATCTCTTCCAGGCGCCCTTCAGCTGAAGGGCGTCTGGGATTGATGTGGCGGCTTGGGCACCCTCCCTGCAGCCCCCATGCTGCTTTTTCAGACAGTGTAGGGCCTCTGCCCGCTGCCTCCCTCTCAGCTGCCCTCCAGGAAGAGGGAGCTTGGGAGTGATGCAGCGGCTCAGGCGACAGCCCTGCGTTGCTTTTTTGGGCAGCGTGGGGCCAGCACACACACACCACGCCACCCTCCGGGTGGAGGGCTTTGGGGAGAGACGCAACCCTAGTGGCATTCCCTGCCCTCTCATGCCCCGCTCCATGGGGCGGCACATGCTGACACGCACACACCCGCCCCTGGTACCATCAGGGCTTAACTCCGCCACTGTGCCCAAGGCGTAAAGAAGGAACAACCTCAGGAAAAGTAATCCATGCATGCAGCCTCAAGGTGCTAGTGTTGTGTTTTCTTTAGACCAAGGGTCCACACGCTAGTCCCTTCATCCCAGAGGATTGGTGTTCAGCTGAATCTACAGGCTCAAAAAGGACCACTCCCATTCTGCATCCTTCCCTTGAAGGGAATTTCTGTAAATCTGCTACAGTACTGCATATTTAACACCACTACTCTTCTGACATTTGAACTATTAAATTACTAACAAAGGGCTGGTCACTATGACTAGCACTAATTGTAAACAAACTTTACTCTTCTTGGCCTACACTTCTCTTAAGCCCCTCCCCTTTCTGTCTTATTTGCTTATTCTGCTTCTCTCAGTCACAAATTTGGCTGATTTGTTCTGAATTTTGAATTTTTTTTGCCCATAGGAACACATTACAGTAATTGAATTTCAATGCATTCCTATGGGAAACCGCGATTCGCTAGACAAATTTTTCATAAAACGAATTTGTCTAGCAAGGCAACCTCCGCTCGAAAAATTCTTTCGTTAAGCGGAAATTTCGTTAAGCAGGGCATTTGTTAAGCGAGGCACCACTGTATTCTACTTTCATGCTGTCAAAGTACTTTGATTACTAAAGCACCTTCTATTTAAACTGAATGTCAAAAACTCATTGCATGGGATTAACTGGAATTTAAGTGCTTCGTTGTTGTTGTTTAGTCGTTTAGTCGTGTCCGACTCTTCGTGACCCCATGGACCAGAGCACGCCAGGGGCACCTGTCTTCCACTGCCTCCCGCAGTTTGGTTACCAGTAGGATTTAGGCATGCTTAACTTCGTATGGATTGCATGCACTAGATTAGATGTCTGATATCTGTTGAGGACACCTGAGCACAACATCACAATTTCATTGCCAGCAGCCCCCTGTACCAAAGGAAAGAAAGTTATTGCCACTTACTCATCCTGGGATTCTTTTTATTTTTTTAAAGGCAGGTTCTGTGTGCACAGACACCTTTATGCGGGTTTTGGAGGGCATAGGTGGAGAGGAGGGACAAAAGACACGCAGAGCCCAGATACTGTACATTCCACGAAACTCCAGCAACTGATGTAGACTGCTAAGCAGCAGCATAACAATGAATATTAGGAATAAACAAAATAGGAATATGTGGAAGCTCACATGCCAAATGCATGTAACAGAAAACTCAGACCCTGTCTGGGACCATTCTAAGGAAGAATTAGACCTAGTTCAGAAGCTTGGGTGAATAAATGTTGTTGTGCATTGAGTTAAAGGATTTTATATCTGTATTATTATTGTCTGTATGTGCATTAGGATAAAGTAACTGCCTTTTGGTTCCAGAAGGTACAGCTACTATTGGTTCATTTAAGCTGCTGTATTTGGATCCAGTCTTATTGGTTTCCTCCAAAAGGCAGCACTGTGATTGCCTGATATTGTTCCCTCCAAAATGCATTCCTTTCTAGCTAGTCCCCCGTCCCTATAAATGTAGATTTCCTCTCCTCAGAGCTCTGTCTTGTTTGCTTCAATAAAGAAGTGTTATTAGAGAGCTGTCTCCAGCATATTATGTCAAGAGAGCTGAAATCACAAACCCCATGTCACAACAAATGTTATATCACCTTGCCTGTTTTGTCCTTTTTCTACAGTAATCATAATGAAATTATATACAGGGAGTAAAATGTTGTTCTTCCCAAGTAAAGGCTTCTGTCTGCAATCAAGACTTTGTGTTTTTTCTCATCTTGAATAATACCTACAAAATTTAAAGCACAATACGTTTTAAATATTGATTTGTGGGATTCATCCCATCTGACCTAGATTACTGCTAGCAGGTTTTTTAAGTGGGAACCAGAGATTTCCATCTGGAATCTAATTTAAACACTGCTGGAGGCAAATTAGACAATTCTCATCCCTCTGTCTCTAAGTGTTAACTGCATGATATAAGTCAGTGACACTCTCAACCCCCTTTTTTCCAACATACCCCAGGGGTCTAAGAAAGATACACAAATAATGGAGCTCTATAAATGTAGAGAGGAATTAAAAGTGCATCTGTACAGCATCTATAAATCTTTAGGGTCCAACAAAATGAACAGCTGTTTTATATATTCTGGAGAGATTTTGAATGGTTTTGTTAAAGCATGTATTCAACAGGGAATTGCCAACTAGCCTCCTGCTGGCTGGGACCTGGCCCATCAAACACAGAGTCACTCATAAGGAAAAAGAAACTAATTTCATGTTAGAATTGTATTTGAGCTTGTATACAATGCCCTGGCCTAGTCACGCTAATGTATTTATCCCATGATTATAATGCCATGATAATTATGCCAAAATATTTCAGTGTCATTACTATGATGCCCCTACAAATTTTTACCTTTTACCTTTACTAATGGGCACAAACTTTCCCCCCAAACCAAAGCTTAGCACCTCTAATGGGATCAGGACACATCACAGAGAATCCTTGGGAATACAGAAGTTGTTTGTCTTTGGTATAAAATTTTAAAATAAGGTAATATTGATTCTGGGGAGTGCTTTTTTTTAAAGGGGGTACTCAAGGCCACTACTGGCACCTCTTTTTTGTTGTTATCAATTAGTGTGACACTTACTGTAACAACTTCATGGTGAGTACCAGCATCTATTTTTCTAGAAAAAAAGCCTGATTCTGGGTTAATATATTTTTCCATTTGTGGTGTACCCATTACAGTATTTATATTTTCATTGGGTAGTAAGATGTATTCAACATTGCCATTTCACTTGCTCAAGAGACTTCGTTTGCTGAACAGAACTTCCTTCTCTTTTTCCATGCAGCCCCCCCCTCAAAATCTGCTCCAGAGCATCAGGGGACCCTCTGGAACAGATATGCGGGTAGCATGAGGAGAGGAGAGATGGGGGAAGTCTCATTGTGTGAAGGGAATGCAGCTCACACAGTTATTTTGGAAGAGCGTTTTAATGTTATTGTTTTCCAGCACAATCCTATCCCCTTTATAATGGTGGTGGGGTGTGTGTGTTGAACTGCACATAGTTTGCTTTCCTTCTCACCCATGTGCAATTAGATGCACTATGAAAGCTACCGTAAAGCATCTTCACCACCAACAAAATCGGAGTCTGTGCTTCCAGCAGACCAATTTTATCATTTGTGACCTCTAATGTGAAAACTGGCCATTCCTGTTTCTGAAATGAAGACTATACAGTGGTCCCTCGACTTACGAACTTAATCCGTTCCGAATGCACATTCGTAAGTCAAAAAGTTCGGAAGTCGAAACGTGGTTTCCCATAGGGGAAAAAAAATGAAAAAATTTGTAAGTTGAGGAAACCACATTTAAATCCACCAACGGTTTCCGTTCGGATGTAGAAAAATTAGTAAGCGTGCGGCCATTTGTCCCGTTCATAAGTCGAAACCTACGGATGTCGAGTAATTATTAAGTTGAGGGACCACTGTATATGTCAATATTCATTAGTGTGGAGAATATGAAATAGTTTCCACCTGGGCTTATTTTCAGCCAGAACTCATGGGAACTCAGTTCCGGCCCCTCTCAGGTCGGCACTGTTGCCATTATAAGCGAATAAGAGAGATGCTCATGGTGAGTTCCGGCACCTTTTTTTCCTAGAAAAATAGGACTGCAACATTTTAATGAGCTTTAACCTTTGCTATGATGCTTCCCTTAAACTTTAGTGTAATTACTTTATAGTCAGGAGCTGCTACCTTCCCCTTATTCCCACTTGGCTAAATTGCTTGATTTAGAATTGCAGCCACATTTCTGCAGTTTTGAGTCATTGCTTCTTTCTCAAATAATGAACCTTCAAATATCACCCTAGAATTTAACATGGCTAACTATATAGAAAGAGCTAAAAAAAAGCACCTTATTAATTGAGGAGAACGGATTTTTATAAATGCTGGCAGATTATCAGCTGCTACTTAACTTGTTTGTAATATCTTCTTTAATTAATCATATTCATTATAAACTTAAATCTGCTGAGCGGATTTAACACTCCTATCATCCTGAAATCCCAGCTACACTACTAACCCCAGTGTAACTTATTTCCGAGACTATGACTGGCAGCAACCTGTTATTTCAATATGTATTTTTTATTAAGTGGCCTCTTTCCATAGTTCCTATCACCAGAGTTCTCCTGCATGTGCTCAACATGAGGCCAGAGATCTAGCCCACTGAGTATCTTAGACAGAAATACTGCTGGGCAGCACCATCACCAATTTGTCTTCCTGGCCCAACACGAGAGGCAAACCATCCAAATCTACCCCAAGATCAAGATGTTTTCTGGTAAGTGAGATGGCACCCACCCGCTCAACCCTCCAGTGCTGTAGCCAGTACCAAGACAGGCAGGAGCGAGAAAAGAAGAAGAGTTTGGATTTGATATCCCGCTTTATCACTACCCGAAGGAGTCTCAAAGCGGCTAACAATCTCCTTTCCCCTCATCCCCCACAACAGACACCCTGTGAGGTGAGTGGGGCTGAGAGACTTCAGAGAAGTGTGACTAGCCCAAGGTCACCCAGCAGCTGCATGTGGAGGAGCGGAGACGCGGACCCGGTTCCCCAGATTACAAGTCTACCGATCTTAACCACTACACCACACTGGCTCACACCGCCATGTGGCGTCGCCTCTACCAATGAAACACAGCGTCGGGGTGAGGGATGACCCTGGCGCTGCAGAGCGGAACAGGGTCCTAGTGCCCCTGTTCTGCTCGCTTACCTCCCTGCTCTCCCGGCACGGCTGGTGGAGGGAAAAGGGAGGCCGCCGCGCAGCTCCCCCACTTGCTGGGGCACCCCTCAGCGCCCCTTGATCGCCCAGGCGCAATGCGCCACTAGAGTCAATGGGTGAGCCGGGCCTGCCCACTCCGCCCCCAGGTCAAGACCTAACCTGGGAGCGGAGCTGCCGCTGGGTGTGAGGAAGCTGCCTTGGCAACACCCTCGCATGTCAGAGCCAGATTCTGGTAGGAGCCTGTTTTGGGGGCACCTAGTCATCCCCCTCCAAAAATGTGCCCGGGGCAACTGCCCCCTCAACCCCACCCCCACTATGCCACTGTATACAGCACAAGGTTAAGGCTCCCACCATAGACACCAACTCCTAGGGGCTGAGCCCCCTTCACCCCCCCTGAATAAAATATTTGAGGGGGCAGAGCCCCCCAGTTAATGCACACCCTGCAAGTTGAGTGCCTCTTGTTGCGCTCTGCTTGCAGCAGCCAAGAGGTTCCTGCCACTTGGCTCCGCAAGGGTTAACAGCAGCAATAGAGCTGTGAATTTCTAGAGAGAAAAGGAAGGCATGGGGAGAGGAGTTTTGTTACCCCGCTTCCTAGCTCCGTTCTTTTTCTGAGCACGTGGATTGGCTCTAAATAACACAAAAATCAGTAGGGGTCCCCCACCCCACCTCCCGGTAAATGTCTTTAGAACTGACATGTCAGTGTCATTTGTAACAATAAAGTCTCTGACTTCTTGTTAGGAATGGCTGGCTCTCTTGTGATTGCCTTGTTGGCTCTCTGGTGAATGGGGATTTAGTTTTTTCTATTTTTCAGGGTAATTGGGGAAAATATATGATTGATTTCAGCTTGAGATTGATTAGCTGGTCACAGCAACTGTCACAAACAGATTTTTGGCTGCTCCCGGCAGCACTTTTGATGCTATCCCAGTTCCATCCCTCAAGAATACCAGACTGCTAGATGAAATGTGAGAATAATGTGAATACGGCAGAACATCTTGCAACTTGAGATCCTCACAATCAGTGAAGCCTAAAATATTTCTCATTTGATGGGGGAAAGAGAGAACAGTTACTTAACCAGCTTACGAAGTTGGCAGAAGTCTCTAGAACTGCATAAGATTAATATATATGATAATTTTTATAATCCTTCATGGTATGGTTCCGTCTTTGTTTTACATTACTGAATCCTGAACATCTTTCAGTTTCAAACAAAAAGTGTGCATCAGTAATAAGCCCTCAAGGATATAAAGTGATACATCCGCACCAGGAATTCATTGAATATTCTTGATTTCCCTTGATTCCTTTGCATTTTGTTCAGTTTTTAATCACATCTGGCCAAATTTGCTCCCTGTGTAAATTGGACCAGAATCAAGCAAAGTTAAACCCTTGATGCATTTGGCCCTCCCAAAGCACTGCTCAGAAAAAGCTGTCAACATTCTCCGCAAAAAACCCCACAAAACACCAAACTCACAACACGGCAGGGTTCTGAGCATTTAAAGGTAGCTGTTCTCATAGATCTCTGAAATGGGTCACTGTATATCAGGTTTAAAGAAAAATGCTATACAATAAAAATGCCCAAGCAATCATTCATGGCCACTAAAAAGCTTTTACTTTTATTTTTAATTAACTGCAGTTGAGCAATACAAAATGACCCATAGGGCTCATCCAGACTTCCTTTTGTGCCCTATTTCTAGGCACAGGTCTGCACTTTAAAGCTCCATACCAAAGCATCATTGTTGTGGTCGTTTTTGCCCTGGCACTTTCCCTGTGAAAACCCGCTTTTTTACTGTTGAAAACAATTCTGCAGAAAACTTGAATTGCTGTCTGTTTGGATTCAGCATTAAAGAGCGACATTTCCTGGAGAAAGCGGTGGAGCAAACAGCAACAAGGGAAAGTGTGGCAGGGCAAAAGATAAGTTTGGATGAAGCCAGGATATACAAAAGCTTCTCAAATCATGTAATTAGGAAGAATTTATACAGTGGAACCTCGGTTTATGAACACCTTGGTTTACAAATTTTCGGTTTACGAACGCCGCGGACCCATCTGGAATGGATTAATTCACTTTCCATTACTTTTAATGGGAAAGTTCGCTTCAGTTTATGAATGCTTCAGTTTATGAACGGACTTCCGGAACCAATTGTGTTCATAAACCGAGGTACCACTGTATAGAGTCTGGGAGAAGTATAAAGACATGTTGGAAAGGAAAACACCCTTATGGCTTTTGACCATAGAAGCAATTTCACAAAGAAATGGGTGACTTATAGGGAACTATTGGACTTTACGGAAGAGGCTTAAGAAGTTAGGCAATAATAAGGACTGGGTGACTAATTGGTTGCAATATCACCAATTGAGTGAAGTCTTTAAACAAGGCAAGAACTATGGATTTATTAATCAAAGCTCTCAGTTTGAAAAAGAGCTATTAGAGAATAGAGAAAAATTAATTTCAAAGATGTACAAGATTCTTCTAGAATGGGAAACTAAAGATGAAATGGTTAAATCTGCTGTGATACATTGGTCTAGTGATGTGGGGTACAATAGAGAGAGGCATGGGGGGGAACTGTATATATAAAAATGAAGGCATTGCGCAAGCGGATGAAACATCCTTTCTCCGTTACCGCTGAACTGTAATGTAACAAATTTGGCCGCAACGTTCCGTGCCCATCAGTGAGGGATCTGGCATTTAAAAAATTCCAAAAAAGCACGGCTTTCACACCTAAAATAGTGAATAAATGCAAAAAAAGTGGCGCCCAAATTAGACGTCACCAGCAAAAGCTCTGAAGACTCCAGCAGCATCCAATAGAAAGGCAGATTGCATGCTATCACCAGCAAAAGCTCTGAAGGGTGGCGCCAAATAATGACACCATCAACCAAGCAACTGAAACCACCAAGGCAGCCATTACCAGAGCCCTAGGCCCTTGCCAGGCTGCTAGGCCCCCACTAGGCCGGGGGGGGGGAGAGGGCAAGCACCTGGATCGCAGGCCGCAGCACGGCCTTTGTTTTCTGTAGGTCCCTGCCAGGCTGCCAGGCCCCCACTAGGCCTGGGGGGGGGAGAGGGCAAGCACCTGGGTCACAGGCCGCAGCACAGCCTTTGTTTTATGTAGGCCCCTGCCAGGCTGCCAGGCCCCCACTAGGCCCGGGGGGGTTATAACCCACAGCAACACACTTGGGGGCACGGCAAGGGGTTTTTATTTTAAAATTTAGCAGGCGTGTCACATGCAAGGCTCCGGCGGCCATTTTAAGTAAGGGCAGTTGTGCCCCTTTTAATCTAGGCTTTATACTATGACTGATTGCAAGCCTCTGCATCTTTTAAAAAAACAACAACCATGCACTTTCTCTCCCCAATTTAAGTCCTCGGATATTTGCAGTGGCCACCCCCCCCCCCCCGATTTACAATCTCCTACCTTTCCCTTGCCACTTCCTAAGGTTTTTATGGAACCGAACAGCTCGGGCGCTTCGGAACTCGCCTTCTGTTGCTACAGGACTGTGGGTCTTCGCTATATGATTCCCTCCCCGGTCGGGATTATTAAAGTAGTTCTCTGGGTTCTCTGGGTCACCTACTCCAAAATTAGAAAATCCAAATAACAAAAAACACACACAACCCCCCCAAACACACAACAACGCTGAAATCATACAATACCCACCAAAATAAATGACAACCCCAAAAATAAAATTAAACAATAATAACATCTGCTTCTCATGTTCTTATTTCAAATATTTTTGAATCTAAATGTAAAATGTTCACGATGAATGTGCAGGGGACAATGTATGGAGATACAGGAGGGAGGGGACAACACTCTCCAGTGAAAACAGAGGGAAGGGTATCCTACCGAAACACAGGGATGAGCCGGGGTGGAGGGAGGAGGGGCGGGATACATCATGGATCGGGACAGATTGGGAGGAATCACAGGGATGACCCACAGCAATGTGTGGCCGGGCCAGCTAGTCAAATATAAAATTAACAGCGTGTTATGCTTTGAAAGATAATTTTATGAAAATGATTCAGAGATAGTATTTGACACTTTGGCCACCTCATGAGAAGAGAAGACTCCCTGGAAAAGACCCTGATGCTGGGAAAGATGGAGGGCACAAGGAGAAGGGGACAACAGAGGATGAGATGGTTGGACAGTGTTCTCGAATCTACCAACATGCAGTTTGTAAATGGAATTGTTCTCAAACCAGACTGTTCTTAAACCAAGGTACGACTGTAATAACAGATCCCAGGAAATCAACATGTGTTTACTAGGGTTGCCATATGTCCTCTTTCCCCAGGACACAGCCTCTTTTTCATGGGTAGAGTTGCTATAGGGATCCATAGTTAAAAGCAGAAGTCTGCAAATGTGTCCTCTTTTTTTGCTCTTCAAAATATGGCAGCCTAAGTCAGACTAATTTCCTTGGAGGTGATAGCTGGGCGAGGGATAATAAGGTTTAATGCAACAGACTTAGTATGGAGTGGGCTGGAGAGAGAGTTAGAGAGAAATATTTGAGAGCAATGACTGGGGTGAAATATACTTGGAGTCCTGCAATGATTTCATGCTCTTTATTGCAGCTTTTATATACATTCTTTACACAATGAGTCCTGTCTGATTGGCTGATTAGCTTCCTCTTGGGGTCTGATTGGGCTGCTGCTGCAAGCCAATCAGTTGTTGCATTCTAGGATCCTACTTGCCTACTGTTCTAGGATCCAAGCTTAGTACATAACATGGTGTCTTCTTAAATCCAAGGCAGCTGTAGGGTTGCCAGACTCAATAGAGGACAGGACTTCTGTGCCTTTAATTGCCCTGCTCTCTTTTGAGTCTGGAAACCTTAAAGAGAAACCAGCAGACCCTTTGCTTGGAAATTAAACAAGTCCTGTCCTCTGTTGAGTATGGCAACCCTAGGCAGCTGTGGCTATGGAGGAAACCGGAACCTCTTGAAGTGTTGTGCTCCATCATAGGCACATATTTTCCAAAAGGAAGCACAGATTCTTGGTAAAGCGCTGTCCATAAGCTTTAATTAGCTGGTGTTTAAGTAAACAAAGTTACCGGTCCAGTCGCGCTTCCGGACGTAAATCTTCCTTTTCAGCAGAGCGTTTTTGCACAACGGCAAAGGGTAAGGATTAGTCAGTAAGAGTTGTAAATGCAGGAACTCTGGAGCACGTTGCAAACTCAAAAGGCTGTATTTACAAAAAACGTAGCCAGGAGATAAGGCAGACATCCTTAATCTCTGGCCAAGTAAAAACTTAAACAAAACTGTGTCTCAGTGCACAAGCTTGAGGCATGACTCCTACACACAGCAACCAAGATTAAGAGAAAAAGCTACTGAGAGAGAGAGAGCACATGCAAGGAACTGACTATTTATACAGGCTGTCTTACATTCCCGGATGTTTCATTAAGCTCAGCTGCTCAGTGTTCAGAGCGATTAGTATAACTTAACCCTTTAATACCAACAAGCGCACCTGGAACCCCTGGAACCTTGCAACTCTTGGAGACTGGGGGTGGTATGTAACGTGACATTAAACTAGTTTCATGTTATGTTCAAATGAGGCCTTTGTGTCTTTGGATATTAAACAGAAGTCTGAGAAAGCCTTCCAGATCATAGCCTTGCACCATGAATTGAAAATGTTTTGATACTGTCCTCTCTAGAGACACAGTCAGCAGACTAGGATGGTTTTGAGGTACCCCATCTACTTGGGGTAGATTAGTCATCGCTGAAGCCTGTGGAAGAAAGTTGCATATGCTGTTCAAATATGAGGTTCAAAATGGAACCCACGAGGCTTATGCTTGGGGGCCAGCTCAGGTCAGCAATAACAGTCCTTTGGGGCACTTGCTGTGCTAGGAAGCAGTGGCGTAGTAATAGGGGTGTGGGGGGGGGGGCTGCCGCTGCTAGGAAGGCAGTCTTTTTGTTTGATTTTCAAAAAAGAATGTGATTTTATGTGTAAAGCTTTTGCCTATCTTCTCTTCTTCAAGGTAAGCACCATCTAGCTTTTTTTATGATCTCAGGTAAAATACCACAGATTGCAGCCTTTCCATTGGAGAAGAGAAGGTTAAGGGGTGATATGATAACCATGTTCAAATATATAAAAGGATGTCATATAAAGGAGGGAGAAAGGTTGTTTTCTGCTGCTCCAGAGAAGCGGACACGGAGCAACGGATTCAAACTACAAGAAAGAAAATTCCACCTAAACATTAGGAAGAACTTCCTGACAGTAAGAGCTGTTCGGCAGTGGAATTTGCTGCCAAGGAGTGTGGTGGAGTCTCCTTCTTTGGAGGTCTTTAAGCAGAGGCTTGACAGCCATCTGTCAGGAATGCTTTGATGGTGTTTCCTGCTTGGCAGGGGGTTGGACTGGATGGCCCTTGTGGTCTCTTCCAACTCTATGATTCTATGATTCTATGATTCTATGATTCATATGCTTGCCATTTTTTTCCAGCAGAGAAATTGAGATTTTCATAAAATGTGCCTGGTATAGAATGATACAGAGAGCTATAGACTGAGGTGTGTTTTTGCCTTAGTATAACTTACATTTATTAGATTTCTTATTGCTATGGCGATTTGGGTGTATTGCGCTCATAAAACTGTCGTGCTAAGTACATAAAGAGCTGCTTTGCTTTGTTAACTGCCTTCTTGTTTGTTCTTTGTTTTATGGCTTTATCATATCTTCATAAAAATGATTCAGAGCGATAATAGTGTCACCGCTTTCCTCACATTCTGTTTTAAACCACATCTTTGATTTCTGGCGAATTTATGGTGTGTTTTTTTTTAGTAATTAAAGGAGCTGGATAGCTTTCTCTCCCCCCCCCCCCCGAACAATTTAAACATGACATATTCTACTTAATGTTAACAACACTGTTGGCTGTTTTCCATCACTGAGAAATTGCAGGTGGCTAAACATTATTTTGAGAGATTTGATTTTACCTATTTTGCACTCCCCTCTTTGCTGGGAAGTCTGATGTTCCCTAGGCAGCCTTTTGCTTGAGTGGAGAAAGAACTGAGTCTTATGGTACTTCTATAATAGATTGCTAGTCAAGCTGTGTGTTGGGTGTGCAGTACCGTAATTTCCTCCTCGCCAGCATTGGATACTCTGATGGGAGTGAGTGCTGCACTGATGAAGAAACTCCCCACTGAGTGGGCAAAGTGGATAAAATCTAGGATCCATGTTGCTAAAAAATGTTGCCTAAGCAAAAATATTAAGGAAAATTTGGAGGCTCCTGTTGCAGGGGAATTTAGAGTGTAGCAAAATGTACTTCTGCATGACTAGAGAAAGGTCCTAAATATCCTAGCCCAGGGCTCGATAAATATTTCAAATGATTAAGAGTCAACATAAAATATTTGGAAATGTAGGTTATCTTGGAGTTGATAAAATTTACAGAAGCCTAAATGGGCTATGCCTAGCCCCGTACCAGTCTAATCTGTACTATGTAATGTAAAAAAAAAAGAAAAAGTAAAGGACCCCTGACAGTTAAGTCCAGTAGCAGACGACTCTGGGGTTGCGGCGCTCATCTTGCTTTACTGGCCGAGGGAGCCAGTGTTTGTCTGCAGACAGTTTTTCTGTGGCCAGCATGACTAAGCCACTTCTAGCACAGTGGAATACCGAAACCAGAGCAGTGCATGGAAACGCCATTTACTTTCCTGCCGGAGCGGTACCTATTTATCTACTTGCACTTTTTGGGCGTGCTTTTGAACTGCTAGGTTGGCAGGAGCTGGAACCGAGCAATGGGAGCTCACCCCATTGCAGGGATTCGAAATGCCGACCTTCTGATTTGCAAGCCCAAGAGGCTCAGTGGTTTAGACCACAATGCCACCCGCATCCCTGCACTATATACTGTAGTATGTACCATATACTGGATTTCCAGGGGGCAATGCTACCCACAACTGATTCTTCACTTGTTTTCACCCTCCAGAAGGAAAGGGCCACATTTGCATGTAGCACCTAGCCATGGTTAACCAAGGCTATAAACCAACAACCCATGGCTGACAAGTGTGGTTCAGTTGTGGTTAACAAAACATGATTAAGCCACTGGCCTGGGTTTTGACAATGAAATAAATGATTTTGCAATCAACCATGGTTTAGCATTTTGTGCAAACCAGCCAGAGAATAGCCCTACATCATGCTTTTCCAGAAAATTTTGGCATGAGAAAGAATGTGGACTTGGGTCACAGAGCACCAGAAAAAGAACACATTTCCTTAGACTTACAGTGTTGTTTAAAGTTCCATTTTCTAGATATTTAACATTCAGAGGTGGGGGAAGTGCTGAGCCTAGTTCTTTTGTGTGTGACCTAAGAAGGAGAGCCTGGAGAGAAGGGACATTTGTCATACTTTAAAGAGCAGCTCCTAAAGTACTCTAAGCAAGTTCCATCTGCATCTATTGATCTGCTTTAAATTAATGCCATTAGAAATGTATAGACTGTGTGAAATGTGAAATTTAATTACCCCTGGCATGGGCAATATATTTCTGGTGTAAAGGCTGCTTCTCTCATGGATTACGCAATGCCCTGGGCCTAATTTATGAGCAATGGCCCTCAGAACATGCAGGCTGCTTTCAGTTCCTTAAATAAGTCTCACACCGCCAAATCTTTCTTTGCAAGCCCAAAGGTTTTTTATTTTACTGTAGCAAAATGCTTAAGTACCCTATGTGGGATGCACATTTTGGTGAAAATGACATACAAAAATGCATTATCTTAGGGGAAATTGATTCACAGAAATGTGTATATTAGGCAAAATTGCAGTTAAAATATATATTGAGTGAAATTCACACTAAAATGCTGGTGAATTTCCATGATGACTATTGTTTAAAAATTGTACACTGATGGGGAAATCTGGAGAATTAAAACTGAAAAGGAAAGACAGAACTGGGCCAGCCATTAGGCAGGGTGAGGCCACTGCTTCAGGGGCAGGGCCATCTTAAGCCTATCTGGTGCTGTGGTGCAGGGATCCCTCGGGCGCCCCCCCACCCTTCCCTCCCTTCCGCTGCCTCGATGGAGCGCAACAGGAGGTCCCCAGCCTGGGAATCTGGCCCCCGTCTCTTCCCTCCGGCCGCAAAGACGGGCTCATGCACCCACTTTGGGGAGCCCCTGCGCACTCCTTAGAGAGGTTACCTGGTCCGGAGCGCCAACGGGGCCACTGCGCCACTCCTCCTCCTGCGGCTCCTCTGCCCCCTGGGCAGACAAGGCATCTCCGCTTTACGAATATCGTAGAGCCGGAGGCGGCAATGGCGGCAGTGGCAGAAAGGGAGGCAGGGATGCTGCCACCTGTGCTCCACCTCCGCCTGCTTGGCCGAAGCGGCCGTGCGGCGCTGCCACCCAGGGAGCCCTGGCTGCCATGCTGACGGGAGGCTCGTGGCCGGCTTCCCCACAACAGCGGCCGCAGCCTGAGAAGAGGCGGGTGAGGGCGGCTCCTCCCACAGGGAGGCATGGCATGGCATGGCCGCAGGGAGGCATGACACAGCATGGCGGAGGCGCCCTCCAGAACTTGGCACCGTGGTGCCTTGCACCAGTAGCCTCTATGGCTAAGACGCCCCTGCTCAGGTGGCAAAATGCTAATTTGGGACAAGATTGTATCCATTTTGTTCAAGATCTCACCTAAAAAGCAGTGTGATCTTGCCCAAAATTGGGTGCGGATGATGGCACTTCTTCTCTGCCATCAGCAGGTATGGTGGGGTGGGTAGCGGAGGCAGAATGGGCAGTGGTGGAGTGGCAGCAAAACAAGGCAAGGCGGCACTTCCTGTTTCGCCTCAAGTGGCAACGCAGAATGGACCACCTCTGTTGAAGGTGTTGCCATTTTCTGTGAGGGAGGCAAATGGAAGCAGAAGGAGGGGTTGGTTTCAGATCAGGAGCAGGTCAGAGGCACGCCCAGCAGTCTTTCTGGCAAAATAAAAGTGGCTTATTTAAACATGCTTTTAAAAAAGCATGAATGACATCAACAGGGAGTTTGCTCTTAGTTAATAAGCTTAACAGACAAGATACGTTGAGACCAAAGGTGGAAGCAGCCAATTTGTGTATAGCACAGCTCATTTCCACATGTTTCCCCAGAGTTTGATTATTCCTGCTCAGAAGACCTTCCCTGTCCTGGTGCTTCTCCAAACATGTGTAATTCAAATTACAGACTAAACCATTGTCTATTAATGGCTATGGTGACAACTGTTATGGGGACATCTGCCTAATCGGAGGAGGCCTGAGACCGCTCTCTCTTTCCCCACAGGCCTCGAACAGCTGCTGGGCAGGAACCTTATTTGCTTATTATGGAACTGTCTAAACACAAAGCATCTGAGAAAGAGGCTGCCTTGACGTCACAACTTAAGCTTGCCTGCTGTTCAGCTTTCCTTTTGTCTGGAAGAGATTACTTGCCACTGATTGTAAAAGAAGCACATTGATTCCTATGTTCCCCGAACAGCACAGTTCTTGCCTTTAACAGGCAAACAGCTATGGTCAGCTTTTTAAATAATGTTGGAAAATGTGACTTTATAAATTAGCGCATTTTCCAAATTTGTCTGAGGAATCTGGTTTCTTGGTCCAGAGTGTGTGTCTCAGTCAAGGTAGTTTGCGGGACCCTTGAATTTCTATATTTATTATTGTTACTGATCACATTATTATCCAGCATAACCTCCAAAACTCATTGTGGCATACTTGGTTCATGCCACCACTTATTCTTACAACAACCCTTTGAGGTAGGTTAGACTAACCCATGAGATAAAGTGACTGGCCAAGAGGTCACATGACTCGGTGGGTATTTGATGCTGGGTTTCCCCAGTGCTAGTCCAATATCCATCTTCACCAATCTAGTACCCCCAGAGAGTGCTTGGTAAAGGCTTCTATACACTGTGACACACTGGCTATTTGAGACTCACAACACCTTGCCCATCGCTTACGGCAGAACTGGACAAGATGGGTAATTAGCTTGCTTCAATGGAAGGCCGTATTCATTGTGACAAGTGGCTCATTGATGCAACATAGCAACCGTCTGTTGTTTGATATACACTGTGTGATCAATATAGCACAAGGTAATGCAACTAGGCAACATGACACTTCAGGCAAGGCAAAGTCCTTTATTCCTGCCAAACTCCTGATGTATTGGTAACGTCAGGCTGTCATGTTATTGAACCATTTATTGTACGGAATCATTTCCAGCAAGTGTTTCTATTACATCTGGCCAAATGCTATTCAGTGCTCTGCCATGAACATATTTTATGTTTTCGGTTGTTGTTTAACTTGCAGACCAGCTCGCACCAAGTCTTGGCTAGCCAAGGTAGAAATCAGATCCTCCAAGTGTCCCTATTTTCCAGGGTCAGTCCCAGATTTACAGAAGCCTCCCCAGTTTCTGATTTGACCCCGGAATGTCCCGGTTTTCCTTAGGATGCCCCCTATTTTCATTGGAAAAATGTTGGAGGGTATGGAGTTATGTGACCCCGAGCCAAGGAGATAAGTAACTATACAACCTTTAGAAGACATCTGAACCCTTATAGAGAAGTTTTAAAATGTTTAATGTTTTACTATGTTTTTATATATGTTGGAAGCCATCCAGAGTCGCTGGGGCAACCCAGTCAGATGGGTGGGGTATAAATAATAATAAGATGATGGTGATGGAATAGGACCATCCCTGTTTCATTGAAGAAATATTGAGGAGTATGGGAAATGAGAATGTAAAACAAGACAAAGATGTTCACCCATTGAGAGTGAAGCCAGGATTTGCAGAAATCAGTTTTCTTAAGAAATAGGAGTGTCAAACGATATGTAAAAACAGAGATAGCATGGATTGAATATACACTCTGCGACAAAAAGAGGAGAGTATGCTGATTTTTTTTCTTTTTCTTTTCTCCTTTCCCTTTTTTTCTCTGGGAAAGGAGGATTAGAAATACGATACGAAAAATTGTAACAAACAAACATAAATGTATATGTGTATGTATATGTATGTATATGTATATGTATACAAGCATGAAGAACAATGTTCAGGTTTGGTGATGGGAAAAAATAAATAAATATCATTCAAAAAAAAGAGAGAGTGAAGCCAGGAAGCTCTGCTTGGTTTGGCTTGTGATGTCATCATGTAGCCATATCTGATATTTGGTGTCAGTAGAAAACCTGTTCAGAGTGAGGGAAGTGCTTTCTGCCCTCACTCAGATTTACTTGGTGCCAATGCCAAATCTCTCTTCATATGATGATGCGACATAAATATGCTGCCTATGTAACAGGGGAGCCAACTTGGGCCCCAAGCTATGGGAGTCCAGTGTGTTCTGAGGTCTCGCGAGACCTTGGGAAGCATCTCCAGTATGTTTAGCCTGGAGAAGAGAAGGTTAAGGGGTGATATGATAGCCATGTTCAAATATATAAAAGGATGTCATATGGAGGAGGGAGAAAGATTGTTTTCTGCTGCTCCAGAGCAGCGGACCCGGAGCAATGAATTCAAACTTCAAGAAAGAAGATTCCACCTAAACATTAGGAAGAACTTCCTGACAGTAAGAGCTGTTCGGCAGTGGAATTTGCTACCAAGGAGTGTGGTGGAGTCTCCTTCTTTGGAGGTCTTTAAGCAGAGGCTTGACAGCCATATGTCAAGAATGCTTTGATGGTGTTTCCTGCTTGGCAGGGGGTTGGACTGGATGGCCCTTGTGGTCTCTTCCAACTCTGATTCTATGATTCCGAGACCTTGGAAGTTGTGTCAGGGGCTCAGCACCCACAAAAAAATTTTTGTGGGTGCTCAGGCACCCAGAGCCCCCTATAGTTGGCTATGTGATCACCTCAACTAAAAGCTCCTCTTACAAAAATTGGTACAAGAAGCAGCAGCACAAGAAAAGGTGAGCAAGATGTATGCAAGGGCGGGGGGGGGGGGGCGGCTCATCCCCACTTCCACGTGTCCTGTGATTCCTAGGCACAGGTCTGAGTGGCCTTTTCTTTTGTCCTCCTGCTTTCCCTGGGAAAACCTGCTGTTTACTGCTGAATCAGAACAAACATCAATTGGGTTTCCGGCAGGTTGATATTGGTTGATATTCAGCAGGTTGATATTCAGCAGTAAACAGTGGGTTTTGCTGGGGAAAGCAGCAGGACAAAAGAAAAACCTCTGGGACCTGTACCTGGAAACCATGGGACAGAAATGTGAATAAGCTGGGGGAGGGGGGGGGAGAGAGACCTTCCACCCCCAAATATTCATGAACGAAATTTTAGCCATAGCCATGATTAGAATTCAGCTGGTGTCCTTCAACACAAACAACAGTTTCATTCCAGTTGCTTAATACTTCTCTTGGTGAGAAGCTGTTCTGCTTTCTTGCACACTAGGAATATGACCTATACAGTTTCTTGACACTCATTTTGGTTGGATTGTGAGGCTGGAGTTCTTTCTTTAAAGACTTCAGTCTAAAATTATTATGTCAGCTTGCAGTCTTAGTATGACAGTTGTGTCACAGACGGCACCTTATGCCTGTAACACTGCATGGCAAAGTCTCGTTATTCGCCTATAATCCAGGAACCATTTTTTATAAGATGACGTTGCAGCAGGTGCTGCAGTCAATAGGATTTATTTATTTTTTGATGGGAAAAAAAGAAGAGGAGGTGAGGCAGATGACAGGGTGACAGATAGATGAGCTCTAAAGGCTTATTTAATCAGACCCCCACAGATTCCTATTTACAGATATCACAAAAGCAAAATGAAAGACCCTGGCCTTTCCTTGAATAAATATGTGGTTCGTTTGAAATGCTTGTTTGGGAACGGTAATAAAAACATCCCTGGTAACTTAGCTTCAGCCGTATTATACAGTATATAAACCTTGACACAAATCATTCCACCCATTGAACACACCCTGAGTATATTTATCATACCTATAAAAGCAATTTCCTGGTGTCCACCATTTTGACAAACTATACCAGGGAGGAGAAGGCACTGTTCCCAGGGAGCCATTTTGGGTTGTGTGGGTTAAGGTAAAAGGGGGGTGGGTGGCAACTGATGGCTCTGTTCGACCTCCACTGTTGGAGGCAGTATGCATCTGAATACCAGTTGCTGAATAATATTTAACAACAACAAACAACAACAACAACAACACAAATTGTCAGCACAGGAGCCCTGATCTGGATCAGGACCATAGCTGGTGATTGTGGTAAGGAGACATTCTAACTATTGTACTGAGGCACCATCAGGACCATAGTGGCAGGGCCAGCACCACGGCTGTCTTTAGCATATGCGGCGCCAGAGTGCATAAAACTGCCCAGCGCCCCCAATTTTTTTAGGGGGGAGACCAAAGTTGTTGAGCTTCTTTAAGGGGGGGCACACAACTCTCTCCCATGCTGCTGCGGGTAGAGGGATTAGAGCAATCCCTGCAGAGGCTTGGGAGGGAAGCTGCACACCTTGTGTGAGGGCCTGCCAATCCCAGGCACGCAGGAGGGCAGAGCTGGCTGGCTGCCTCAGTGCCCACAGCAGAAAAGCCTGCAGCGCTCTGACAGGCTCTGCTCCACATGGCAGCAGCTGCTGGTTGGCCTGGCTCCTCAATCCCCAGACTCCAAATCTCGGCCCCGGACTCTTGCCCTGGCGCCCTGAGAGCCCGGCTCACAGGTGCCCCACACCCCTAGCACCTATGGGTAAGCCGGCCCTGGCCAGTGCAGCCATTCAGTGGAGTGGGGCTGACAGTGGAATCCCCCAAGGTACCTGTGGCAGAATAGTGCCTGATGATGATACCGGTTCATCATGGGTTAACCTGTCACTCCCATGATAGGCAGGTGTTCCCTGGGAGGCGGAGCTAGATGGCGTTCTAAATGGAGGGGGAACAACTGTTGAAAGGCAGTTGGAGAGTGGAGGGTTAGAGAGGGAGCAGGAGGTTAGGTTTGGGTGGATGGGAAGAAAGGTTATAACTGTTATTATCGAGATGCAGGAGATGTACTAACAAGTCTGTATTATATGAAAAGAAGATATGCACTTTTAAGAACCAGAGAAATCCATGTTTTCAAGTTAAATAATAAAGTTAAATGTGCCTAAACATTCGTGGACTCGGGCAGTGTCTCAGTACCTTCAGAGGTGTGACTAAGAGGCGAGAACAAAGCTTTCCTGTGGAAGAGGAAACTGTTTGCTCTTTCTCCTGTCATACAAAGGGCTGGTTAGTGAAGCCAAGGGAGCCACATAGTTGCCTAAGGGAGAGGCAAATTGGTAGCAGTAGGGATCCATGAGAGGGAGACCCCACTGGTGGCAATAGGTTTCGAATGCAGAGCCCTGAGGTACCCTGGAGACAAGCCCAATTTGGACACTGGAGGCTTACTCCTGTTTGTATAGAAGCACAGGGAGAGCCTCTGTTGTTAAAGCAGTGAGGGGTGGGAAACGGGGAATCCTTCACACCTGACCCAGTATAAGGGAGCTTCTTATGTTCCTATTGCTTTAGTTTAGCACAATAATAAATGTAAATGGTAGGCTGATAAATCAATCTGCTAAAACACGCAATTAGGTGCACATTGCATCACTCACAGATACACAAAAAAAAATGTGTTTATAAAACTAATGTGTGTACGGTATATGACAAATCACCCTGCCTGTATAAAAGGGGCACATGTACAAGGTGTTAGCAACTAACTACAGTGGTACCTCTACTTACGAATAACTCTACTTACGAATGTTTCTACTTATGACTGGAGCTCCGTCCCTCATCTTGGATGCGGTTTAGATAGGATTTTTTCTACTTGCGAATTTTTAGATAGGGTTGCTTCTACTTACGATTCCCCCCCCCAATGCATTCCTATGGGATTCGACTTACAATTTTTTTTGACTTACAAATGTGCGTTCGGAACGCATTAAATTCGTAAGTAGAGGTACCACTGTATATGAATCCCTGTGGATGCACATATGTGAGTGATCAACAAAAAGAAATGTCTGGGTGCCTGGAGTCAAAACATGGGGCTTAGAAAAGTTGCAAATTGGGTTATAAAGGAAAACACATTTGAGGAAACCTTTTTTCATATGTAAGGGGGAAAGAAAGTAAAGCTCTTCCACCAGCCTCCCAAACCTGTCCATGGAGAACCTATATGGACTGTCAATGTTTTACGACCATGTAAAATGATGGCATAATCTTAATACTACATTCTTTTCTTTGCTGTGACTGCATTGTATAATATTAAAATATATAAAAGAAAAATGGCTGATGCCTGGAGTCAAAACATGGGGTTACACACAGAGAGCCCCAGTAGCAGAGTATTAAACTCGCAAAAGTTTAGCATTAGGAATTTAATTTGTTAAACCTTTTTATCCCGTTTAGCTGCAGACAGCAGCTGATTTCTTTCTACCCCTTTTGCAGTGAGCAGAACACACACTGTTAAAGTAAGCTTAAAATGCTTTACTTACAGATTCAAGGTCTCAGGCATGCATTGTTCCATGCAGCAGTAAGGATGATACCAGCAAAGTAGTCTTGGGTAGAAAATACAGAATATAGTTCCAAACACATGCTGTAAGCTCAGGAACAAGCTTACACACATCCTCCTTCATTGGTTACATGATGCAGGGGGGAGGGGCTTCACTTTGAGGGTTGTGACTTGGCTGAGTCTATCTTCCAATACAACTCTGTGGCCCTTTACTCATTCATGCACTAACTAGCAGTCATGCATAGCTATGTTTGACTGCAGTCTCTCACACAAGGAAGCTGCCATGACATGAACCATGCATGGAGCATTAGGTTAACATATACATAGACTGGACTAGCTGAATCCCAAGCCGGAATTAAGATTGCCGGAAGAAATATCAACAACCTCAGATGTGCAGATGACACAACCTTGATGGCAGAAAGTGAGGAATTAAAGAACCTTTTAATGAGGGTGAAAGAGGAGAGTGCAAAATATGGTCTGAAGCTCAACATCAAAAAAACCAAGATCATGGCCACTGGTCCCATCACCACCTGGCAAATGGAAGGGGAAGAAATGGAGGCAGTGAGAGATTTTACTTTCTTGGTCACTGCAGATGGTGACAGCAGTCACGAAATTAAAAGACGCCTGCTTCTTGGGAGAAAAGCAATGACAAACCTAGACAGCATCTTAAAAAGCAGAGACATCACCTTGCCGACAAAGGTCCGTATAGTAAAAGCTATGGTTTTCCCAGTAGTGATGTATGGAAGTGAGAGCTGGACCATAAAGAAGGCTGATCGCCGAAGAATTGATGCTTTTGAATTATGGTGCTGGAGGAGACTCTTGAGAGTCCCATGGACTGCGAGAAGATCAAACCTATCCATTCTTAAGGAAATCAGCCCTGAGTGCTCCCTGGAAGGACAGATCGTGAAGCTGAGGCTCCAATACTTTGGCCAGATCATGAGAAGAGAAGACTCCCTGGAAAAGACCCTGATGTTGGGGAAGATGGAGGGCACTAGGAGAAGGGGACGACAGAGGACGAGATGGTTGGACAGTGTTCTCAAAGCCACCAACATGAGTCTGACCAAACTGCGGGAGGCAGTGGAAGACAGGAGTGCCTGGCATGCTATGGTCCATGGGGTCACGAAGAGTTGGACACAACTAAACGACTAAACAACAAATACATAGACTTTTTAAAAGGGGTGGGTCATGGACGTAGCCAGGATTTACATTAGTGGGGGCAGGACACCCACCTGTCACCATCCTCTGTCTGGCTCTGTATAGCAAATTCAGAATGAAATGTCTCAACAACGGTTATTTTAAATTACTTTCTTTTGACCCCAAGTGCTCAGAAAAATCTGTCAAAATCTTTCTAAAATTTCTACCTTTAGTTAAGTATTTTTATTTATTTACTGTACTTGGTTGGGGGTGGCAGCTGCCCCCTGCCCTTTCTGGTTACTCCCATGGATGGGGAAGGAGCTGAAGTCCAACCAATCAGCAGTTGGGTGGGGAAGGGGAAGCGGGGACTTAATCTATTCCCTGATTCTGCTCCTAAGCAGCTGATAGACTGCACTCCAGCTTTTCAAAAAGGGTTGTGCATATGCAGCCACAGCTGTTGGACTGGGCTGGAGAATCATGCACATCATGGCACAGGTGATTCCCTATCCACCTACAAATATACACAGATACATAATACTGAGTACATAGCATTTGGATGGAGGGCAGGCAGTCTGGAACATGTACAGTCTCAAAAAGTTTAAAGCAGATCTCTTTGCTACAGTGAAACGAATATTCAGGCAGTTTCAGGCTGAGAGAAATAAGATTACACAAGGAAAGAATTCCACTACATGTCACCTTTTAGGGCTCTGTCTGTAGCAGAAAATTTTGTGCATACTCCTAAATACCGAGTCTGAATGGAAAACTAAACTGAATTCAAGGTGAAAATCTGGGCACAAGGTTAGCCATTTGGAATATGCTTTAAAGTGTTTTTGTGATGTACTTTGGAGCAGAGATTACATGAACACACAATAGCTCTGTCGCTGCAATGCTTTTGCGTGATGAGCAATATCCCTCCATTTAAAAATGACACAATGGAAGGGGAAAGGAAGTCTACTCTATGGCTTAATCGTTTTCTCTCACTTTTTTTTAAAGCAAGTGCTGCAGCAGAATGGGAAATGTCAAGGTTTGTATCTCATTTGTGGTTGCATTATGGAGTGTTTTCACCTTCATCTAGTTCCTAATAGAGGCATAAACATGCACAATGAGGACATGCAGTCACACAGGCAAGAGAAAGATCCTTGGCCCTACTAATCCTGGTTCTCCATTAGCCATGCAAAATAACACATTTAAGACAGGGTGAAGGTGACTGATGAGCAACAGGTATGCCAGAACAAATAAAAAAAGAGGAGCTCATTATTCTTTTTTCACAGTTACACTGAGTTCATTTTCCTGTATCTCTGTAATCCTTATTTCAAAGTATCTTTTTTTTTTAATATAATTTTTATTAGATTTTAACAAGAAATACAGGAAAAAAGAAAAAGGCACAGAAAAGAAAAATACAACAATCAAAAAAGAAAAAGAAAAAAAAGACAAAAAAACAAAAAACAAAAACAGATTTAGGCTTCCTCATTTCCCCTTCTTGAGTTCTTATTGTTAAAAATAGTTCTCGCATTTTCCCATTCTAACTTCACATTCTTTTTTCTAAGTTTCAACTTTTTCATTGCTATTATCCATTCTCCTTATACTTTGACCTCTTTTCTCTTAACATCCTCTCTCCAAAATTATTATTATCTAATCCCTAATCTCTTTCCCTTACCCAAAAATATATAAGATTCGCATCCAAATTTATTACCCATTTACTTCCACCCACACAACAAAGTTCCCACCCCCCCTTCCCTGAAATCGAAGTCTCCAGATGTATCAGCCAGGTTCTTCATACAATCCTTAATACATTCCGAGATCAGACCATATTATTTCAGACAATACCAAATAATCCAGAACCCCTCAACCCACCCCTAGTCTGTCCCATACCAACTTTTGCCGAACTCTTGCCCCCCTCTTCTGTAATCCCATCACTTTATATCTTTGCACCTTTTCATCCTCTTTCTGCCCCCCAACTGTTTGCATCCTCCCCTCTCTCACCGGGGCGCTGATTTTCCCAGCCTCTTTTTTGGGGTGCTTTTTTGCTTTTACCCTCTCCTGTTTCACTTCTCTCACCAGTGAAACAGTGTTTTCTCCTACTTTTCCTCCCTGTTCCACCCCTCCCACCAGTAGAACAGTGTTCTTTTCAGGAAATAAATCCATTGGTTCAGCATATTGTCCTTCAATATTATCTTTCTCCTCTTCTAGGTTTTTTACATGCGTCACTCCAGCACGGTCCTGGTCTTCCAATCTTTTTTCTTCTCCCTTCTCCTGATCTTCTATTTCTGTTGGTTCCTGTGTTTTAAAGTCAGAAACAAATGTCTCGACAGTCTCTTCTCTCAGGAAATTTACATCAAGCTTGGAGATACTCACTTGCTTAGTAAGATCCAAAATTGTTGCCAATATTAAGTCCCACTGTGTGACTTCCTGTCCACTCTCTGGAACCTTCTCTCCTAATCCTTTGTCTAAAACCTCCTCCATCTTTGTGCAGACAGGCAGTGGAGTTGATGTTTTGGTCCAATATAAATGAAAAGTGAACAAACAAGCAAAAAGCCAGGAATCTAGTCCCACTTGGTCAAAATCTCTCTCTTTACTCCTTCTTTTCCTCAGAGTCAATACTGAGCAGCCTCAAGGCAAAACAAGTCCTCTTTCACTGTTTACAGCTCTCAGTCTCTCACATTCAGCCAGACACATTCCTTTGTATTGTGACGTCATTCAGCAGACTGACTGATCTTTCCTTTGACCCGACTCCAGGCTCGCAGGGGGCTTTTCTCATACTAGATCTCAGTCTTTTGCAGAGATAAATACACCGCTAACTTTTTCCTTTACTCTGCCTCAGGAAAAAGTTCTTTTTACAGCATTTCTGGGTTTTCTAGCTTGCTGCGATCTTTAGTTACTCAATCGGGGGGAGATGACTTCCCTTTTTAATCTCCGCCTCCCACTGCCAAATTCTTGTTCCAAATTGATTGATTTCAACTTACTTCGTCCAGATCGTAACTTTTTCAGGAAGAATCCACCGCCTGCAGGTTGGAGGCTCGGAGTTTCGCTTCTTGGAGGTAACGATGGTATGCCTAAAATGGCTCCCGCGACTGCCACTCGGCTGGCTCTCAGGAGCTCTTGCGGGCTTCCTGGGCAGCTGAGGAGTCGCTTCTGGAGCTCCGCCAGGCAAAATTTGCCCCCTGGACGCTCAACCAGGGGTATTTACGGGGATCCGCGTGCCCCCGCGGATTTCCCCCCCCTCCGCGATGCCAGAAACCTCGCAGCGCGAGGTTTCTGCGCCTCCATTCCAGCGCGGCAGACCGGAAGTCTCCTATTTCAAAGTATCTTACTGGAGTGTCTTTCAATGGGATCCAGTATTGTTTATCTATTTTTTCCATTTTGCAAATATTATCCATATTAAAGTTCCTCCATTCTCACTTTGGGAGATTAATTTTGTATCCTGATAATGCACAGAATCCTTTAATCAAATTTATGAAATTCCCAGAGTTCTTACAGGTTTGTGTATCCATAAGTATGTTGGTTTTAATCTTAAAGGTTGTGATTTTAGCATGTAAAAGAACAGGCTGGAAAGCAGTGGAAATATTGCCACTACTGCGATCCTCTCCCCCACTCCCAAACAAGCAGACTCCAATTTGCGGTTTATGCCCCAAGCTGGATGTGTGAAAAACCTCCAGTTCTCTAATTGGACAAATGCATGATTTCAGCAGGTTTCACATTAGCCCTATAAAATATATTTGGAGGCAGTAATGTTTCTGAATATCAGTTCCTGAGAACCACAGGAGGGGAGAGGGCTCCTGTGCAAAGCCCCCCCCCCTTGTTGACTTCTGGTTGGTCCTTGTGAGTACAGGAGGCTATACTAGCAGGGGCGGAGGAAGAGGGGGGCGATGGGAGTTCATCCCCCCTGGCAGTGCGATCCTGGTAAGGTGCCATCACGGCTGCCCCCCGCCCGTGCTGGGTGCCCCGCCCCCACAGGCAGTGGTCCCCGCCCCCAGAACGCGTGCCATGCCCCCAGAACATGCGCCACGCCCCTTGGGGCAGCGTGCCACGCCCCTGGGACATGTGCCAGCACCGCCCCCACCTGCTCTCTGCCCCCAGTGCCGGAGCATGAAGCTCTGCCACTGTATACTAGATGAGCCATTGGCTTGATCCAGCAAGCTCTTCTCATGTTAATATGCTTGCAGAACAGATTTTTTTGGGGGGGGGCGCTTAGTCTGTGCGGAAAGTCCCACTGTGGAAGTAGAAATCCTTGCAATGATGGGACAGGAATTTAGTGCTGCATTGGTGTTAAACTGTGGAGACTAGGAACTGCTTCCTATGTTACAGTAGATGTGGTTCATGCGTCTATTTTAACCTATGGTTGAAAATACATTTCTTTTGCAACATTCGAAAGGCTTCTGTATGTATTACAGCACATGCTAAACACCCGGGAGCCTCAGCCAACCTTGAGAGAGGAGAGGAAACCTTGAGAACCTGGAGAGGAAACCAAAGTCTAATTATGACAGGGCATATTTTAAAAGGCAAAACACCTGATAAAACTACATTGTGATTTTGCCCCTCATTATTAATTTGGTAGGTCTTGTCCATTCTCTCCCATGGGCTTCGCACGCTTTTTTATTCATTCATGGGTAACCTAAATGATGGATAGTTAAAATCTAGAGGAATTTCCTTGTTCGGTTATGATAATTTTATTAAGAAATATATCTGCAGTCCTAGGATCCAGTGAACATTACATTATAATTCAAGTGAGTTAGATGAGGGAGATGGGAAATAAGCTATTAAGCTGAGAGCAAAATGAGAGATGTTTTCAGTAATATACACAATTAAGAGTGTAGAGGAGAGATCTTGCTGATTTATGAGTTGCATATGCAATGATAATGCATTCATAAAATGTTTTCCACTAAGCACTCCAATAAATTTATCTGTGTGCTTGGATTAAGAAAGTAACGTTGCCAAACAACCAACTGACTGCAGACATTAGAGATTCCAGATAAATTACCATCTGCATGGGACAGATGTTAAAATCCTTGGTATCCCAGCACAGCATCTATTGCTTATTTCCCAGGGAGTGTTCCTTTCTCTGATCAATAAATGTATCAGACAGGCTGTTCATCTTGCCGGAGAGGTCAGAGGAATGACAGAAGTACATCTGTTTTTGTGTCACATAAAGGCTAAGGAAATGAATCATATCTAGGCAGATCCGCTGCAATAGCCTTTCACTCTTTTGCGAGTCTACTGATGATGAAGTTTTAAGCACTGAGGGGTTGCATCCAACTAAATCTACTTGGAGTAGATTCACTGAAATTAATGTGCAGTTGGAGGTGGTATGCTTTTAGATACCAGTTGTTGGAAACTGCAAGTGGGGAGAATGCTGTCATAGAATCATAGAGTTGGAAGAGACCACAAGGGCCATCCAGTCCAACCCCCTGCCAAGCAGGAAACACCATCAAAGCATTCTTGGCATATGGCTGTCAAGCCTCTACTTAAAGACCTCCAAAGAAGGAGACTCCACCACACACCTTGGTAGCAAATTCCACTGTCGAACAGCTCTTACTGTCAGGAAGTTCTTCCTAATGTTTAGGTGGAATCTTTTTTCTTGTAGTTTGAATCCATTGCTCCGTGTCCGCTTCTCTGGTGCAGCAGAAAACAGTTAGCCTTGCTATTTCCACATACTCCAATACTTTCTGTTGCCATTCTTCAATTGTCAGAATATCCTGTTGTTTCCATCTCTGTGCGAGGAGTAGTCTTCCTGCTGTTGTGGCATACAGGAATAATTTCTGATCTTCCTTTATAATGTCCTCTCCAACCATTCCTAGCAAAAATGCTTCTGTTTTTTAAAAATAAAATGTGTACCTAAATATCTTTTTTTAACTCATTATATACACTATCCCAAAAAGTCTTCGCCATGTCACACAACCACCACATGTGGAAAAAAATTGCCTTCTTTTACAGTGCATTTCCAACAGTTCTTATTGTTCATTTTGTACATCTTGTACCACCTATACATCATTTTAAACATATTCTCTTTTAAGGTCATGGATGCGGTAAATTTTATTCCTAAATTCCATATTCTTGTCCATTTCCCATATTCAATACTATATCCTAGGTCCATTGCCTACTTAGTCATGACCTCCTTAATTTCTTCATAGTTTGTATGCCATTCCAGCAAAAATTCATATACTTTAGACATCTTTGTACAACTTTGTAATACCCCAATCTCCAATATTGATCTATCATTATTAAATCCATATTTTTTTTATCTTTAAGGAATATATCATTAATTTGGTGATATTCCATCCATCCTGACAATCTCGTCTTTAGTTCTTCATAAGGTCTTATTTTGATTATATTATTGTCTTCTTTCAACGAATCTCTATAGGTTATCATAGAGTTGGAAGAGACCACAAGGGCCATCCAGTCCAACCCCCTGCCAAGCAGGAAACACCATCAAAGCATTCTTGACATATGCCTGTCAAGCCTCTGTTTAAAGACCTCCAAAGAAGGAGACTCCACCACACTCCTTGGTAGCAAATTCCACTGCCGAACAACTGCCGGAGTTTCTGCAGGGCCATCTCCGCCGTCTGAGCACGATTCGGCTCCCCGAACATGCCTTCCAGGGCGGCAATGAAATTGTCCAAATGCCCCAGCAGAGGGTCATCAGCCTCAAGGTATGGTGTAACCCAAGCAAGGGCCGGGCCCGTGAGCAGACCCACCATAAAGCACACCTGGCTCTGTTGGGTTGGAAAGTCCGCAGCACAGGTGGCGAACAACAACCGGCACTGATTTACAAAACCCTGCAGGGTGCCACGCTCTCCCCCGAACCTCTCTGGCGATGGGACGGGGGAAGCCCGTTGGGCTGGGGCTGCAGCAAGGGCCGCTCGAAGTCCTTGCACCTCCCCCTGAAGTGTAGCTACCTGCGTGTGGAGGTTCAGCAGCACAGCGGTGAGGTCTGTAGGCCAGGCTTTGTCCATCTTGTACCCTGGCTGGGACGGGGTTTGGCCACAGCAAACTGTCACGGTCTGGTCGGCGGGTGTCAGGACCAGAGGCAAGATGGTGGTGAAGAAGCAGGGGCGAGGAGCAAGGCAGGGGCGAAGGTCCATGGGGCATGAAGCAAGGCGAAGGCAGGGTCCAAGGAGCAAGGAGCAAGGCGAAGGATCCAGGAACAAGAAGCAAGGCGGCAGCAAGGCAAGGGTCCAAGGAGCAGGAGGCCACATGCACCCAGGCAGGGATAGCGTTGCTGTGGCAAAGAGCTGAAGGGAAATGCTGGGCTTTTATCCCTCCCAGCTCCTGCCACCAGGTGCAGTGAGATCTCAAGTGGCCTCACCTGGGTGACTACTCCTTGCCTCTCCAGCACAAGCTGATGTCTTCACCTGTGTGGCCATGCCTTGCTTCCCCAGCACAAGCTGAGGCAGGCCCCAGTCCTGCAAGGCACTACAGGCCCCAGAGCCTGACTCCTGCCCATACTCCTGACACCTCCAAAGAAGGAGACTCCACCACACTCCTTGGTAGCAAATTCCACTGTCGAACAGCTCTTACTGTCAGGAAGTTATTCCTAATGTTTAGGTGGAATCTTCTTTCTTGAAGTTTGAATCCATTGCTCCGTGTCCGCTTCTCTGGAGCAGCAGAAAACAATCTTTCTCCCTCCTCCATATGACATCCTTTCATATATTTGAACAAGGCTATCATATCACCCCTTAACCTTCTCTTCTCCAGGCTAAACATACCCAGCTCCCTAAGGCGTTCCTCATAAGGCATCGTTTCCAGGCCTTTGACCATTTTGGTTGCCCTCTTCTGGACACGTTCCAGCTTGTCAGTATCCTTCTTGAACTGTGGTGCCCAGAACTGGACACAGTACTCCAGGTGAGGTCTGACCAGAGCAGAATACAGTGGTACTATTACTTCCCTAGATCTAGATGCTATACTCCTATTGATGCAGCCCAGAATTGCATTGGCTTTTTTAGCTGCTTCATCACACTGCTGACTCATGTCATGTCTGTGGTCTACCAAGACTCCTAGATCCTTTTCACATGTACTGCTCTCAAGCCAGGTGTCACCCATCCTGTATTTGTGCCTTTCATTTTTTTTTGCCCAAGTGTAGTGGCTTACATTTCTCCTTGTTAAAATTCATCTTGTTTGCTTTGGCCCAGTTGTCTAATCTGTTCAGGTCATTTTGAAGTGTGATCCTGTCCTCTGGGGTATTAACCACCACTCCCAATATGGTGTCGTCTGCAAACTTGCTCAGGATGCCCTCAAGCCCATCATCCAAGTCATTGATAAAGATGTTGAATAAGACTGGGCCCAAGACAGAACCCTGTGGCACCCCACTAGTCACTACTCTGCAGGATGAAGAGGAGCCATTGATGAGCACCCTTTGGGTTCAGTCAGTCAGCCAGTTACAAATCCACTGAATGGTAGCATTGTCTAGCCCGCATTTTACCAGCTTCTTTACAAGAATATCATGGGGCACCTTGTCAAAGGCCTTGCTGAAATCAAGATAGGCTACATCCACAGCGTTCCCTTCATCTACTAGGCTTGTAATTCTGTCAAAAAATGAGATCAGATTAATCTGACATGACTTATTTTTCAGAAACCCATGCTGACTTTTAGTGATCAGAGTTTCTTTCTAGGTGCTCACAGACTGTTTGCTTAATGATCTGCTCTAGAATCTTTCCTGGTATTGATGTCAGGCTGACTGGGCAGTAATTGTTTGGGTCCTCTCTTTCCCCCTTTTTGAAAATAGGGACAACATTTGCCCTCCTCCAGTCTGCTGGAACTTCGCCTGTTCTCCAGGAATTTTCAAAGATTATTGCCAGTGGTTCTGAAATCACCTCTGCCAGTTCTTTTAATACTCTTGGGTGTAGTTCATCTGGCCCTGGAGACTTGAATACATCTAAACTAGCCAAGTATTCTTGTACTACCTCCTTACTTATTCTGGGCTGTGTTTCCCCTGCTGAATCATCTGCTCCATATTCTTCAGGTCGGGCATTGTTTTCTTTTTTGGAGAAGACTGAGAACACTGAGAGCTTCTTTTTTGGAGAACACTGAGAGCTTCATAACAGAGTTTGAGGTCAGGTAGGGAGAATCCGCCTCTTCTATCAGTTAACAACTTAAATTTTATCCTGGGCTTCTTCCCTTGCCACACAAACCTTGAGATTTCTGCCATTCCTTAAACTGTCCTAATCATGGGATGGTTTGAAACAAGTATAATAGTTTGGGTAGCACCTTCATTTTAATCACGGCTATTCTTCCCCAGAATGACACTTTCAGTCTCTTCCATATGCATAGCTGCCAAGTTTTCCCTTTTCTCGCGAGGAAGCCTATTCAGCATAATGGAAAATCCCTTAAAAAAAGGGATAACTTGGCAGCTATGCATATGTCTAAATTTCTTGATTTCTTTCCATATTATTACATAATTGTCTTTAAATAGATTTATATTCTTTGGAGATAACCATATACCTATTTAACTTTCTTTACCACCTTGATTTCCATTTCCTTCTGTAGTTGGTCTGTTAATTCCTCATTCATATTTTTAACCATCATTTTTGTTTTAGCTTTATTAATTTTAAATCCTGCTAGAAATCCAAATTCTTCCATTATTTTCAGCGCTACTATCCCGCTCTGTTTGGGGTTCTTGTAATGTTAACACTAGGTCATTGGCGAAAGCCTTCAGCTTGTATTCTTTTATTCCTAATTTTATTCCCGTAACACCTCTTGTACAAAATTCTGTCCACTCTTCTGCATACTGTTCCATAAACTGAAATTCTTCAAGGAAACCTATATGAACCTTCTATCTTTAATTCTTTCCTACAGTGCACAGATTTTGTGCTCTGTTGCCTGATTCTTTATGTAAGTGCACTATATCTTTCCATTTAGCCCCTTTATTCTGAATCTGCCTCCCCTTTTCCAGGGTTTCCAGTTTTAAACCATGCTAGTTTTTGAGGTTGTTTTTTTTTTTTAAAAAAATCCCATTGTTATAACCATACCTTATCTCAGAAGTGGGTGAGTCATAATTTTAAATGTGCCCTATTTTGTACTATGAGACTTGAATACCCGGCTGACGGTTTGTACCACAGCTGTGAAGCAGCAAAAGTATCAAGAACATATAAATTGATAATTACACATTTCCCTCCTGAGTGTATAAACAGGAGACAGATACTAATAATCAGAGCTACTGAAACATTCTGGCTACGTCTGCTGTGGGCTGTGGCATGTAACTATGTGAACTTCCACAAGGGGGCACCGCAGAGCCACACTGGAAAACCTTCCTTTTACTGGCCTGCTATTGTCTTGTTTTATTCTGAACAGTTAGTAAAACTCTAGAAGCTTTCAGACAACTTCTCCCACTTGACAAGATACCAGTTAGGCTCACCAAACTGAATCTGGCCTATTTAGATCCCCCCAAATCGATGCAATTCCAATCTAAAATAAATTCAATTAGTTCCATTTATCACAATCTCGGCTTAAGTGACAAGGATGAGAGTTAAATAACTCACACTTCATCTTCTTTAGAGGACAAGGCTATGTCTTACAAAAAGCTGAAGCCGATCGCCCAGGAAACAACCTCTGAGGTCAAGGATAGAATAAAGGGGGGGGAGGAGAACTATCATACAATATTCAGTTATTGCCTTTAAAAAACAACAGCACTGAAAATCCCCACATACCTAGCATAAGACTGGAACCTGTCCATTGAACAAACCCATAAATGACTAGGATTCCACAGTCCAAGGTACACTCATCGGGGGTTACCCCCCCCCCCAGTTCTGTATTACAGGTCTGGAGCTCAGTTAGGAACATATGGACATAGAAAGGCCTGCTGGATCAGGCCAATGGCCCATCTAGTCAATCATTGTGTTCTCCCAATGGCCATTTCGCTCTCTCTTCTTCTTTTTTTAAATATATATTTTATTGATTTTATATAATAAAGAGAACAAACACAAAAATACATAACAGACTTTCCACTGACTTCTGTCCATCCTCCCAGAACCCTCTCCTCCCACTAGAGGGTCCCCCGAAAAGCGGGCAGTCGACAGTGTTTCATTTTATGGTTGAATTTCTCCCCACCCCTCCCTCCCATCCCCGGCGCCCCCCCTGCCACCAAGAGGCTCCAAGGGAGGAAAGGAAACAGGGGGGGGGGGTTGTCCATCCAACCATTTATCCAAACAAGAGAAAAAAGAAGAAAAACAAAAAGCCCCCAAAATAACCCCCCTAAAAAAGAGAAAAAAAGAGAAAAAGAGGAAAAAAACGAAAAAACCCCATCATTGTTATTTCTATTTCTATAAACATTGTGTGGGCCTCCCCGACCGCCCCCCTGCCCCGATTTCCATTTTCAATTCTTATTTAACAGTATTCTTATTCTTATTCCCATTCTAATTGCAAAAAATTTTTTAACCTTATATTATAAAAACTATCCCAATTTTTAAATCCTCTTTGCACATTCTAAATTTAATATTAACAAATCCTTTCATAATTAACTCTGATCAATCTTGTTTTTCTTGACCTGCCTATTTTTTATCCTCCAAAGAACCAACCTCCATATTTTTATAACCTTTTTTTTACATTAACAAATTTTAAATATCATGAATTTCCCCTCCCTCCCCCGATCTCGGCCTTTCCCTTCCAGTCCAGTAAGTTCCAAAGTCATCAGTCCAGTTTTCAGTCCTTTTTATCTATCCTAAATGGCAAAAAAATTGATCCTCCTTCATCCCATCCCCTTCCTAACCTGTTTCAAAATCCAAACTCCTCTGTCTCCCCCTCCCCAATATTCTTTTCTTCTTTGCTGTCCATTTTTCTTATGGGTGTTCTGTCTCTCCTGTAGTTCTTGCTTTTTTCCCCTCTTTCAAAGGGGTATTCCAAATCTCGTGCTGTTCTTTATCCACTTCTGATTCCTGTAGTCCATCTTTGTTTTCTTGACTTTCAATTATACCATGGCTCAGTTCATGTGACCTTTTATCATCTTGCGCCCTTTCTTTGAACAAGTCCTTTTCCTGTAATTCTTGTGTTTTTTCTTTAGATAAGTCCTCTTTTTGCAGATCTTGTGCCTTTTCTCTGGGCAAATCCTCTTCTCTGAGTTCCTGTAAATCCTGATTTATTTCCAGCAGTTGTTGCTGAGTCTTATACATCCCGATTCTGATTTCCCATAAGAGTCTTATCACTTTGTCCTTGAACGCAGGTGTATAGTCTTTTGTTGCCATTTTTCCAGCTTGCCAAGGGCAGAGCGAGGCTTGAGAACCAGGAGATGGTTACACAGAACATGTATTCCAAATGTTCCAAACTGGAAACTGTATATCCATTCCGTAGTATTTAACTTCCACTATAAAGTTGTTTCAAACAGTCAACCAAAAAGTTTTTAAGTATCAAATCCTTACTGACGTCCGTCTTCGCATTCAACTTACTGTCCTCTCTGGGCTGCCGATTTCAGGGCAGGGAGAAGCTCTCCCTTTTTTGAATTGCAGGGATTATATCGACAATAAAACAAATCTCCCCCCTTTGCCCTGCCTCCGGGGGTGATTCTTTGAAATAATCTTTGGAGAAGTTCAAATATTATGCTGCTTTACACCGACGCGGGTCTTCTCTTTTACTAAACTGTTTCTTAACTCAATCAGTGGGAGGAGATGGCTTCCATTTTTAAACTCTCTCTCCCATTGCCAAATTATAGTCCAATATAATAAAATTTTCAAGCTTTACTCGCGGATTCCAAATTTCCGAATCAGCAACTTTGGAAGAATCTGCCGCTCACCACCACCGGCTCGAAGCTTCGTTTCGCTGAGGTAACACTGGCGTTCAAAATGGCCCCCGCGACTGTAACCCTTTCTCTCCGGGGCTCTTATTAGAGCTCACCAGAGAATCGGGGAATCGCCAAAAATGGGGCACCGCTGAACTTTGTTCCCGGAACGCTCCTTCTGGGACTCTTTTGGGGCGCTGTGGTGCTTTCGCAGCCCTCCCCCCCCTCAGCAAAGCCGGGCTGTCTTGGAGCTCGAGACAAACCCCGCCGGACGGATCGGGCGACAAACTGGAAGCCATTTCGCTCTCTCTTCAGGGCCTTTTCCTTACAACCCCTCACAGATTGAATTCTCCCCACGATGCCTAAATATCCCATCTTCATCTTTCTATCTTTCCATAGCTTGCTTTGAGAAATCTAAAGTTTTGGGGCAAAAGATGCATAGCTTGCAAGTAATAGAGTGGTGTAAATGCTTCACTAGTGATATAGTTGAGGAATACAAATTTTGCACCTTACATTTTGCAGTCAATTACAGTAGTGTCGTGAGTCAATTCGGAAAATGTGGTATGCACATTAATGTTATAATAAAAATAAAAATATCTAGGGAGCGATCCTATGCTTCCTGGGGGAGAGAGGGGCTGGGAGGCTAAGAGATGCTCCAGAGCAGAGGCTTGCCACAGTGAAGGGCTGGAAAGCTCTGCTACCATTGCTGTGCTGTCAATGGAGGTGTGAGGACAGCAGGACAATAAATTGTACATTCAGAGGCTAGGCTCAGTGCTGGACTGGGGGACGGCACTGCATTTGCCAGATCCAGAGGCCTGCCCATTCCCCCACCAGAGCAAAAATTTCAAATGGGTGAACAAGTTGGCAGGAAGGAAATCCACCCGCTCCACATTCTGACCAGAATTAATGGTTTCTCCACCACAGAATCCCCACCCCCTGCAGCCTAGGGTTACTCTGCCCACCAATGCTATTTTTAAATAATTATTTTCATTTTCATTTTTGTGTATTAACAAAAAAGCACTGATAACAACAGTAAAAGAGAGAAAGAGAGGAGATATCAAAGCAAGAAAGGGAAAGGAAGGGAACAAGGAGAAAGGCATGAATAGTATTTCAAAAACAGCATTATAATTCCAGACAATTGTCCTTCATAAGCAAGACTGTTTTTTCCAAAGGTTTCCATGAGACGAGGTGGTTGCTAATCAGGTTCCTTTATACTTTAATGTATTCAGAAAGGAAAGGTTGTCCTTCCTTTTTGGATTGCATATGGCTTGTGTGTATTTGTTAATTTTTCTATTAGAGGTGCCAGTTTGTCTTGCAAGTCTCTTTCAGCTGACTTCCAGTGTTTGGCCACTGTGAGCATGAATCGAAGTAGTTCTTTATTGGACACCTCTGTTTTCCATACCATCAAATAAGGATAATAGGGCCCTCATACAGAACACATGTAATAGAAAGCTAGGCATTCTTAATTCCACCATTCTTTCACAAACCTAGCCTTGGGAGAATTTGTTGCGGCAACCAGGAGCATGTATTTGTGTAGAATCAGCCAGGAAAGTACTGTGGTTACCTAATGCAACCATAATTGACTAGTGTAGAACTGCAGTCCTGTGCCAACATATAGGAGTATGCTCCATTGAATTCAATGGGACTTCTTTCTGTCTATACATATAAAAAGGTAGGCATTGTGCACGCGGATGAAACAGCCTTTCTCCATAACCGCTGAACCGAATTGAAACAAATTTGGGCAGAACGTACCTTGACCACCAGGGAGGGATCTGGCATAAAAAATTATCAAAAATCCACACCTTTCACACTTAAAATAATGATTAAACACAAAAAGTGGCGCCCAAATTAGACGTCACTACCAGAAGTTCTGAAGACTCCAGCTGCCAGATGACATTACAAAATTCCACAGCAACCAACTGAAAACAGTCCTTTTGCAGCAACAAGGCCCAGCTTTTTCAATAGGCCGCAGCATTGCCAAGCAGGGAAAAACAAACAGGCCTTTCATAACGGGGGGGGGGCACAGGGATGAGGCACAACAAAGGGAGGGGGTAATACATAGCCATGGGAAGGGGGCTGAATCAGCCAAAGCAGTGGGGGGGGGGTGGAATGAGTAGGCCGACCGCCAAAATGGCCATTCCACCTCCAAAGCCTCTCCCGGCGGCTGCATTAATAAACGCCTGGCAGTATTAGGCAGTCGTTCATCATTTCCCCTAACAGGCACTTGGGGGCACGGCGAGGGGTTTTTGCTTTTTAATTTAGTTGGAGTTGTGTCACATGTGAGGCTATGGCGGCCATTTTAAGTAAGGGCAGTCATGCCCCTTTTAACCTAGGCTTTATACTATGACTGATTGCCAGCCTCTGCACCTTTAAAAACAACAACAACCATGCACTTTCTCTCCCCAGTTTAAGTCCTCAAACCAACACCACATCCTACATTCAAAACACCTACTCCAAAATTAGAAAATCCAAATAACCAAAACAAACAAACAAAACACACAACGCCCAAATCATACAATACCCACCAAAATAAATGACAACCCCAAAATTAAAATTAAACAATAGTAACTTCTGCTTCTCATGTTCTTATTTCAAAAAAATTATATATTATATATAAAAAAATGTCCACGATGAGTGCACAGTAGCCAATGTATGGAGCCAGCACTCCCCAGGGACAACAGAGGGCTCAGACAGGGGGAGTGGGGGGAGGAGGGGGCTCGATAGCTCATGAGTCAGGACAGGGTGGGGCCAGTCACAGGGATGTGCCAGAGGGGTTGGGGGAGAAGGGGACTCGATAGCTCATGGGTTGGGACAGAGTGGGGCCAGTCACATGGATGTGCCACGGGGGTGGGGGGAGGAGGGGGCAGGATAAGTCATGTGTCCGGACAGAGTGGGGGGAATCACAGGAAAGAACCACAGCAATGCGTGGCCGGGCCAGCTAGTGAAGATATAAAAATACATTGCACAGGTTAAACGTTTGAGTGTCACCGTTCCCATACGGATGTTGACTATCCTAGCTGTGCATGAAGGTGAAGGGATCTGTTTCAGGCACCACCGTGAAGCAAGAATAGATGATGAAATTGTTGTCTGAATTGTACCACATGTCTCTCTTTAAAAAAAACTTCCACAAGTCTTTCCCTGTTAATACTTTATTTAAATGCAGAATGAAGCATAGAACAAAATAATCACAGAAAACAGGTGCAAAATATTGAAGCAGAGACAAAGAGGGGGCCAGAGACATCAGTAATACATTCCAGACTTTGGCTATAATAGAAATTATAACAAGTCTTTAAAATAAAACCACTGATATGGAAAGCCCTTGCTTTTCAGTGGGATGAGCTGCAGTTCCAGCGAACTTTTGTTTGCGAAGCTATGCATGTATTCCTACATTATTGTATTCTCCACAGCCATTTGTAGGCCGGAGTGGGGAAAGAGATTGGTTATGTTCTGCATAATTAATGTAAACAATTAAATCAAACGAAACAGAAATACTTTTTTGACTTCTAGAGGTTCTCAGTTTATATGTCAATTTGTCTGGTAGGGCTCATTCCTGTATCTTTGTGTCCCAGTACCTGCAAGACTTTAAAAGTGCAAGACTTTTACCTGCAAGACTTTAAAAGTGTTGGCTCATGAAGGTGTTGGGTGGAGAGGCAGCCAGCCAGATGTCTTGGGCTGTGACTGTATCCCAGACCATTTTTTCAAAGTCACAAAATGTTGGCAACATCTAAATGTGATTGTCGGCATTCACTGGTAGATGTCCAAAAAGGGGTGGAGAATTTGGATCCACAAAATTCCTCTGGGTTTGTCAGCATTCCTATGTGATTGTCATTTTTCATGGCAATTTTGCACACTCATTTGAACATGTGTTAGCAAAAACGGCTCGTGTATTGCAAGCACATACATTTGTGACTGCCAGTAGATATTTTTCTCCCTGGTCTAAAGGCTGTTAATATTTGAAAAAGGGAACCTCACTTATATAGTCCATGAAAATAAAAAAGGGGGGAAAGGATATGAAGATATATAATGCTTAAAAACATTTAGGTGCATTTTCTAGCAAATGTGATCCCCCCCCCACTTCTCTATCCCTTTTTCTTTTAGATTGGAAGCCTGAGGGCAGGGACTGTTTTGGGGTGTGTGTGTGTCGGTGTGTGTGTGTGTTTTAATTTTGTAAGGCTGCTCTGGGGGCCTTTTTGGCTATAGAGTGGGGCAGTAGCAGCCCATATGATGGGATGACCATAGCTGCCAAGTACCCCGTTTTCCCCGGGAAACCACCGTTTTTACTTACCTTTTCCCGGTGGTCCCCCGTATCACTTCGTCTCCCGTTTTTCTCCGTTATTTTCTCCTGCCGGTGGCTTTTTTCTTCTTCCTGATTTGCTCTTCTATGGGCACAAAAAATGGCCACCGCTGGCTTCAAAAGTCGCATCTACGCATGACCGGAAGTGCGTAGACGCGACTTCCGGTGTCGGCGGCGGCCATTTTTGGTGCCCATAGATGGGCAAAGCGACACCGGAAGTTACGTCGACACAACTTCCGGTATCACACGGCTGCCAGTCCTGGATTCTGCAGTCCGGGACTTGGAAGGTAAGGGGATGACCCCAATGTCACCGCAGTTTACATGTCCTGATTTCAGACAGATATTCCATACTTCTTGTGAACGTTCCCCATCTGAAACCAAAGGCTGATTCCAATGTGTGACAAAGCCACTATACCTTCTGAATTCTGTCACATGTTTAACTGGATTTGTTCTCTGCTGGAGTGTTGACTGCTATTATGAGGTAAATTTTTCAGTGTGCATTTTAACTCTTAGACATAAAAAATCCAATTTCTGAGTCCCTCTGAAACATTCCCGAGGAATGAAATGGCCCCCTGGTTGATTATAGCTGCAGCATGGTATTCTGAATGATATATTTTCAATGCATTCATCTTTAAAAGTGCATTTGTCTATCTGACTGAACACAGTCTATCATCCCCCTGTGGAAAGTACATATAAAAGGGCTGAATGAAAATGGTTAAAATAACGTTCGAGAGAAGTTTTATTTGAAAAATGCAATGTTTTTCTTTGACGTTGATGGGTTGCCTTCTCCACAGCTGTCCCTCTGGGATCCTTCATGCCCTCCAAGATACACTTGCTTGGTTACTGCCTCTGACATGTGTGTCCCTGCTCAGGTCTTTAAATTCTCTTACTATTGCCTGACAGGGGAAATCGTTCCAGAAAAGTGTCTGTTAGTGGTGAACTTTATTGCATTTTTGATCATTTAACAAACAGAAAACTAAAGAAGAGGGAACAAAAACACATAATATTAATAGGAGCATGCTGCAGCAGTTGTTGTGTGCATTCTTAATCAGTCCAGTTACGCAATACAAGGAGGTTTCATCTTCATGTTATGTATTTCTTACATTTTTAAAAATAAACCACCAGGAAGTATTTCTAAAGTGAGGAATGTGTGCAAAGCAGGAACGAGCTGTTGTTGTTGTTTGTTGTTTGTTGTTGTTGTTGTTGTTTCTCTTCCTGACAGGGAAGAGAATTGAAGATCATAGCTGCCAAGTCTCCCGTATTCCCCGGGAAATCCCCGTTTTCCCTGCTGTTCCCAGCCGAAAAAACGGATTTTTTTGTGTTTTCCCGGTTTATTCTGGCGCGGCGGCCATTTTGGAAATGGGCGGAGCATGCTCAGAAGCGACTTTTGATGCTGCTTTGCCCAGTTCCAAAATGGCTGCAGCGTAACTTCTGGTGCGGCGGCCATTTTGGAACAGGGCAGAGCAGCATCAAAAGTAGCTGCTGAGCATGCTCCGCCCAGTTCCAAAATGGCGGCAGCGCTACTTCCGGTCCAGTCCCTTATTTCTCAGGCCGGAACTTGGCATCTATGATTGAAGATGGGAGGCAGGCAGACTGGGCAAAAAAATTAAAGTAAAAACCCCAAAGCCAATCGCCACGCTACTGTTGTCCCCAAGACCCCTTCAAAACTGGCACTGGACCTGTTTCTAACATGCCCAATTAATAACCTAGCTATTGTTGTTGTTGCTATTTACACACATTTGTTGCTTACTACATAAAAAAGTTCTCAAAGCAACTTAACACATACAAATACTGTACCGAAGTTTAAAACAACATAAAAAAACAAAGGAACATGATTTACTAAAACCCCATATCTGCCTGCTTGACCACTGTGACCTGAGGAGCTAGCACACACAATGTCCATTCCTCACATGTAAGGAATTGATATTTAGAATGCCCTGTGTATCGCTTTCCTGTTTTTAGCACCTCCAAAAAACCTTTTTCTTTAGACAAGCCTTCCCAGACATGTAAAATTGGCATGTATTTTAATATGTAATTTTATTATACAATGTGTATTTTTAACGGCTGGTTTTGTTTACATTTTGAATCTTTTTTATGCTTCTGACTTTTATTGATAGTTTTAACCTATATTTTATATTTAATCTCAACAGTTGGAGACCGAGGAGCCAACTCCCAGGGGCTGAGGTTCTTTCAGCCCCCCAAATACAATATTTGAGGGATACGCCCTCCACATTGATGGGCATTGCCATTCAAATGGCATGTGTGCACCATGTCATTGATTATGCGGGGTGGGGCTTACCCGCCTCCCCTATTTTATTCAAGTTGGCACCGCTGATTGGAGATTTCTTACGATGAAGCAGCATGCAAATTTTGTTAAATAAATAAAAGCATTCATCCTGCAATATGATAAAAAAATACAAATACTACCCCACCCTACTAAAATATGAACACCACAACAGGCATAGGCTGTCGTGTAGTTTCTAGGCTTGCATATTATGATTTATGGTCTGTTTTCAAAGGAAATTCCATGCAACCGCTCTGAAACAATACATTTTGCTATCAGGCTGAAAGAGTAGCAGTGCACATGTTCTCACTTCACAGCACCACAGTATCTCAACTTTCGCTTGGAGATAGTATCTCTAAGGGTAAAAAGGACATTTGATCCTCTTCATTCAGCTCTGGATCTTTGTTCTGAAGCTGCCAATAGAGATACCAATTAGTGCCAGTCATGCTGGTAATTATTTTATGTATAACTTTTGCTTTTAACCTCAGCCTTAAGGAGCGGGCAGCATTTGATTTTGACCCTTGCAATGTTAAGCCAATGTATAGCCATGAACCAGCTGCTTATTTGAATGTTTAAGCATAGAGTAAAATCTGGGTTAACAATATGATTTGAAGGCACTCTTACTTACAAGCCTGGTTGGTTGAAATGACTGGGAATTATTTCTCCCTAAGGATACACGGGATGAGGTCGCAAGCCTCCTGGTGCATGAATATTTAAAATAAAATATAAATATGATGATAATAATAATAATAATAATAATAATAATAATAATAATAATAATAATTAAAACAAGCTGCCATTTGTCAGCTTAAATATTCACGACGATGTAATGATTGCAGAAGAATATACAATGAAAAAAGCCCCCAAATTATCAAGGGCCTTCTGTGTAGTGACACCGCATATTTGGAGCAGCCTTCTTCCTAAGGTGCTTCTGGCCCAGACTTTACATGACTTCCAATGCTGGCTATGGGTGCACCTTTTTACTCAAAAGTTGTTCTACACACACAATAATTTAGTTTGATTAAACCCTTAATTAATTGAAAGTCATTGGTTTATAAAATCCACATAAACTCACATAATAATAATAATAATAATAATAATAATAATAATAATAATAATTTATTATTTATACCCCGCCCATCTGGCCGGGTCTCCCCAGCCACTCTGGGCGGCTTCCAACAGAAAAATAAAACACAATAATCTATTAAACATTAAAAGCCTCCCTGAACAGGGCTGCCTTCAGATGTCTTTTCAAAGTCTGGTAGTTGTTTTCCTTTTTGACATCTGATGGGAGGGCATTCCACAGGGCGGGCGCCACCACCGAGAAGGCCCTCTGCCTAGTTCCCTGCAACTTGGCTTCTCGCAACGAGGGAACCACCAGAAGGCCCTCGGTGCTGGACCTCAGTGTCTGGGCAGAATGATGGAGGTCGAGACGCTCCTTCAGGTATACTGGACCGAGGCCATTTAGGGCTTTAAAGGTCAGCACTAACACTTTGAATTGTGCTCGGAAACGTACTGGGAGCCAATGTAGATCTTTTCACAACTTTTCACAATGTTGTAATGGATTGTGCTCCGATGCTGTGAAAAGTGAGCTTTATTTGTTATTTTTTACCACTTATTTATTTGCTGAGCTCAGAACTACACAACTTTGGAGACTACAATTTTCTATATGAAGTAACTGATGATGGGGGCCATTATTACAAGATATTGCTGTTTCTTCTCAGGGACATTCAGAATTGTAGGTCTATTTTGCTCTTATACATTCAGGTTTTACAGATTTTTATTCAGGTTTGCATAGATCTGTTTTACTTTTATTTTACTTGAACATCTGTTCAAACCGGAACAAAGTTTCTAAAGGGGAGTGCTGTGACCAGTCAGCAAAATTCAGAATTGTAAGTTTCTTCATAGTTTTATTTGGGTCTGAGTCAATTTCTGTTGACTTGAGCTATTTTATACAGAGACGTAATTCCCTTTATTTAAACTGTTGTGTGGTAGGACTAGATCCGAATAAGAGGATCTGAATTGTGCTCTTGGTGTTTTATTTTTATTTTTGTAAATCACTTTGAGACTTGAGGAAAGTGAGTAATAAATATAATAAAATAAAACCCCTCCTGACTGAAAATGTATTTACACAGCAGTGAAAGGAACACAGTGAAGACCTCCCCAGAGAGCTATTAGCAGGGGTTAAGTGCTTTCAATGTAAGCGCCCTGTCCAGAGTTTGCTTTACTCTGCTTCTAACAGATTTTTCATTTTTGTGAGACAAACTGGGTCTCATTTTTTAAAATTTCCTACAAGATAATATTAAGCTGGTGGCAAGAGTTTCCTTGCAGAGTAACATGCTTTTCTTAGGATGATTCACTGCAGCCATTTGATGGCATATTATCTAGTACTTGTTGGAGAGGTGTTAAACTTCACTTTTGGCACCATGTCTGGCAGATATGGTTTTTTTTTTTTAAAAAAAAAATCTATTGTGGAAGGAGTGGAGCTTTCAACAAAGCATTTTAATGCATAATTTGTTCTCCAAAGCTGGGAAATCTCAAATGAATTCTGAATGAATGTCTGGTACTGGCACTTGCTGAGACTGGGTAGGCAGCCATTTTGTAAGCAGTATATTACTAAATACTGTAATTTGAAAATATAATTTTGATTACAATTGGATTTTATTGGTGAGCCAGCCAACAGAGTCCCTGGACTTTTGTCATCTATATATATAAAAATGTAAAAATCGTGAAACTGCGTTCTACACTTTTCTCCGTAACCGTTTGACCGATCGTCCTGAAATTTTGACACAACGATCCAGGCCACTCCCCGAGCGTTGTTGGGGGCAAAAATCCCTCAAATCACACACCTGGGCAGGTGTAAACCTGGTTTTCCACCAAGTCAAACAGCGCCCTCAAGTGGCGTAGTACCCTCCTCCACCCCTCCCTTCCTGTGACATCTAAGCCACACCCACAAACCAAATGACATCATCAACCAAGCAACTGGAACCACCAAGGCAGCCATTATCAGACAGACTAGGCCGCTTTCCAGACTAGGCCAAGTGGAGGTGGGGGGGGCGAATAGAGGGTAGGGATACGTAATGGGTCAGAACAGGGGGGGGGGAGACACAGGGATGAAACCTGCCCTCTCCACAGTATCTTGCCTCGACTCAGCGGGACTAACGCACAGCAACGCGTGCAGGGCCAGCTAGTATCTGACTATTTGCATATCTGACCAAAATGATTTAGGACTATAAAAATAAAAATAAACAATGACTCATTATTTAAAATGTGGTGAATGGATACAGATAATTCATAGGCGTACACAACCATCATGTTCATTTTAGGCATGAATTTGTTTTGCCAAATTCATGGATGCAGTGATATCAATTGGACAATCGGTCACAGCAAGAGAATTGCTCTGCTGCATAAGAAATCCTGACCCAAAAGCAGGTTGTCTACAAATGATTTAGCATCAAGACACCCAAAGGCATGTGGAGAGAAGTGTAAGAAACCTCCCTATAATTCCAAAAGATATTTCTGCCTTGATGAAAAGGAATGCTACATGTTTAAGACATATGCTTGCCAAAGCAGATATCCAATTTTTGTAGAAACAAGTTGTCTCAGCTTCTTTTGTCTGTTATTTTGCACATTGATTTATCAACTGGTATTATTGTGCACACTTTAAGGTCAATAAAGGTCACATGCTTCCCAAACGACAGGCAGGGAGACCTGCCATTGTTTTCAAATTTGAACTGATTCAGTAGTCTTAGATTATTTTTCCTTTTACTAGCATGCTATTTAACAGAGCACCAGTTTATTGTTCAGCGCTGTTATCCATGCACAGGGCTGACCAACTTCCTCTGCTCATGTCATTTTGCATACAACTTTACTCAGACGTAAGTCCCACTCAATTCAGTGGGGTTTACTCTCAGGTGACAGTCTTAATGACCCACAGAAGCAGATACTGCCACTCCTCAGTGGATTTGCAAGAATTATTTGAAAACTTATTTGCAGCTGCAAATGTGATTTTTATATTGGGTTTTTTAAATCAAAAAAGTATAATGCATTGCTAATAGTAATGCATTTCTAGAACGGATGTGCATTTGATGAGAGAAAAACAACTGTGTGGGGAAAATGCCCTTACTCATGTAGCTATGCAACACACAGCATGTTTACCATTTAAAAAAGACAGTGCTGTTATGTGTCATGTAAAATGCATGTGGAGCCTTGAATGCATTTGCTTTGCAGTGAGAAGAGGCAGGCATGGCAGCCTGTTTTCAACTCCTGCTCCATTCATGAACCATCGATCCCTTATTTTTACTGCAAGATGCTGCCCATGAAAGTCAACGAAGACCCATTCTGCTTCATTAACCTATTAGGCGAAACATAGTGTGGGTGGCTTCTTAATGCATTCCTGTCAACTTTCTGTCCAGGTCAAGCAAATTGTCAACTAGGCAAATGTGCTAAGGATGTGGACAGATACACACTAACAAGAAATCACCTTGGGGATCTGGTCTCTTGGGGGGTTGCTTAGCAACTGAATACAGACACTGGTTAAGTGCAGCTACAGCTCACAGTCTGCACATTGGAACAAAAGATACAGAGCTATGGGCATAAGATGTGCAAGTGGGTGAAGAGAAGTTAGAAAACTGCAGAATTAATTGCTTGTAGTGAACTTCTGTGGCTCCATCAGGTCACGTTACATGGAAGACTGGAATTGTAGCAATTTACATCAAAGCCTAAATAAAAAATAAAACCGTGCTCACACTCAACAGGATGTGGAAGCTGCTAGCCCTCACCACTCCATAGGACTCGTGAGAAGTGGAAGATATGTCTGCTTCTGCTGCCTCCAGTCTCTGTACTGAGTGTGGGGGCTTCATTGGAGAGAAGTAATGGGCACAAATGACTTTATTCCCTGTTCCACTGATAGAAGCCATACTCTCAGTTATGTGACACCATGCAATGGCCACAACATAATGTCCACTCATAACCAAGTTAAATTGAGTTTCTCAGTTTATGAGGAGTGAGTAGGAGTACTGGGGGGAATATTTACTAAAATATGACCTAAAATATAAATTTCAAGTAGGGGGAACTTTGTGACCAACAGCTGACAATATTAAAGATACAAAGGTGTGGAAAATAAGGTGAATGAATTACCGGTAATGTATATATGCAGCCAATCAAGATGTAAAAAGACATGTCATGGAATGCTGGGTGGAAAGTTAAATGGCCTTACTGTATAATAATGGATAGAAAAAAGGTGTAATTGTATAAGTGGAAAACTTAAACATAAATAAAAATAAAAGATGGAGTTTCTCTGTTGTTTAATGAACTTTTTTTTTAAATACATAACTTTTAATTTTAGTAAGCTTTTCCCCTCACACATTTAGAGGCAGAAAAATAATTATCTGGGTGTTTCTCTAGAGCATGAACAGCCACATTAGCTTCAAAATTCTGCTTTGAGGGGCAGTTCTTACCTGAAGCCATGATCTTTCTAGATGACCGTCAAAGATGGTGGTGATCCCAGGTCATCCTGGCCTCAGGCAGGACACTAAATGACAGTTGATCCTTTATGATGCTGAATATAAGAATATTTACCATTAGCTTTATAAGTCTAATCTCTTAGGTCTTTACTAAATACAAGAAATACCCTCCATTATCCATCTTAACTACAGACCTTTTACCCAGGAACTTCAAAGACAGTGTTGCCACATATGCAGGCCTTAAATGCAGGCAAACCTTGTTGGCCCTTAATTTTCATCTGTTAAACGGAGCTCTTAGTTCTGATTACCCAGCTGAATTTACTTTCTGGTCAGGTTCCCGAGCCTCTACCATTGATTTTATCTGGACATCAGTAGAGTTGATTCCCAAAATCACTAACTTTAAGGTGGTAACGAGGCTGGAAAGTGATCATTTTCCCTTAGAACTTTCCCTGACCCTGGCTGGAAAGCTGGACACGTATTCCTATGTGCCTTTAACAAACAATCAGCTGCAGATGAGGCCTATTGCCTCAAAATGGACCGACAAAATGGCTCAACGGATAAATGAATTCCTTTGGTCTGACCAACTTCAAGCGACAAGGGACTCTCTTATCCAGGCAGATGAGCCACTGCCAATATATGATAAGCTAGTAGATCTGCTAAAACCATCTATGGCTCGGGTTCCGGTAATGAATAGTAATCATTTCCCTCATAAAAAGTGGTTCGATGAGGAATGTAGACACTTTAAGAGCCGTCTGTATAATGAATTCTTGGCATATAGGGCATCAAATGATCCCGTGCCTAGTAGTCACCTTATGAACCTCAAGAGAAAATATAAAGCTCTATTAAAGGATAAGAAGCTTGCGGCAGAAAGAAACAACTGGAACAACCTTCTAAAAGCTGCAGAGAATAGAAATCCCTCCTCCTTTTGGTATCAAATTTCCCAATATCTGGGCAGACCGTCAATAAGGATAGAACCCCAAATTTCAGCTGACACCTGGGAGAGCTTTTTCGCTGATTTATATGCAGCCCATGCTGCTGGCGGAGAAAGACCAGATTTGGCCCCCATGCCTGAGTGGGACCCAGTTACCTACTCTGAAGTGGAAACACTTATAGACCAATTTAAGGCGGGCAAGGCACCCGGAGATGACCTTATATCCATTGATGTTATCAAAGCTAATAAGGATTGGTGGTGCCCACTCCTAGCAGCACTTTATACTCATATAAATAAAACAGCGAAGTTCCCCCCAAGCTGGAACTCAGCACTGATTGTATTAATACATAAGAAAGGGCCGCGTACTGACCCGGCCAATTTTAGGCCAATCAGCTTGCTGAATGTTATCGGGAAGATTTACTCAAGGTTTCTGCTCAATAAATTAATGATCTGGATGGAGAGCAATAATATTATCGCAGAGGAACAGGCGGGTTTCCGCCCTGGAAGATCGACAACAGACCAAATTCTAATCCTGAACCATCTGGCCGACAAATATGCTGGCAAAGGCCTAAAAGCCCTCCATGTCGCCTTTATCGACTTTAAGCAGGCCTTTGATCTAATCCCCAGGAACCAGCTATGGACAAAACTGGCAGCGACGTCTATTGACCGCCGCCTCCTTTTGCTGATTATGAATCTGCATACAAATACCTTCCTGAGAATTAGGCTAGATGGCAAGGGGCTAGTCTCTAATCCGGTTGCCACCACTAGAGGGGTAAGACAGGGCTACTTGCTTGCCCCTGCCCTATTTAATTTCTATATTAACTCTCTAGTGGCCCATATGACCAATGCTGCTTTCCACCCGCCAAAATTAGCAGGTAGAGCCTTGAATGTCCTCCTGTATGCGGATGACGCCGCCCTTTTAGCTACCTCCCCCGTTGGGTTAAGGAGGATGCTTCGAGCTCTTCATGAATACGTGACCCAACACGAGCTCCACCTCAATTATGCCAAGACCAAAATAATGGTCTTTGCTGCTCGACCAAAACCTAATTTGTGGTCAATTAATGGTATTCCCATAGAGCAGGTTAGTTGCTTCAAATACCTGGGTCAGATAGTTCGATCAAACAGGTCCTTCTTGGCACACAGAGAATATATAGCCGCAAATGCTTCTAAAGCAGCTCTGTTGATTAGATCCCTGTACTCCAAGAAACAGGCACAAACAGTGGATGTTGCCCTGCGACTCTTTAAAATGAAAGTTCTCCCACTACTTTTGGTGGGCATTGCCTTGGGTACGCGTAGGGACTTTGTAAGATTGGAATCCATCCAATCACAATTCCTCAGGGCCATTCTCGGGATCCCCCCTTCTGTTGCGGGTGCGATCATGAGATTGGAGACCGGTTGCCAAGCCTTTACGTATGTGGCCCTGAAAGCGAAATTATGGCTATGGCTCAAACTATGTTTCAGACCGATGGGTTTGGCCCCCCTGATTCTGAGGGATAATTTTAAATCTCCATGGGAAAGGGAAGTGGTAGAGGAAGTGCAAATGTGCGGCCTGTCTTCCCTTTATATTGAGTCCATGACGTACAGTCGCGCTAAAGCGATGATCGCTCAGAGATTGGGGGATGTCGCCAGACAGGAGGACATAGCCCGCGTGAAATCTGGGATGTTTTTAGGGGAGCAGGTGTATCGGTCTGCACCAGCCCGTTACCTGGCGGATATCCACTACGTGGAATACCGCAGACTAATTACTGCGGCTAGACTGAATGTCCTTGATTCGGCGGTTTTGAGGGGAAGATTTGGAGGAGTCCCATACGGTCAGAGAATGTGCCATTGTGCCTTGAGTGAGGTAGAATCTACAGAACACATTCTACTGAGTTGTCCCTTTTATAATGATTTAAGGCAATGTCTTATAGCCCCGTATTTACTCCAGTTTAGTTCCCGACTAAGAGAACGGCAGGCAGCATATTTGCTAAACAAGCCCACTGTGAAAATAACCTTCTCTGTGGCTAAATTCCTCTTCCTGGCGCTCAAGTGTCGGAAACGTATAATCGAATGTCTTGATGTGGGTTACTTGTAGGAGGTTTAGTAGCGCGGTCATACCCCATTTATGAATCCCTCTGATGTCTTCAGTTTTATATGTTTATCTTTGTATTGAGAAATGTTTTTGTTCTGACTATCGGTCGAATAAAGTATATTGATTGATCTCTTAGGTGACTCAAGTATGGCAAGGGAGATGAGCTGCCTTATTTAATGTCTTTTAAAAGTGTATGTTTAATGTGTAATTCTGTAATGGTTTGTGTCTTGCGTAAGGAATTTCTTACGCTACCCCTGCGATGCAGGACGAAAGGGGGTGTGAGCTGAGAGAGTTAATAGCTCAACAGTCGCCCTGAATCATGGGGCCTATGACGTTTCATGTTTCCTGGAATGCTGAGTGCTGAGGGCTATTGTGTTTTCTCTGTAATGTGAAACGCTGTATATTTCCTGTCTGTTCTGTTGCTGACTTCAGCTGTGATGGACTTAACCAGTGCAGGCTGAATGCTCTTAAATAAATTCTTCTGTGTTTTACGAACTGGGAGTCGCTCTGACTTATTACAGACAAAAGAGGCTGATAATCGCTATTTTGCGGCTTACACTCTGCTATTTGAATTGAGAGGGAGAAAGTTTTTATTACAGACTTTAAAAGCAAGAAGGCACACAGCGGAAACATGCTGGACATTTGTGACGCTGCTAAGAATTGCTGCTGGGCATACAGGTTTTTTACCTTATGCCCCATGTCAGGGGGGCTCCCTACAGGGAGCCTCCCCCCCTCATCCTGACCAGCACTTAGTCCAGCAACAGCACAAGCAGCGAGTCAGGAGGAGGGAATGGAATGGAGAGAGGGCTGGCAACGCTATGGGGAACAGAGCGTGCAGGAGGGGTTCAGAGACGCGTCAGAGCCTTGGCACTGCTCTGGTTGAGGGTCAGCGGGTGCCGCCCCAGCCAGCAAGAGGGGAGACATCTCTTTCCGGTGCCCGAATTGAGGTGCGCGCCCACACGTAGGGTAAAGGGGCGGCGTTTTGGGGTGCCCAGGCTTTTATGCTGGCCGAAAAGCAGTCGGAAGCCATTGCCGGGTTCTGAATCGGACTAGGCGGTCATGTTTTCTGCTATCTCTGCACTGTAAATAGTATGCACAATAAAACTCTTAAAGACAGTGCGGACTGGAGCGTCTTTACTCGAGAGTAGCCGCAACAACCCCCTGACACCCCAGCTGCTGCGTGAATAACTGCCACGTTATTCCAACAGTGTAGTTGGCATTTAACTAAATTGGGTTCTTTCAGTTTTCGTCCCTTGAGATATCTGTTACCATCTTATTATCCCCGTGACATTTTCACTGTTATTAGTGAAGAACAAACCTCAGGAACCAGCATGCCATTGTCACGTGAGAGTCGTAAAAAGCCAAACTGTTCTCCCTTAACACGTGAACATCCTGCTTCAAGAGTTCCCAGTGGGGCTAGGAGGAACTGATCTAATGACCCAGGGAGAAAGTCCGGCCTCCAGTCTGTTTACTCTCCCTTCAGGAGAACTTCATTCTACATCTTCACTCCACTTAGTTTGGGAGAAAAGACTCAAAGGCAACTACCTTCAAAACTGAGATTTGCAACCCAATACATCTCACATGATCTAATGCTACAACCCTCTCCTTGCTTTCAATAAGCCCAGTGGAAAACTCCAATGTTAAACTTTCTGCAATATACCTTTAGCCATTTTTCATTTCTGTGTCAATTAAACCATTATACTTAACCTCCTCTGTGTCTCTGTGACAGAAAGCATTGACGATAAGTTCCTGTTAACATGGCTGATATGTAAATGACACCTTTGCCCACTTGATTTTCATTGTCTTTTGTCCTAAGCCTCATTAAACTCAGTGGGACTTACTTTTGTGTATTGGAGTGCACTGTTAGCCACTAGAGAAAAAAATATATGAGTGAAATACAAAGTCATGTGAGTGGACTTCTGCTCATACAGTAAGTTTTCTCCTTCCTCTCCTCCCCATGTCTGGAGAGTCCCCCAACCATTTGGAGCACATTTGGTCATGTAAGTAAAACTTCATCAATTCCCCTGTCACTTTCTGCGCTTTGATTTTCACTGCCTCAATATGCCACTTCCAAGTTACTGATTCACTGCAAAGAATGCCAAGGTATTTGAAGGCACAGGTTTGCTCTAATTCCTGTTGATCTGGGCTGGATCTACACTGAACGTTTAAACATTATTAGAACGATATTAGCTGTTTTGTTCTAAATTGTCACGGGGCATACTGCTTTTTAAAAAAAGGTTCATTACCTTAAAGTTGTTTCAACGTAGAAGCAGTTTCCCTTACTGCCTGGTTCCTGTGCAGCACCCTCTCCTGTCACATTTTAATAACGCATTGTTAATGTCCTAAGCTAAACGAACTGTGTCCCTTAGGTTTTGAAAATCTTTCCTTAACCCTTTCTTAACGTTATAAACCATGAGTGTAGATCAGCCCCTAGACTCCATTTCCCCAAAATCACAATTTTATACTTGGAGTAATTTGCTGAGAGGCTTTCATAGAATCATAGAATCATAGAATCATAGAATCATAGAGTTGGAAGAGACCACAAGGGCCATCCAGTCCAACCCCCTGCCAAGCAGGAAACACCATCAAAGCATTCCTGACAGATGGCTGTCAAGCCTCTGCTTAAAGACCTCCAAAGAAGGAGACTCCACCACACTCCTTGGCAGCAAATTCCACTGCCGAACAGCTCTTACTGTCAGGAAGTTCTTCCTAATGTTTAGGTGGAATTTTCTTTCTTGTAGTTTGAATCCGTTGCTCCGTGTCCGCTTCTCTGGAGCAGCAGAAAACAATCTTTCTCCCTCCTCTATATGACATCCTTTTATATATTTGAACATGGTTATCATATCACCCCTTAACCTTCTCTTCTCCAGGCTAAACATACCCAGCTCCCTAAGCCGTTCCTCATAAGGCATCGTTTCCAGGCCTTTGACCATTTTGGTTGCCCTCTTCTGGACACGTTCCAGCTTATCAGTATCCTTCTTGAACTGTGGTGCCCAGAACTGGACACAGTACTCCAGGTGAGGTCTGACCAGAGCAGAATACAGTGGTACTATTACTTCCCTTGATCTAGATGCTATACTCCTATTGATGCAGCCCAGAATTGCATTGGCTTTTTTAGCTGCTGCATCACACTGCTGACTCATGTCAAGTTTGTGGTCTACCAAGACTCCTAGATCCTTTTCACATGTACTGCTCTCAAGCCAGGTGTCTCCCATCCTGTATTTGTGCCTTTCATTTTTTTTTGCCCAAGTGTAGTACTTTACATTTCTCCTTGTTAAAATTCATCTTGTTTGCTTTGGCCCAGTTGTCTAATCTGTTAAGGTCATTCTGAAGTGTGATCCTGTCCTCTGGGGTGTTAGCCACCCCTCCCAATTTGGTGTCATCTGCAAACTTGCTCAGGATGCCCTCAAGCCCATCATCCAAGTCATTGATAAAGATGTTGAACAAGACTGGGCCCAAGACAGAACCCTGTGGCACCCCACTAGTCACTACTCTCCAGGATGAGGAGGAGCCATTGATGAGCACCCTTTGGGTTCGGTCAGTAAGCCAGTTACAAATCCACTGAATGGTAGCATTGTCTAGCCCACATTTTACCAGCTTCTTTACAAGAATATCATGGGGCACCTTGTCAAAGGCCTTGCTGAAATCAAGATAGGCTACATCCACAGCGTTCCCTTCATCTACCAGGCTTGTAATTCTGTCAAAAAATGAGATCAGATTAGTCTGACATGCCTTATTTTTCAGGAACCCATGCTGACTTTTAGTGATCACAGAGTTTCTTTCTAGGTGCTCACAGACTGTTTGCTTAATGATTGGCTCTAGAATCTTTCCTGGTATTGATGTCAGGCTGACTGGGCGGTAATTGTTTGGGTCCTCTCTTTTCCCCTTTTTGAAAATAGGGACAACATTTGCCCTCCTCCAGTCTGCTGGAACTTCGCCTGTTCTCCAGGAATTTTCAAAGATTATTGCCAGTGGTTCTGAAATCACCTCTGCCAGTTCTTTTAATACTCTTGGATGTAGTTCATCTGGCCCTGGAGACTTGAATACATCTAAACTAGCCAAGTATTCTTGTACTACCTCCTTACTTATTCTGGGCTGTGTTTCCCCTGCTGAATCATCTGCTCCATATTCTTCAGGTCGGGCGTTGTTTTCTTTCTTGGAGAAGACTGAGGCAAAGAAGGCATTGAGGAGTTCTGCCCTTTCTCTGTCCCCTGTTTGCATTTCACCATCTTCTCCTCTGAGTGACCCCACTGTTTCCTTGTTTTTCCTTTTGCTACGGACATACCCATAAAAGCCCTTTTTGTTGCTTTTAACCTCTCTAGCGAGCCTGAGTTCATTCTGTGCTTTAGCTTTTCTGACTTTGTCTCTACACGTGCTGGCTATATGTTTGAATTCCTCTCTGGAGATTTCCCCCCTTTTCCATTTTTTGTACATATCCCTTTTAAATCTTAACTCAGTCAAAAGTTCTTTAGATAGCCAGCCTGGCTTCTTTAGGCACCTTCCATGTTTCCGTCTCATTGGTATTGCCTGAAGCTGTGCTTTTAATATCTCCCTTTTAACAAACTCCCAACCATCATGAACTCCCTTCCCTTTTAGTATTACTGTCCATGGGATTTCACCCAGCGTTTCCCTAAGTTTTCTGAAGTTGGCTTTCTTAAAGTCTAGAATTTGGACCTTAGTATGCTTGGTTGCTCCTTTCCGCTGGATAATAAACTCCAGAAGAGCATGGTCACTCCCACCTAATGATCCTGCCACTTCTACCCCACTAACCAAGTCATCACTATTGGTTAGGACCAGATCTAAAATGGCTGATCCTCTTGTTGCTTCTCCCACTTTCTGGACAATGAAGTTGTCTGCAAGGCCAGTGAGGAATCTGTTCGACCTTTTGCTCTTGGCTGAGTTTGACATCCAACAAATATCAGGATAGTTGAAATCCCCCATTACTACTATCTCACTTCCTTTGGAATGCTTGGCCATCTGTTCCAGGAAGGCATCATCTGTGTCCTCAGTTTGGCTTGGGGATCTATAGTAAACTCCCACAATGAGATCACTGTTGTTTTCCTGTTTGCAATATGAACTAAATGTCTCCAGTAGGTTTTTGAGGTCCACGAGAGATAGTGAAAGCAGCACTATATCATCCACATATATCAAATGTCCTTGTTTCTAATTGCTGGAGAGGGGGAATGCACTGGGACTAAATGCGAGACCATATCGATATTGAAATTAAAAAGCATAGGAGTCAGAATGCAACCTTGTTTTACTCCACATCTACTTAAAGGACTCAGACAAGCCACCATTTAGGCCCACTCTGACTTTCATTTCTGTATCCCTGTACAGTTCTTGGAACAACAGGAGGAGTCTATGGTCATAATTAGTGTTTAGAAGCTTCTGCCACAAATCTGCTGTGATTAATGGAGTCAAAAGCGGCTGATAAATCAGCTTGTTCTTCTTATTTTTGGTGTGCTTTCTAATAATGTGATTCAACATAAAACATTGGTCCATGGTGCTGAACCCTGCTTGTTCTCCATGCAGAATTTTATTTGTATGGAGCCATTTAACAAGTAGGAATGGAGCATACAGATTGGAGGGGATATCTAAAAGGCTACTAGGGCAATAGTTCTGAGGCACTGTTCTATCCCCTTTCTTAAAGATCAGAACTTGTCTTCCAGAGAACAGGGATTTGGGCCGTATTGTTTATATGCGTGAAAAGCCCAGCCAGGATGGGCAGCCACCGTTCCACGTGGGTCTTGAAAAGCTCTGATGTGATCATGTCCTCAACTGAGGGATTTGGCTATGTGTCTACTGCTGGTCGCTTCTTGCAGCTGGGTCTTCTCCCAAGAAGATGCTTTCTCCCAAGGTGATCTCTGGCAAGAAAGCCATCCGGTCACCAAATGGCCGTTCCTCTGGCAACTCTGGGCTTCCCATTAGGTCTGCAGCCACACTCACTCCTGAGGCCTAGGGCAAAGCATGGCTCAGAATGAAGGCAGCAGGGGCAATTGGGGCCCCCAGGTGTAGTATCTTTGATATGCTTCTGTCTTCAACTGGAGTGATGAGTCTTTGCAGCGCTGCCACAAGCCTATTCCTCTGAAAAGGTCTCTCCAGGATCTGGGTTTTGAATGGGATCCTGACACCTTCATGCTTATTTCCTCTAGAGATTCACTAAGCTTAAATGGGGGGGGGGGCTTAAAAATGAAATTTTAAGGTATTTGTGAAATTCATCATTATCATTGATGCTATATATCCAAGATGGGTTGTTGGATCTTTGTTGGGATTGATTTCCTTTTGCTTCCCCCCCCCCCCCCACCTTCTGCTACTAGTGCTTGGTGAATGCCTTTTTCTTTCAGTGGTCATTTTAAGTAAGTTCCCCCCCCCTCCGGATTTATGCGTAATTTTATAGTTGTCTTTATCATAAATTTTGTGGCCTTATTGTAAACCACTCATAGGCTATAGTGTTAAGCAGCTAAATTGTTGAAATAAATAATATTTTATCACAAAACAGCTTACTGCATTTTTTTTAAAAAAACTACAATAAATCAATGATAAGGCTTTGTATTAAATACCTTCTGTAAGCATGGGACTGAGAGCAAACCTGCTCATACTGAAATTAAGTGGTTGACATACTCATGTGAAAGTAGATAACCCCAGAGATTAAAGACCTAAACACATTATATCAAGACAAGGCTAAAACCAAAATTTTAAACTGAGCTTCAATACGAATAGGCAAGCAAAACAGATTTTGCAAAATTGGGTAGATTCGTTCCAGGGTTTTGGAGGGGTTGCTTCATATAATAATTTGGCGACTACATTTTGGACCAGTAGGAGTTTCTGATCTGTCATTATATGCTTCACCACATACAAAGCATCACAGTAATCTAGCCTTGGTGTAATTGAGGCACAGATAATATCAGTATTCTCCAGAAAAATGTGACATCTGGTGAGCTAGCTGAAGCTGGTAAAAGGCAAATTATATGAAGAGAATGGGATGGGGCCAAAGTGAATCCGGAATCGGATCATTCTGATAATGCAAGAATAAACCCTAACTCCTCAGTAATGACAAGTCCATCCAGTGATGCTAATGCAGTCCTTTCCCAACCAAAACAGAAATTAAGATAAACTAAGTCACACACATGGGATGCGGGTGGCGCTGTGGGTTAAACCACAGCGCCTAGGGCTTGCCGATCAGAAAGTCGGCGGTTTGAATCCCCACGATGGGGTGAGCTCCCGTTGCTCAGTCCCAGCTCCTACCAAGTTCGAAAGCATGTCAAAGTGCAAGTAGATAAATAGGTATCGCTCCGGTGGGAAGGTAAACAGTGTTTCCGTGCGCTGCTCTGGTTCGCCAGAAACGGCTTTGTCATGCTGGCCAGTAAAGCGAGATGAGCATGCAACCCCAGAGTCATCCACGACTGGACCTAATGGTCAGGGGTCCCTTTACCTTTACCCTTTTAAGTCACACACACTAACCTGACAATGTGACATTGGTTGGCTAAATAGACAGAAACTCTTAAATTTGACAGACCAACCAACTGGGCATTATCTTAGTCCAGGGATGAGAAAGCTGTGAGCTTCCAGATATTGTTGGACTTTATCTCCCTTCTGCCCCAGCCAGCATGGTCAAGGGTCAGGGATGATGGGAGTTTGACAACATCTGGATGGCACAGGTTCCTCATCTCTAATTTGTCCAAAGATTTTGAGTTGAAGAATGTGTAGACTTTCATTGTGTGCAGTATTTCTGACCATTTTTGGAAGACATACAAGTAAATGATCCCAAAGAAAAGAAGTATACCGTATTTGCTTTTTAGCTGTTCTGCTGTTGTAGGTTTTGTTCTGTATAAATCCTCAGATATTGTCCTGATATTACATAAAGCAAGTGCAATACGCAGATGGGATGATGATAAGGCCTGCTGTCAGACTGCTGAATCCCTTTCTCCCTCCTTCTCACTCTGTTTTGGTGGGTGACCTATACATGACAACCTTCATTCATCTGTCTGCCCGGGCAACTGATGGCCCTCCATGGCCAGCTGGCTGGGTAGTGCCTGCGCTAATGGAAGCCAACACACTCCTCGGGGAGGCGGCGAATGAGGCAGCTGGCACCTGCAGCTCTGGTGTCTGTTTAAGAAGTTCAGCAGCCTGGTATTTAAATAGACTGATGAGATCGACTCAAGAGTTTTGAATGTTCTTGTTTATTGGCTTAGCAGAGCAGTTGAAAGTGAAAGAAGTTCTTCCAGGAAAAGACTGCAGTGGCGCGAGAGACTTCACTGTTTTATTCACCAGAAGCAAGGCTTGTCTTTTAAGTCTACTGCTCGTGAAACTTTTGATATATTCAGGTCACTACAAAATGATTTCATTGCATTAGGTAGAGCTACAAGTTATAGAATATTGTGGATGTATGTATAGTGTTATGGTTCCTTTAGAGCAGGCATGTCCAACTCCCAAGAGACTGCAATCTACTCCCACTATATAAAAAAAAACTGGCAGTGATCTACCCATTGAATTGACCAAAGTTGTTGAGCCAAAGTTGTTGTTTTAGAGATAATTCACGTAAATTGTTGAGCTGGGGGGGGCAATCGCTAAGGATCACGCGATCGACCAGGAGTGACCAGGGACATCCCGCAATCAACCAGTAGATCATGATCGACCAGTTGTACATGCCTGCTTTAGAGGATCATGGGACAGAATGAGGAGACCAGTACAGAGTTCAGGCTGTGAATGCCATCATTCATGTAGCCAAAACAGCACCACCCATGTATCAGTAGGGTTGAGGGAACCCTGAAGTTTGCAGAAGCACACATTTTTTAGGACAAAACATAAGGGGGATATATTCCCCCAAACAACCTAATGAGGAGTGTGCTCACTCAGGGCCCATAAAATGCTAGCTCCACTTTTTGTGTGGTGACACAAATAAAAACCAGAGGAATTGAAAGGAGTGACTGGAATCCTGAGCAACAGCAGTCCACACTGTAATGCTTTGTTGCAGGCTCAGGCTCCAATTCCTCTGCTGTGCTGTAGAGGACAATCTGCTATACTTAGCTATTCAGTTCTTTGTCTGCATCTGCTCGGGAAGATGCTTAGGGTTTGCACATGGAAAAGATGAATGAGGATATGATTGTTCTGGGAGTCTAATAAAATCCCAAGTAGTGCCAAGCAAACATAATTGGAAAAAATGAAGACAGAAGATAGGGAGATAAAGGGCAAATTAAGATATTAATAAGTGGAGTATTGTCTTCCACCCAATGAAGCACAAGACTAGGTTTAGGAATCTTACCTGTCCATCACCACATGTAGAAAGTAATGCAAGTTTCAGACTTTCAGGCATTTTGCCTGCTTTACAACACAATCCGATGCATATCTACTTGGGAGAGGAGCCCATTGAGTTCAGTGTGACCCACTCGGTCTCACATAAGTGCACAGGATTTCATGCCATTTTGCACACATATTTATGTCTGTCCAGCTCACAAATTACTACACAGTGATGGACATACAACTTCCTTTCCACATTTAGGAAATTATCCTAATTCTCTGCATCTATAACAGCCCCAAATAAACAAATACAAATAAAGTGCTTTTAAGTATATAAAGTGCTTTAAAGATTATAAACTTTATCCTTCTTAATCTGAACTTCCTTTCTTCGTTAGGATCACTGGGTGGGGGCCCTGAATGATCTAATTCCAAAACTTGGGTGCAATCTGGAACAAGGTAGGCTATAGCAAATTCTACTTTTCTAAGTTCTCCCGTGCCTGTTCATCCTTTTAAAGGCAATGTACACGTGTGAACATAGAAGAGAATCCTGTGTTCATGAGTGAAGCATCTGAAACATTTTACTGAACTGAACTCCTCTTGGAAAATCCATTTTACAGCATTTTATTGAACCTCTTGTGGTCTTTGGTTAGTTAATTGAAATTAAAATCTTCAGTTTATATCCAGGGGTCAGCAAACTTTTTCAGCAGGGGGATGTCCCTCAGACCTTGTGGGGAGCTGGACCATATTTTGAAGAGGGGGAAAAAAGGAACGAATTCCTATGCCCCACAAATAACCCAGAGATGCATTTTAAATAAAAGGACACATTCTACTCATGTAAAAACACCCTGATTCCCAGACCATCTGTGGGCCAGATTCAGAAGGCGATTGAGCTGGATCCAGCCCCCGGGCCTTAGTTTGCCTACCCATGGTTTATAGCTGTAGTTACCTCTTCTTCCTGAAGAAGATTTCAGTCACATGTACACAGACCTCAGAGAACTGCATGTTCTCAAATGCTACATATTAGTTTCTTTCTGACTTAATGAATACATTGCAGCAATTCAGATATTTGCCGTCATATGTATGTATTTTGGGGTGTGGGTGTGCGCACACACACACACAAACACCAATAACTTGAATTGCACAGTGGCAGATGGAGGATTCCACAAATGCTAGGAATCAAAAGAATTCTTATTTACCTGTTCCCTGTCATTTATCTCGGCCACTTGAGATTTGCTTTGGCTCAGGACCAGAAGCCTGTTCTTCTAAAATGCTGGTTAAATTTTCATTCCACAGTTTTAACCACGCATCGTATTCAATATTATACCCAAAATCTATTGCTCACACCGAATATAAGTTTTTGCTCAAAACACATATTTTGCACTATTTTGCTCTTTGCTCTTTTTTAAATCCTTATTTTGATAATTGTTCTGTATATTTGGTTTGGACTGGAAAGAGTTCCTTCTAAACTTTCTGCTCCCAATCCTTAATTCATAGACTCCCATGATGATTGAAATGTATTTTCATACTTTTTTTTTTACATTCCCCCATTTTTTTTGGCACCCTGAAGCTAAATTTTCCCACCATTCCATATTCTTATACCTCTGCTTACTTCCATGTTCCTCTTGTTTAGACCAGGATAAGCATCCTTTCACAAAATCTTACATCTTGTTGCACACCACCCCAATCTCCAAGTAGCGAGAGATTCCAGGGGTTCTAGGCACTTACTTACCCAGAGTCTGGCTTCCATGGAATGAAGGACAGAAGAGATTGGTGTCTTTATGACATACGGTTTATTTACACATATATACAACCTAAGCCTATGATGGTGGAGTTCACAGCATTAACACCCCAGAAGATCTTGCTTCTCCCATAGTCACAGCCTTAGATTCCAGCAGAAATCAAGTGTGGCGCTCATTCCCTGGCTTCTGCCTGCTTCTAGCCCAGCCCACACACCTCTGGCTTTTGTCTTTCTCACTATCAGCCCTCTGACACAAAGCCATAGCTGCAAAGTTATCCCTTTTTTAAAGGGATTTTCCCTTATGCTGAATAGGCTTCCTTGCGAGAAAAGCGAAAGCTTGGCAGCTATGCACAAAGCCACTTTCTTTGTCAGACTAAAGACCATCCTTAGGCCCATCATTTAGAAGCTGGCCTGGCTACTTTAACAAATGAATCCTCCATTAGATTTTAACCCTTCCCGGATACAGGACTCCAGGGATTAGAAGGGACTCAGGTCCCCGTCCCCCCCAACTCACAACAATATCCTTCTCATTTGAATTGTGGAATTTGCTACCACAATGTGGGACCAACTTAGGGGACTTTGAAAAGTGATTAGACAAATTCATGGAGGGTGAGGCTTCTATCAATGTCTCCTAGTCATTATGGCTATATACCACAACCAGGAAAGGAGGTAGCATGTACCTGAATACTGTTGAAGGGACCATCTTACCTGAGAGTCCCAAACATTTCCACCTGAAACATTACCTGCAGCTACAAAAGTTACTGCTACTGCTGGTCCAGGGACCAGAAACCATCTTACTGCTACTCCAGACAGAGGGGGGGGGAGCAGGATGTTGTTGGGGGGTCAATATTTTATTCTGGAGATGCATTCTGGTTTTGTTTTTTATTGCTAGATATTCAGATGAATTATGTGGAGATTGTTTAGTAGTATATTTATTGAGCAAACCCCAAGGAAAAATCCATACCCTCTGCCTTGTGGGGCATCTTCAGGAGAAACAATGAGAAAAGATGAAACCCTACACAAATCTGGAGTGGAGTCCCTAAGATGGTTGGATGGTGTCTTGTAGACCTCCTGCTGGCGACTCCTGCAGCCAAGCTGGTGCCAAATGTATTGCTTTGGACCACATCAGTGAGGCCAAGAGGGAGGTCTTATCGCCTGGGCAGCCCAAATCTCCATACACATATGGTTGTCCACTGTGGAAAACAAGACTAGGTGGGCCTTCGGCCTGATCCAGTGGGATTCCCCCCCCCTTCTTGTGTGGAAGAGTTAATTTCAGCAGTCTCAACATTCATAACTGCTTTAAAGTAAAAGTAAAGGTAAAGGGACCCCTGACCATTAGGTCCAGTTGTGACCGACTCTGGGGTTGCGCACTCATCTCGCATTATTGGCTGAGGCAGCCGGCGTATAGCTTCCAGGTCATGTGGCCAGCATGACAAAGCCGCTTCTGGCAAACCAGAGCAGCACATGGAAACGCTGTTTACCTTCCCACTGTAGCGGTTCCTATTTATCTACTTGCATTTTGACGTGCTTTCAAACTGCTAGGTTGGCAGGAGCTGGGACCAAGCAACGGGAACTCACCCAGTCACAGGGATTTGAACCGCTGACCTTCTGATCAGCAAGCCCTAGGCTCAGTGGTTTAACCACAGCGCCACCTGGATCCCTGAAAGTACTAGCCCCCAAAGTTGTCTATTAAGCCTTGAAGCCTTGCAGCAAAATCTCCAGCTTCCACAGCTCACCTAGGAATGCATCAAGTTTTGGCTTTGTAGCTTGTATGCTCTTCCCTTTTGTATGAAGCTGCTAATTTTATCATGCTAACAGTCTCTTATCTGTCGTCTATATTTTTCCACTAAAGTCTGTTTCGAAAGCAGGTATCTCGTGTGATGCTCAAGAGTCTTTTCTGTAAATGTAAGTGGAGTTTTCATAACATCGTAACCAGTGCCTTTTTTCAAGGAAAAAACTCATCATGAAGATGTTACATTAAGGGCTTATTTTGGCACTGGCCATGGTACCAACCTCCCCAGTCACAATGCAGGGGGTTGGACTAGACATAGTTGTCCCTTCCAATTTTGCGATTCCTTGAGGCCAGACAGTCTCCCCCCTGCCTGTCCTCATATGACCTGGGTCTCTTGCTGCACTGGCTCTAGTGACTTCGATGCTCTGGTGGCTCCTGCGCCTGCCCTGCCACAACCATCGCAAGCGCTGCCAGCAAGGCAACCAGGGCACACACAGCCAGCAGCAGAACGCGGTGCATGGCATGGAAAACGCACCATTTATCCTTCAGCTTGGTCTAACTTTGCTAGTCACCGTAGACAAATTAAATATATCCACCCAACTTGCTTCATTTGCTGAACCACAAGTAAATGTTAAAGGCTTTCCAGATCATGAACATTGTATGTGGGTGAGATCCAGTGAAGCCGATGAAATGGAAGGGGGGAAACAAGCAGTTCTGTGTAGCAACAAATGGGAGTGTGCATACAAAGCATCTGCTGTTTTTATATCCCTCGACCCCAACCACACATATTTCACTTATCGTTGGCAACCGACATTTTGTGAAGTCCCTATGAGCTCTTAAGACAAAGTACAGATGAAGCAAAGTCCTTCTTAAGAACGTAGATACTGTATGCTGCACAGACTAAACATTTGCATTGCATAATTGAATTGCTATAGTTAATTTGTTCCTTTGTTGTTGTTGTTGTGGAGCTTAAAGCCCTTGTGCAATCCACAAGGCTATCTACAGGAGAGCTGAGCAGGTGAAGAAGCACTTGGTGAGCACGCTTCACCTGGAGAAGTGGAGCATACACTTTGACGGCAAGCACATTGAGGGCTTTGAATACCAGGCTGTGGTCCTCAAGAATGAAGCAAAATTAATTAAGTTGGCTGCGCTAAAATTGAAAGATGGGAAAGCTAAAACAGTCACAGAAGGACTCCAGGAAGTGTTAGAGGAGTTCCACCTGTGGGGATCAATTCTGATGATTGTTGCCCTGCGTGAGTGCCTGCAGGTCCTGTCCCTGCCTCCTACCATCTGGCTTAGGGCAGGGCCTGACAGGCCTTAAAAGGACTGCTGCTCCCAACGTTGCTGCTGCCCAGGAGGACTCCCCTGCATGAGTGCCTGAGGGCCCCGTTCCTGTCTCTCACCCCCTGGCCCAGGGCGGGGCCTGGCAGGCCTCCTGGGGACTGTTGCCCCCATCGCTGTTGCTGTCCAGAGGACTCTGAACTGTGCAGAGTTCTTTTTAAAATGTTTTTTTAAAAAAATTCTTACCGTTTTAAATACGTTGTGGTGGTGGTGGGGGTTGGTTAGCTGTTTAGTTGGGTTTGGGAATTTGTTTAATTTTGCTACTTTTGTAATTTTTATTTTTTTGTTTGTATTGTTCTATTGGGTTTTGTGTGTGTTTTATATAGGTTTTAATTTGTTCTTAGGGGGAGGGGTCTGGGCTGCCTGGGAGTGGGTCCCAGCCAATAAAATGGGATAAAAAGCACTCAGGGAGGGCGCAAAACAGGGCTTCAGACCAGGAGTGTGGCCTGAGGAGTGGTGGGTTGGGCCACATTTCTCCCCTGGGCCTGAGGCTCCCTATCCCTGGCTTAAATGTGCAGCCTCCCAAGGTTGCTTTTGGTGGCAGGTGGGGGAGTTGAGGAAAGATACGCATGCCTGTATGATGTCACATGCAGTTTCAGTTTCATCCTTCAAAGTTTCTGACAGCCATGCCAAAAATCTGTACTTTCAATAAAGGTGTTCTTTTTTCATCCAGAAGGTTTTTGGCTTTCCACTCCTATTAATGCGCTTTTGACATTTACAAGGCCTTTCCCATCACATCGCCTCTGCAATCTCATCAAATCCCACAATATCACCTTTTACACCAAGTCTGAGAGTGTGTAAACAGTCACAAACAAGCTCCTGGTAAACTAATTGGATGGTCTTGGTGTTGACACAACTGCTCAGGGTCTTGAGGTGTCAGGGACTGGCTGGATGAGAAAGAGTGGTAAAATCCGCTCAACCAACAGCCCTGCAGGGAATTATATGTGCTGTAAGCTGCCCAGAGTAAATAAAACAACAACAAGAAGAAGAGCAACAAGAATAATAATAACAATAATAGTTCATATACCACCCATCTGACTGGGTTACCCTAGCTACTCTGGGCTTCTTCCAAAAAATTTAAATACAGCAAGACGTCAAACATTAAAAACTTCTTTATACAGATGTCTTCTAAAAGTCAGGTACAGTGGAACCTCGGGTTGTGGACGTAATCTGTGACGGAGGCACGCCCACAACCCTCAGTGTTCGTATCCCACAGCGATTTAGGTGCTTCTGTGCTTGCGCAAGCGGCAAAACCCAGAAGTAACCCTTTCTGGTACTTCCGGCTTTCCCGCAGTACGCAACCTGAAAACACGTAGCCCGAAGCGTCTGTAACCCGAGGTACCACTGTAGTTGTTTATTTCCTTGACGTCTGATGGGTAAGCACAGAGGAAGAGATGTGCTGGGAAGTGTTAGGAGCATGGTGTCTGAGGGACAGTGAAGAGACGGAAGCCGACAGGTGCCCCAGCACAGGGCAGGGTGATGAGGTTTCCAGTTTGGATGCAGGCGCTGACAGCAATGACAGAGAGGAGGTGGATCCTGCAGTTTTCCCTCAGAGCCGGCCTGACAGCTTCTCTGCTGACAGCTTGCCGGTTCCCCTCACTCCTAGACCAAGGTGCCTGTTGCATATTGCCCAGCAGGCAGGCACAGAGGGAGTCCTTGGTGCTGCTGTAGCAAATGACCACAGAGGGAGGGGCCTAGTGCACAGGGCTAGAAAGTGAAGGAGGGGCTACAACCCAGTTCAAACAACTACTTCATTTAGGCACGTTTTTCCTTTAGAACCTTCCTTGTGTTCCTTGTTTTGTTTTCCTTAATAAAGAAACTTAACTGCAAGTTAGCCAAGTCTCTCTCTCTCTCTCTCTCTCTCTCTCTCTCTCTCTCTCTCTCTCCTGTGAACGACCTGCTGTGCCAGTCGGATTCCGTGACATGAGGGAAATGGTGGGGCCCCTTTATGGTAATGTCTGCTTGGAGCCTTCTTTTATGGAATATGAAGACATACGCAGCTCTTGGGTTCTGTTAGGCTGACATGTTGGCTATCTTGGTTTCTGATCTGAGCTAGTGGTTTAGCACTGAATGTCCTTAATAATAATAATAATAATAATAATAATAATAATAATAATTTATTACTTATACCCCGCCCATCTGGCTGGGTTTCCCCAGCCACTCTGGGCGGCTTCCAACAGAAACATTAAAATACACTAATTTCTTAAACATTAAAAGCCTCCCTAAACAGGACTGCCTTCAGATGTCTTCTAAAAATCTGGTAGCTGTTTTTCTCTTTGACATCTGATGGGAGGGCGTTCCACAGGGCAGGTGCCACCACCGAGAAGGCCCTCTGCCTGGTTCCCTGCAACTTGGCTTCTCGCAATGAGGGAATCGCCAGAAGGCCCTCGGAGCTGGACCTCAGTGTCCGGGCAGAACGATGGGGGTGGAGACGCTCCTTCAGGTATACTGGACCGAGGCTGTTTAGGGCTTTAAAGGTCAGCACGAACACTTTGAACTGTGCTCGGAAACGTACTGGGAGCCAATGTAGATCTTTCAAGACCGGTGTTATGTGGTCTCGGCGGCCGCTCCCAGTCACCACTCTAGCTGCCGCATTCTGGATTAGTTGTAGTTTCCAGGTCACCTTCAAAGGTAGCCCCACGTAGAGCGCATTGCAGTAGTCCAAGCGGGAGATAACCAGAGCATGCACCACTCTGGCGAGACAATTTGCAGGCAGGTAGGGTCTCAGCCTGCGTACCAGGTGGAGCTGATAGACAGCTGCCCTGGACACAGAATTAACCTGCGCCTCCATGGACAGCTGTGAGTCCAGAATGACTCCCAGGCTGCGCACCTGGTCCTTCAGGGGCACAGTTACCCCATTCAGGACCAGGGAGTCCTCCACACCTGCCCGCCTCCTGTCCCCCACAAACAGTACTTCTGTCTTGTCAGGATTCAACCTCAATCTGTTAGCCGCCAACAGTTCCCAATATACATTTAAAGCACTCTCATACCATTTTAACAGTAATGGCTTCCCCAAAAGAATTCTGGAGATTGTAGTTAGTTAAGGGTCTCCTAACAACTCTCAGCACCATTAACAGACTACAGTTCCTGGGCTTCTGGGGCGGGGCCATAACCGGTCAGGTGCATCCGCCAGGAGCTCCCAACAAATGTAATTAAGCGAAGGGTTACAATAGGTGCCGCCTGTCATTAAACACCTCTTGAGATACAGAGGGATAAGCTTCCAAATGCTCTGGAAGAATTACTCCCACTGTGGAAAGCAGCTTTCTTTGAAGAGTACTTTGAAGAGTACTTCAAACAAACCCGCTGTGACGTGGGTGGCGCTGTGGTCTAAACCACAGAGCCTAGGGCTTGCCGATCAGAAGGTCGGTGGTTCAAATCCCTGCACGTCAAAGTGCAAGTAGATAAATAGGTTCGCTCCAAGCAGGAAGGTAAACGGCATTTCCGTGTGCTGCTCTGGTTCCCAGAAGCAGCTTAGTCATGCTGGCCACATGACCTGGAAGCTGTATGCCGGCTTCCTCGGTCAGTAAAGCAAGATGAGCACCGCAACCCCAGAGTCGTCCATGACTGGACTTAACGGTCAGGGATCCCTTTACCTTTACCTATCCCTCCTCAGATTGATGTGACTGAAAGAAGCTAAAATAATTAAACAATTAAAGACATAAATTAAAGTTTGGAGCATTGGAAAAAATCAATGAGAACAGGATAGAATACGACCAGGATGATGTGGATTTATCCATATATAGGTGAACTTGGAAATTTCAATGGCAGGGTAGATCGGCTTGAGTTTCCAATGGCCGAATCATGGCAATGTCTGGCAAATTCTGGATATATGGCAACCCTAGTTTAAGTGGAGGGCAATCAAAGTTTGAATTGTCAAAGTTCTCAAGGAAATACGATCTGCCTTTCCCTGATATTGTGGGCTTGTTGTTATGAAGATGCCACATGGTCATCCTTGAAATTTCTATTTTTAAATGGACAACAGAGTATAAGACACAAGAGGAGATACATAGACTGAAAATTAAAGACGATTTGGACAGGGAAAATCTTGGATGAAGTGGACTGCGCAGTTAAGAAGTAGTGGGAAAATATCTAATAAAAGTGAACTATTAGGTTTTCATACACACACAAGGAAGGAAGGAAATTTATTTAAAAAATAAGAATTATTATTGATCTATTGTGGATTGACAATTTGATGAGCAACCTCATTTATAGATATCAGAAATGTTAAAATATTGTACAATCAGGAAATGGCAAACGGAGAGCTGATGGATAAGGATAATAAGTTAAAAATAACAAAAAAAATGTAATATAAGGTTTGAGGATGGAGTGCAGGAAGCCAGTTTTTTGGGGGAAATGTATTAAGTTTGTGGTTTATTTGTTATAATTGGGATAATCAATAAAAATGATTTGGGGGGAAATAGATTAAATATTTCACTAATTTGAAGAATTACTGTATAAATAACTGACAGATAGGTAGCTGGAAGTCATTTTTACCTCTGTTTTTATTTTTTGCCTTTCTTTTTCTCTTTCTTCTTATTTCCTCTAATATTCTCTCTTATTGTATTTCAGTAACAATTGCAGGCAGATGAAGGTGATGGACTGTGGGTGAAGGACCCTGTATAAGAGGCAGGGAAGGGGAGATCTCCCAGGTGAGAGGCTGGGGGGAGAAAGGGATGCTCCCAGGTGAGAGCTGCAAGGGTGCACCTTTTCTGTATGGGATAAAAAGTTAATATATTTGTATTATTCTCTATTTTTTAAAATTCTTTCTTTTTTCTTACAGTTCCCAGGATTCTTGAAGTAATATAAGACTGCTTTAAATGTACGGTGCGGATGCGCCCTATTTTATATTTGATTCATTTATTTATTTGTCCTGAAATGAACACGCGCCTCTTGACATTTGTAAATATACAGACATGACAAACACATCACCAGTTTTTGGTATTCTCTCCTCATGAGTAAACTGAGCCTATAAAGCTACTCTGGACCTTTTACCAATCCCGCTTGAAACATCTGAGATAGAAACTTAGCAGGAACCGAAACAGTCTTTACAGCAAGGTGTTATGAACCCTCCAATCCATCATGATCTGGCATAGTTGAGCAGCTCCAAGCTGACCAGGAGAAGGGAGAAGAAGAAGGAGCAGGTGGAGTGTGGCTGGAAGACTGGCATCTAGGGACAGAGGAGAGAGGTCCTCCTCTTGTGACTCTAGATGTCAGAGGGAGGAGCAGAGCTGCTTCACCCTCCGGTGAAGTGCAGAGCTTTGTCAGGTAGTGCAGTGTTTCCCAACCAGTGTGCCTCCAGATGTTTTGGGACTACAACTCCCATCATCCCTAGCTAGCAAGACCAGTGGTCAGGAATGATGGGAGTTGTAGTCCCAAAACATCTGGAGGCACACTGGTTGGGAAACACTGAGGTAGTGGGGAACTCTTAAACCAGCCAGAGGGAGGGGTTGAACAGAAGGATGTGATGGAGGAAGAGCTGGAGGCAGGACACATTCTTCTTGTCAAAAACCAGGCACTGCCTTAGTAGGTAGGATCAGACATGGACTCGTAGTGTGAGAGAGTCCTGCGAGTAAGCTTGATCCCCTCCTCCTCTTTAAAAGTTTGGCAGGAGTGTTGTGTCCCCAGCTTCTGTTTGGTCATAAACCTTGGAAGTTTGGTTTCTGTACCTTGTGCTTGCTACGGAGCCTGTACAGCTATTTGTCTGAATAATAATAATAAAAATCTTCCTTATTTACAAGTAAAAGCCAGTCATTGTGGTTGGGAGCCTGACACAAGTCATCTCAGGAGCTGGGGAACTTTTCTTTGTTCAGAGTTGCTGAGCTGGATTTCCAATTTGCTGATGGAAGAAGAAAGCAGAACCTAATTTGATGGGTGGGGATGTAGTCGTTTATACACTTCATAGATTTTAAGGTCAAGCAAGTGAGATCAGGAGAACTGACCTTCTGATGTTTATGTGATTTAAAACTTTGGGAGGTCATCTGACATTTAGACTGCAGGAAGAGAAAGGATAATGTTAAATTAATAGTCTTCTGCAAAGACACCTATGCATATAATAGGCGCTATTTGTAATTCTTTTAAAGAAATAATAGGGGGCTACTGTTCAGGGCAGTCTCAAGCAGACTGAGACTACCCCTAGAGCCGGGCCTGCTACTGTTTAATGTAGCTGAGTACTATATATTCCTGTGTGTAAGACTACTTTTTAACCCAGGAAAATCTTCTCAAAAGTCGGGGGTCGTCTTATACGCTGGGTCGTATTTCTTATACGGCGAGTATATCCCAAACTCTATAATTTTACAGGAAAAGTTGGGGGGGGGGGTCGTCTTATACGCCCAGCCGTCTTATATGCCGGAATATACGGATAGGCCTGACAGGCTGCATACACACCATCCATTTAAAGCACACCCTCCCCAAGAATCCTGGGAACCATAGTTAACTCCTCAAAGGCCTGCAATCCCCAGCACCCTTGACAAACAACAGTTCCCAGGATACGGGTGGTGTGTGCAGGGCCGGTGCTAGGGTTTTTTGCGCCCTAGGCAAGATCACCTTCTGGCGCCCCCCCATTTCCCTGGGGCCGCCTCCACTGCGCCTTTCAGCTGTTGAGCGGCTTCAGGCCGCTCTCCGGAAGCCGCTCAACAGCTGAGAGGCACAGTGGAGGCGGTCCCAGGCAGCACCGGGGGGTGGCAGGCGGGTGGCAGGCTGGCCAGCGCCCCCTCCATTTTGGCGCCCTAGGCAGCAGCCTAGTTCGCCTTAATGGACACACCGGCCCTGGGTGTGTGTGCTTTAAATGTATGGTGTGTATGAAGTCACAAGCTTTGGCATATTTACTGAGTAAGGTAAAGGTAAAGGGACCCCTGACCATTAGGTCCAGTCGTGACCGACTCTGGGGTTGCGCGCTCATCTCGCATTATTGGCCGAGGCAGCCGGCGTATAGCTTCCAGGTTGTGTGGCCAGCATGACAAAGCCGCTTCTGGCAAACCAGAGCAGCACATGGAAACGCCGTTTACCTATTTACTGAGTAGCTCAGGTTAATTGATAGTCTTCTGATGCTTCTAGAGAAGAAGAAAAAGCATGGACTCAGGATGAAAGGGGGAAGAGCTAAGACGAAGGCATATTTGGCAAATCCTCACTGTGATCAATTCCCACCTGAAAACCTATGTCCCCACTGTGGAAGGATGTGTGGAATTGGTCTCCACAGTCACTTATGGACACACCATTAAGACCACATTCATGGAAGGCAATCTTACTCAGCTACGAGTGATCACCAAAGAAGAAGAATCCTCTGTTTATGAAAGATATGCAAAATATTTTGGTAGGTTTTTTCAAAAAGGTAATTTTGTGCATTTCATTTTCTATTATTTTCATTTTCTATGCATAAATTAATTTTGCTTATTTCTGTTCAGACAAGTTTCAAAACAGTTGCACAGATGTTCACTGAACTCCAAAAGCTTTCAAACACAATTAATCTATGATTACCGGTATATGATTTTCATATGATTTCATATGCTGATAGTGGAAAAATACTGGGAGAACAGTGGCAGCATCGGAAAAATAAATATTAAGAAACAAAACACACAGAGAGGGAAAGAACAATGGTAAAAGTAGATTACGAGAGGCAAAGCTGTGTTTTCTATATTGAACAATTCCAAATAAAAGTATTTCTGTATTTTGCATATTTGCACTCTGATCCTAAAGTATTAAAAATGCTTCCAGTGAGGTTTGCATCTATGGATGTTCAGGATTGGAGCCTGGCAAACAACTCCAACTCCTCCCTTAAGCCGGGCTGTATGGGGTTTGAGTTGAGTGAAGGTCCCTCTCTGCTCAGCTCTGCCAGCTGAACTAGCCTCCCCTCTGGCTGTCACATGGCAACCCATGCTGTTTTTTGGTTCTTATGCTGGACTTGAAGCTGGCAAGAGTCAGTCTACTTGGTTGGGTCAGTTTTTCTTGCTATGGAAGAATCCCATCCCTTTACTCCCATCACCCATCCAGTGTAAAAACAGACCTATAATTACAAAGCTGGGTATGGTTCCATTTTGGTTGTTGCTCAGAAACAAGTTCTTATAGGGACCTGAAGTAACAGGTCTGGTGGAATTATTTGGCATACAATTGAAGAAATTTCATTTTAAAAAATCCATCCTAGCACTAGCCATGGGAACTTCTTTGTTGTGTGCATTTTCATTTCTTTTGCTTTCTGCCTTGGGTGCAAAGCAGTACAATATTGTATACCCAAAGCCTGTGCTTTTAGAAGAAAGTGGCTGTTGATTTGACAGTGTCTTTCTTTCACCAACTGAGCTTTTGTTAGCACATAAATTTCGAGTATCATCTGGCAAAAGTGTCATAATGGGTAGCATTTCTTCCAGACAAACCGAAAGCTTGAAACAGCAAGACGTATTGCAGCATTTGATACAAATGCAACCATTAACACCAGAAGTGGAATCTAAAAAACTACAGGACTTCTCACCTTCAACTCTCTTGCAGCAGTTACGAGTGTCACAACATGGGGGCTACGAGAGGTCTTCAATACAAATGTGACCTCAGTCAACCTACTAGAGCAGTGTATAAACCATACAGTGGTACCTCGGTTTATGAACACAATTGGTTCCGAAAGTCTGTTCATAAACTGAAGCGTTCATAAACGGAAGCGAACTTTCCCATTGAAAGTAATGGAAAGTGGATTAATCCGTTCCAGACGGGTCCGTGGAGTACTCAACCTGAAGCGTACTTAACCCGAAGCATGGGTGTCATTGGTTCCGGAAGTCTGTTCATAAACTGAAGCGAACTTTCCCATTGAAAGTAATGGAAAGTGAATTAATCCGTTCCAGATGGGTCCGCGGCGTTCGTAATCCGAAAATTCGTAAACCAAGGTGTTCATAAACCGAGGTTCCACTGTACATTTAAAAAACATGGCTTCCCGCAAAGAATCTTGGGAACTCTAGTGTACCCATTACAGAGCTACAATTCCAAGCACACTTAACAAACTATAGTTCCCAGGATGCTTTGAAGGAAGCCATGTGTTTTAAAGGTATGGCATGTACACAGCCTATTCGTTCTTAGATACATTACATCATGGTTCTCTAAGCAGTGTCTGTAACAAGGGCCTAATACTACTGGCCTACTGTGCAAGGTTATTGTGTGGATACATAGGAGGTACCTTGAATGCTTGAATGTTTTCAGCACTCAGTGAAAGTGAGCCTCATTTTTGGCTCTAATATAAAACAATCTCAGGAATTACTCCAAATGATATTAAAGCTAGATAACACCTTTGACTCTGCCCTCATTTCCCCAGACCGCTCCAATGTTTCATTAGCATATCCACACTTAGTTGCTTCTTCACCATTTTCACACATATAACTTAAATTGCATTTTCAAAAATAGTCTTTAAGAAGTATAAAACCCTGCATTTTGTGGCAGATAATGTCTGAGCCATTAGCTCAGACATTGCTATGGCCTGACCTGAAGGTCTTTTTCTAGGGCCTTTAAAAGAAAACCATCATAACACATAACACATTTTAACACTGTAGTAATTTTTGTACTAAACCTTCTCTCGCATTAGCTGCAGTCACACAAGATGAACAAAAGAGCACAAAAGAAGCAAGTTAGCTTAATGGAGGAGGCTTGTTTAGCGCAGTGCAAAAAGGCCCAAGTTCAACGTCCAGCATAGCCTCTCAACCTGGTGCTCTCCACATGTTCAGCAATGTCTGTGCTGGCTTGGTCATGCCCACAGAATGGAAGGTGCTCTATGGGGAACTGGCTTTAGGCACCAGGCCAGTTGGCAAACCAACTCTGTGATACAAAGATGTCTGCAAATGTGAAAGTTGGCAACATCAACTCTGCTGTGTGGTAATCCCTTGCAGCAGCAGGAGACAAGCAGTCAGGTCGTGCATTCATAGCAGTGACCAGAGGAGGAATGACCGCTGGGCATAGCTGCCAAGTCTCCCGTTTCCCCTGGGAAATCCCTGTTTTTCCAGCTGTTCCTAGCTGAAAAAACGGATTTTTTTTGTTTTTTCTCGGTTTATTCTGGCGCGGCGGCCATTTTGGAACTGGGCGGAGCATGCTCAGAAGCGACTTTTGATGCTGCTCTGCCCAGTTCCAAAATGGCTGCAGTGCAACTTCTGGCGCGGCGGCCATTTTGGAACTGGGCAAAGCAGCATCAAAAGTCACTGCTGAGCATGCTCCGCCCAGTTCCAAAATGGCGGCAGCGCTACTTCCGGTCTGCTATTTCCGGCCCGGTCCCTTATTTCTCTGACAGCAACTTGGCAGGTATGCCGCTGGGAGGAGCGCAGAAAGAAGAAACGCCATGGTGCATCTGCAGTAGCACAACCGGACACCCTCATCTGCCCCAGCTGCAACAAAACATGCCTCCTGTATTGGAGCCACAGCAGGAGCTGCAACCTTCACCCCCAAAGGCACACTCCTCCACAATCTCCTAAGACAGACAGAGGCCAGCCATAAACCTTACAAAGCCTAAATCTCACTAAGACAAGGGGCATGGCATTCCATTCAATCCAAGGGCTACATTCCCATGTGGGAATCTCCCTTCCAATTCTACAGTTCTATGATTCCATTCTATGATTCTGGAAAGCATGTGAGTGGTGGGCTGGACAAAAGGGGAAAGTGGTTGGAGCTATGGAAGTGACACTTCCCTTTGCACCGTAGGCTGCATTCTAGCCATGCAAAACACAAAGGCTTCTACACACACACACACACACACACACACACACACACACACACACACACACACACCCCTCTAGATGCTACATCTAGGCAAGCAAGAGGCATTATCAGAGTTCAAGAACACATCCAGCCAGGCAAAAAGCACCCAGGGAAGGCAAGGAGCAGAACCCATAAGAGGTGTGCCTTGCAAACTAATAATGTACAGGGGAGGGGAAGTATTGGATGAAATGGAGCATTTATTATATCAAAGCACTTTGGAATAAATATATGTGGAACTGGTGACTCATAAAAACAACTCTTTCCTGCTCCTTCTGCATCATGCCAGCTGTGCAAATGTACCTAACATATATAACTCTTAATGCCTGCCTTCTTTCACATCCTTTGATGCTTTGCAAACATTAAAAGAAAAGCATGGAAGCAAATTTCAAAACAGCAGAGCCATTCCAAATGGCAGATCTCGCTAACTATGGAAATCTGATTTTTTTCCTATTCATAACTAGTGAAATGCCTGTCACTATGAATGGGAGGGGTCTGCATTGCAGGGGCCTCATTGAGGAGAGCATCATGCAACTTTAGCACATCACTATTTGCTTTCCTATTACAAAATGTTTGTTTGCTGCTGCTATCACACTCCTGTCTCTTTACCCAAAGCTTAATGGACAGCACTGGGTGAGATTAGCCAATGGTTTTGAGTGCCAACACAGAAGGCAGCATCCTGGGTTCATTTGGTGGATGGGGAAGTAATTTTTGTTAAGATATTTTTAGCTCACCCTTTGTCAACAAGTGAACCCCAGTAGCAGGCTATGTGCGGAGAGCTACTCTCTTTCACCTGGAAGAGGGGGAAATTTCCCTCTCCAAATGACATGGAGGGATATTGCTGTGCTGAGAAACTTTTTGTAAACACATAGAGCATTGGATCACTCCCATCATTTTATTTTCTTAGGATGTCTCATATAATAACTTTTGCCTACAATGCAGCATTAGGAATGAATGCATGAATATTAAACTCGTATGATTGGAATGTAATGATAATAATAATTTTTATTTATACCCCGCTCTTTCTGATTTGCAAACCAGGCTCAGGGCGTCCAACAGCCAATATGAAACATTAATTAAAAGTCACTTAGAAACAGCATAAAATACAACATAAGTATAGCATCCATGTCAATAAAATTCAAAAAATTCAGTGTCATTTTTTTGGGGGGGAACCCAGTTTAGTAAATGTCAAGTAATCGCCAGGGCTTACTGGCCAAGTTTGGTCCTGCTAGGGCCAGCAAGGAGACCAGGGAAGAGTTTAAATGTGGGGTCCCAAAAGAGTTTCTTCATAGAAAAAGGAAAGGGAAAAGGGAATGGAGGATCAGGCTACTACAAATTGAAGGCCAGGTGGAATAGCTCTGTCTTAAAGGCCCTGCGGAAGGAGATCAAGTCCTGCAGGGCCCTAGTCTCGTGGGACAGAGCATTCCACCAGGTCGGAGCCACCACTGAAAAGGCCCTGGTGGAGGATAATCTGGCTTCTTTAGGGCCCAGGACCCTTAAGCTATTATTATTCATGGACCTTAGGGTCCTCTGCGGGACATACCAGGAGAAGCGGTCCCGTAAGTACAAGTCCTAGGCCGCAAAGGGCTTTAAAGGTCAGAACCAGCACCTTAAACCTGACCCGATACTCCACCGGGAGCCAGTGCAGCTTGTAGAGCTGATTATATTCAGCTCCAGTTATGTTGCAAAACACGGTGCATTTGTACCTACCCAACATACAATGTATATTAGCACAAGCTCATGCTGTTGGATGTCTCAAAAGACTTCCCATAGTTGGGGTATTTCACTGGAATCACCACAATGCTAAAATGCCATCGTTTTCTTTTAAAAGGCCTTTGGGTCAGGATCCTGATATATTGTTGTTAATGACGCAAACCTTTCAAAGCCTTATTACTCAGATGTTGCTTAATACTTGTAAATGCTTTATACTTGTTTCTGAAATAAAAACAGTTGCTTATAATAACATTATTTAATGATGAGCTTCTGATGAGTTTTAGAAAATAGCAATGTGGGCTTTGAGTCAGTTGTCTATACAGTGGAACCTTGGTTCTTGAACGGCTTAGCTGTCAGACAAATCAGCTCCAGAACGCCACAAACCCGGAAGTGAGTGTTCTGGTTTGCAAAGGTTTTCCAGAAGCTGAACATCCGAAGTGGCTTGTGCTTGAGTGCAGGAAGCTCCTGCAGCCAATTGGAAGCCGCACCTTGGTTTTCGAATGGTTTCCAGAGTCGGACAGACTCCTGAAACGGATTAAGTTCAAGAACCAATGTACCACTGTATGAGAAAATCACTATCACACAATTACTATCAAACATTGCATAGCTGCCAAGTACCCCGTTTTCCCCGGGAAACCCCCTTTTTTACTTACCTTTTCCCGGTGGTCCCCCGTATCACTTCGTCTCCCGTTTTTCTCCGTTATTTTCTCCTGCCGGCGGCCATTTTTTCTTTCCGATTTGCCCTTCTATGGGCACCAAAAATGGCTGCTGCCAGCTTCAAAAGTCACATCTACGCATGTCCGGAAGTGCATAGACGCGACTTCCGGTGTTGGCGGCGGCCATTTTTGGTGCCCATAGATGGGCGGAGCGACACCGGAAGTTACGTCGACACAACTTCCGGTGTCACACGGCTGCCGGTCCTGGATTCTGCAGTCCGGGACTTGGAAGGTAAGCCATTGTATGCTTCAAACATGCAACTTTTCTCCCTGTCTAGCAATGGATTGGGGCAAAGTGATTGTCTTTGAATTAGTACAGCAAAGCAGACACTCCCTGCTCTAAGATGTAGCAAATAAAAGAAAATGATAAGATGTAGCATTGAAAGAAAATAATCAAAAATCATCTGGAGCTTCCTGGAGGTGCCAGGAGGCCCTTGGCTGTTTTCTGCTGCAACTTTTGTGAACACTTTCCCAGAAATTATTTAAAAATATGACTACCCAGCAGAAACATCCAAAATGTTTGCAGTGATATAAAAGACTACCATATCTAATTTGTCATGAAGCACATCTCTTGCCCCTAAAACAAATCTAAAGTTGCAGGCAGCCACATTTAATTAACAAAGGAAGGGTCGTGGCAAAGAGCATCTGCTTTGCATGCAGAAGGTCCCAGGTTCCTTAGCACCCTCAGTAGGGCTGGAAGACCTTTCTGAAATCCTAGAGAGCTGCTGCCTGAGCTAGATGGACGAACAGCTTCCTATGTTCCTAAGAGACTGCAGAGTTAAAGAAATCATACTTAACCTGGCTTGCACTGCTTTTGTAATGAAGGAATGCCAAGGCCATGAGGGAAGAAGCTACTTCCTGGTACTGTACCAGCGCTGATGCTCACAAAAACAGGGGCAACAGTAGTAACCTTTAAGCTCTCATATGTGATCTCAGGGTTTTTAAGTTCCTGGAAATGTGCTGTAAGGGACACTGAAGAGGTTTCCACACCAGAAATGCAATGTGAGAACAAGCCCTTGGTGAATGAGACTTCTATGACATCTTGCAAGAGTAAGTGGACTGTGACCTGGAACCTTCACTAGGTCTTCCTGAATTCTCAGCTAAGCAGCATCATGAAAGCCTTGTTCTGCAAGCAAAGTCATTCCGAACGTACAAGGAAAGGAGATATCTGAACTGTGAGCGATAATACAGAAATTGTGGGTGAAGGAGGCATCAGGCAAAGTAAGATACAATGCCTTGTCAAAAAGGAACATAAGAGAACAAGAATAAACCTGTTTTTAGCATTACCTCTAAGCTGTAATAGGGACCCAGGTGGCGCTGTGGGTTAAACCACTGAGCCTAGGGCTTGCTGATCAGAAGGTCAGCGGTTCGAATCCCTGTGACGGGGTGAGCTCCCGTTGTTTGGTCCCAGCTCCTGCCAACCTAGCAGTTCGAAAGCACGTCAAAATGCAAGTAGATAAATAGGAACCGCTACAGCGGGAAGGTAAACGGCGTTTCCATGTGCTGCTCTGGTTTGCCATGCTGGCCACATGACCTGGAAGCTATACGCCAGCTCCCTTGGCCAATAATGCGAGATGAGCGCGCAACCCCAGAGTCGGTCACGACTGGACCTAATCGTCAGGGGTCCCTTTACCTTTACCTTTACCTAAGCTGTAATAAATTATGGAAAGGGGGTGATTGCTATCCAACAGCATGAATACGATAGGAACAAGTTGTTCAAAATCACCCACATATTAACTATTGAGAGTAACCGCTGCAAGCCAATGCACACTTGATTCTATATTTTTGCATTATTTTTGGATTATGTTCTGTTGTGACTATTCTTACTGACAAAAAATAATAGATGCTGCTCAAATAACTATTGAATATAGGCTTAAAGAAATGGGAGTGCCTGATCACCTCATCTGTCTCCTGAGAAATCTCTATGTGGGACAAGAAGCTACAGTTAGAACTGGATATGGAACAACTGAGTGGTTCAAAATTGGGAAAGGAGTACGACAAGGTTGTATATTGTCTCCCTGCTTATTTAACTTATATGCAGAATTCATCATGCGAAAGGCTGGACTAGATGAATCCCAAGCCGGAATTAAGATTGCCGGAAGAAATATCAACAACCTCAGATATGCAGATGACACAACCTTGATGGCAGAAAGCGAGGAGGAATTAAAGAACCTTTTAATGAGGGTGAAAGAGGAGAGCGCAAAATATGGTCTGAAGCTCAACATCAAAAAACCCAAGATCATGGCCACTGGTCCCATCACCTCCTGGCAAATAGAAGGGGAAGAAATGGAGGCAGTGAGAGATTTTACCTTCTTGGGCTCCTTGATCACTGCAGATGGTGACAGCAGTCACGAAATTAAAAGACGCCTGCTTCTTGGGAGAAAAGCAATGACAAACCTAGACAGCATCTTAAAAAGCAGAGACACCACCTTGCTGACAAAGGTCCGTGTCACGGTGGCCGGAGTGGACTACTTCAGAGTAACGACGCCACGCAGCTCTGCATTTTATTCTTTTATTGGTGCTGCGTATTTACAGTGCTCAAGTCATTGCTATTTACACGGAGTGATGTGGTCAGTCGGTTTCAGAACCTCCTAATGGCTTTTGGCGCGTCTTTCTCCAACACAAAAGCTTTGGCAGACCCATCCTCTTGCCCCTCCTCTTCCTGCGTAATTCTGGAGTTGGGGGGATGGGTCTTCCCCCCTTGCTTGCCCCTTCCTGTCCCACCTGGGACCCTGGCTCCTCTACCTTGCCTGAGCCTCGGACACGACTTCCTGCTTCCCCACTGGAATCGGAACTCTCCCTGCTTTCCCCTTTGCTCGGGGACGGGCTTGAACTCAGGAGGGGAGGGACTTCGCGATATCCCCTGTCCCTCACATCCACCCCCCTCCCAAGCTCTCCTTCACCGCTCCCCAGGCCCCCCCCATGTGTCGGTGACGACTGGAAGCCTAAGAACTCAGTGCTCTCCGAGCCCGTTGGTGTGAATACCTCCCCCCAGTCCTGTGAGCCCCCCCCTTCCGCCTGGGCGGACGGGAATCCCAAAAAGTCCGTGGCGTCAGAGCTGGTGGGGGTAAAAACGTTCTGCCAATCTGCTCCTTCCTCTGACTGGGTGGATCTCGGTGACACCCATACCTCATCCTCAGGTTCCTCAAACTCCGCTTCCCAGCGCCATGGTGAGCTGCTCTCCCGTGCCTCCTCCTCCTCCCCCTCCCTTTCCCTGTGCCAGGGCTTGGGTCTGTGGGGAAAGAGGGCGTGAAATTCTTCCACCAAGAATTCCTCCTGTATCTGAGTGGCTGGGACCCATTCATTCTGGGACGGTGGAGCATCCTCCCATGCCATGAGGTACTCCAGTCCCCCCACCCCCCACCTTGAATCCAGGATGGCCGTGGCCTCATTGAGTTGCTCCCTGCCTTCCCTCTCCCCCCCTCCCTCGGGGGTTTGTTCGCTGTCTCGGAGCCTGCTGCTTTCCCTGTACGGCGACAGCAGCGATCTATGAAACACTGGATGCACCCTCATGTCCTCTGGCAGTGCCAGCCTGTATGCCACCGGGTTGACCTGTTGCGTGACCGTGAAGGGGCCCAGCCTTTTGGGTGCCAGCTTTTTGCACCTCCCTCTGGTGGGAAGGCCCTCCGAGGACAACCACACCTTGTCCCCCACCCTGATGACCTCCCCTAGTCGCCTGTGGCGATCTGCCCCCTTTTTGTACGCTTCCTTGGCCCTCTCCAAGTGTTCTCTGAGCTGCTGGTGCACCGTCTCCAGTTCCTCTGCCCAATCCTCAGCCTGTGGGCCCTCCTCCTCCTCCTCCCCCTCCCTCTCTGGGAAAGATCTGAGGTCGCGCCCGTAATTGGCCTTAAAGGGCGACACCCCTGTGGAGACGTGCACTGCATTGTTGTAGGCAAATTCTGCTAGTGGCAGGCGATCCACCCAGTCCGTTTGCCTCTGGCTGACGTAGCATCTCAGGTACTGCTGCAGAATGGCGTTGACCCTCTCCGCTTGTCCGTTGGTCTGCGGGTGTCTAGCCGTCGACAAGCTGACCTCCACCTGCAGGAGGTTCATGAGCCGCCGCCAGAACCTGGAAACAAATTGGCGGCCACGATCCGAAATAACCCTTAAAGGTAATCCATGCAGTCTGAAAACGTGATCAACAAACAGTTTGGCTGTCTCTTCTGCAGAGACTGCCCTGGCACACGGTATAAAGTGGCACATTTTGGACATGAGGTCCACCACCACCAACACTGCGGTCTTACCCCGGGAAGAAGGCAGATCTGTGATGAAGTCCATGGACAGCACTTCCCACGGCCTGTGTGGCGTGGCTAAGGGCTCCAGCAACCCTGGTGGCGCTGCTCTGACCACCTTTGCCCGCTGGCAGGTGTCACAGCCCCGTACATAGTCTCGAACATCTTCCCTCACCCCTGGCCACCAGAAGTGTCTCATGACTAGGTGAGTGGTCTTGTCCCTTCCAAAATGCCCCGCCGTTGGGTTGTCGTGCATCTGTTTGAGGACCGTACGTCTGAGCTGGGTGGTGGGCAGGTACAGTGCCCCCTTGTAGAAAAGCAGCCCTCTGCGTTCTGCAAAGTCTTTTGCCTGCTCCCTCCCCCCTCTCAGTTCTCTGAAGATGCGGTTGGCAAAGTCATCCGCTGCCGTCAGTGCTGTGAGTTCTGCCTCGCTCACCACTGCTGCTCCGCAGGACCATGCCGACGGGGGGAAAATGTGCCTTGGGGCTGGTGGCTCCTCCTCCTCCATGTACTCTGGCTTGCGGGAGAGGGCATCCGCCCTGACGTTCTGCTCTCCCGGGATGTAGTGTATGGAGAAGTTGAAGTTCGAGAAGAACTCTGCCCACCGTATCTGCCGCTGGTTGAGCACCCTGGCAGTTCTCCAGAACTCCAGGTTCTTGTGGTCTGTGCACACCTGGATGGGGTGCTTGGCGCCCACCAGGAAGTGTCTCCAATGTTTGAACGCAGCGTGGATCGCAAGAAGTTCTTTGTCAAACACGGTGTAGTTGCGCTCGGGCTGTGTCAACTTCCTGGAGAAGAAGGCACAGGGTCTCCACTCCCTGTTGGCGTCCAGTTGCAACAAAATGGCGCCCACAGCTTTCTCAGAAGCATCTGTCTCAATGCGTAGGGGCGCGTCCTGGACCACGTGGAACAGGTTCTGGTCCGAGGCGAACACCCTCTTGAGGCTTTCGAACGCTGCTTGCGCCTCTGGTGTCCACCTGAACTTCTGCTTGCCTCTCAGGCAGTCAGTGATGGGAGCCGTAACGCGAGAGAAGTTCTTGATGAACTTCCTGTAGAAGTTGGCGAAGCCTAGTAGGCGTTGGGCATCTTTGCGCGTCCTGGGGCTGTGCCAGTCCAGGATGGCCTGCACCTTGTCCTTGTCCATCGCCAGCCCCTTGTCTGACAGCTTGTAGCCCAGGAAGTCCACCTCCTTGGTGTGAAACTTGCACTTCTCCAGCTTCACATACAGGTGGTTCTCCTTCAGGCGCTGCAACACTTCCCTGACATCTTTCACATGCTGCCCTGGGTCATTGGAATAGATAAGGATGTCATCCAGAAAGACCAGGCAGTTCTTGAAGAGGAGGGACCCCAGGACGTGGTGCATGAAGGCCTGGAAGCAGGCTGAGCCCCCTTGCAACCCGAAGGGCATCACCAGATATTCAAAAGAGCCCAGAGGCGTGAACATCGTGGTCTTCCATTCATCGCCTTCCCGGATCCTGATCAAGTTGTACGCCCCCCTCAGGTCTAGCTTGGTGAAAATCTTGCCCCTGCGTGCTGCTGTCAGGAGATCATCCACTCTGGGCATGGGGAAAGCCACTGGCTCTGTCACCGAATTCAGCCGTCTAAAATCCACCACCAGGCGGCGCTGTGGCGTGTCTTTCTTGTCCACCCAGAAGACCGGGCTGCCCCCTGCTGCCTTGCTTTCTCTGATGAACCCCCGCTTGAGGTTCTTGTCGATGAAAGCGCGCAGATCCTCCAGTTCCTGGTCTGACATGGCGTACAGCTTGGCTGGGGGTATAGTTGCCCCTGGCACCAGGTTGATCTGGCAGTCAAAAGGCCTGTGTGGGGGTAGGTGGTCGGACTCCGCTTCGCTGAAGACCTCCTGCAGGTCCCAGTACGGCTTGGGTATCGCCTCACCCCCTTTGACGTGCATGGTGGCCACCGTGGCTATCGGAGGCCCCTCCCCTGGTTGGTGCTGCATGCAATGTTCCAGGCAAAAGTCCGATCCAAAAGTGATGCATCTCTGGTGCCAACTGATGGAGGGGTCGTGGCGCGCCAGCCAGCTCATGCCCAAGACGATGGGGGGGTCTGAGATGGTGGTGACGTTGAATGCCAGTGTCTCTGAGTGCCTTCCCACCGTCATTCTCATGGGGGGGGTTTGATGAGTGATGGCCCCCCCCAGCAGCTCTCTGCCGTCAATGGTTGCCACGTGAAGGGGAAAATCCAGCTGCAGAAGCTGGATCTGGTGCTCTTCTGCAAAGTTTCTCGAGAAGAAGTTCGCTGAGGCACCACTGTCAATTAAGGCAAGGACTGTCAGGGGATAGCCATTTGGGAGCGTTAGCGTGACTTCTAGAACCACTCCTGCTCTGGGAGGGGTGGGCTGGCTCTGCTCCTCTCTGTGCGGGTGGGTGGGCTGGGGCTGTTGTCTGCTGACTGTGCCTGGCTGCTGCCCCTTGTCTCCTGCAGCCAGGCTTTCCCGTTTCCCTGCTGTGGTGCTGCGTCAGTGGGGGAGGGCACCACCGTTCCCGCCCTTCCTTGCCACTCCCTGCGATGTGGGCAGTCTCTGACGAGATGCTGGGGGGAGTTGCAGAGAAAGCAATTCCCGCCCTTTCCCTCCTTGCGTCTTGGCGCCGCTGGGGTTTGAAAAGCCCGCGCGCGCGCGCTATCAATCTGCATGGGTTCCTGGTCCTGGCTGGCCCCAGGCGTGGCTTGAAAGGGTTGTTGGGGGAGTGGTTTCTCCTGCGGCCGTGGGAACCAAGCCCGCTTTGCGCGCGTTGCTTGTTTGTCGCTCCACCGGGATTCCTGTCTCACCCCCACCGCCAGAGCCGCTTTGCTCAGCTGATCCATATCACTGGGCTTTGGACCTCTCGAGAGCTCATCCTTCACCTCCTCATGCAACCCCAAGTAGAACGCCGCTTGCATTGGGGGGGACCCCAGTTCCCACCCCAATCTGTGCACCAGCATGGTGAATTTCGCCCAATACGCGCGAACTGTCATATTTCCTTGGCGTAAATTATGAAGTTCCTCCTTAGTCTGGTCCATATGACTATCGGACGAATACATCGTTTTCAAACCTTCTAGAAATAGTTTGACATTCTTCATGCAAGGATTCCTTGTTGCAATTAACGGTCTTAGCCACTCCCTGGCTGCCCCGGTAAGGTGCTCCACAATAAACGCTACTCTGTGCTCATCATCAGGGAACTCATCGTGGTGCAGCTCAAGAGCATACACAATCTCAGTCTCAAAGCCTTGAAATTCCTTCGGGTCTCCATTGAACTTGCTAACTAGGGTCCCAGCTCTCCTTCCTGGCAGCACTTGGACTTGGGGTGCCCCTCCCGCCTTGTTTTTCTCTGCATCCAGCTTGTTTTGGAGGTCTACCGCCACCGCCCTTAATTGCTGCTCTTTTTCCTGAAGCTCTCTCACCTGTTCCGCAAGTTGTAGCCGGTCGTCCTGGACCTTCTTAGTCTCCTCTTTAGCTGCCTTCAATTCTCCCTGCGCCTGCAGCGACAGCTGCTGCAGTTCTAGCTGGGCTTGCTCCGCGATCTGCCGCCACTTCTCCGCCTCTGACACGCTCATCCCGGCAACTCCAAAGTAGCCCAAAAATGATTAGGAGGTTGCTGTCACGGTGGCCGGAGTGGACTACTTCAGAGTAACGACGCCACGCAGCTCTGCATTTTATTCTTTTATTGGTGCTGCGTATTTACAGTGCTCAAGTCATTGCTATTTACACGGAGTGATGTGGTCAGTCGGTTTCAGAACCTCCTAATGGCTTTTGGCGCGTCTTTCTCCAACACAAAAGCTTTGGCAGACCCATCCTCTTGCCCCTCCTCTTCCTGCGTAATTCTGGAGTTGGGGGGATGGGTCTTCCCCCCTTGCTTGCCCCTTCCTGTCCCACCTGGGACCCTGGCTCCTCTACCTTGCCTGAGCCTCGGACACGACTTCCTGCTTCCCCACTGGAATCGGAACTCTCCCTGCTTTCCCCTTTGCTCGGGGACGGGCTTGAACTCAGGAGGGGAGGGACTTCGCGATATCCCCTGTCCCTCACAGTCCGTATAGTTAAAGCTATGGTTTTCCCAGTAGTGATGTATGGAAGTGAGAGCTGAACCATCAAGAAGGCTGATCGCCGAAGAATTGATGCTTTTGAATTATGGTGCTGGAGGAGACTCTTGAGAGTCCCATGGACTGCAAGAAGATCAAACCTATCCATTCTTAAGGAAATCAGCCCTGAGTGCTCCCTGGAAGGACAGATCGTGAAGCTGAGGCTCCAATACTTTGGCCACCTCATGAGAAGAGAAGAATCCTTGGAAAAGACCCTGATGTTGGGAAAGATTGAGGGCACTAGGAGAAGGGGACGTCAGAGGACAAGATGGTTGGACAGTGTTCTCGAAGCTACGAACATGAGTTTGACCAAACTGCGGGAGGCAGTGCAAGACAGGAGTGCCTGGCATGCTATGGTCCATGGGGTCACGAAGAGTCGGACACGACTAAACGACTAAACAACAACAATAGGCTTTCATTTCTGCCAGGAGAGATCATTAGTGTGCTTATTTGAGATCAGGTACAGAACACCATATGCTTATGGTAAGACAGACTCTTATTTACAGCATGCACCAATTTAACATTATAGAGAAAATGGAGTACTAAAACATAGCAGGACAATTGGATGGTTTGCCAAGGTCTGGGATATCCGACACATCTGAAAGCAGCCCTAGCCGTGTATTGGGAAGTTTTCAATATTTTATGTTTTACTGTGTTTTTATAAGAAGAAGAAGTTTCATGTACCTCCATACACATCAAGGAAGATTTTGATCACTGCCAGAGATTTAGTGACCTTTCTGTGACTTTGGGGGTATCTGAAAGCATCATAAACATTCAGGATAGCATTTCATTTTTTATGAACTGTATTAATGCTGTGATGTATCCTTTTATGTGAGAGCAATAAAAAAAAAGTTCAGGCCATGCTCTGGAAAAGAACAATACTGTATATCCCTTTGGGCTATGGTGACTTCTAGTGGATAACATTTGGTATACGGTAATTCAAGTGGAAGAAGATTAAATCTTCCAGGAAACTACTTGAAGTTTTATGCTCCACAGAGTTAAGGAAGCCTACAGGATGTTTAGATTGGGATCAAGTGGAATCAAAAGGTGGGAAAGTAGCTGAGGGTAGAGTTCTGTTCACACTTACTCTGAACTCAGTAGGACCAACCTTGGAGGTAATTTTCACAGCCATGTACTGCAATTCTTCATACTTTTAAAACACTTAAATGCCAAATTTCCTATGAGAGTCATCTTCTCCATTAGGTATAAATTTAATTTAACTGGGTTAAAACAGGAGCTGAGTAATAGTCTGTGTTTTCATAATTACACTTAGAAGGAACATAAATTTTGGGCAGAACTCAGAATCCTGAAATCTTTTCTTTCTTTTCCTTCCCATATTTCTTGACTATAAGGCTGGGCATACAGGCTTGAAAATATGTAGACCAAGTCTACATGTGTTACAGTGGGTTTGAGCAGAATTTCCAGCATTGCGCTTTACTGTGCAAGCCTGCATATGTCTACTCAGAAGTACAGTGGTACCTCGGGTTAAGAACTTAATTCGTTCCTGAGGTCTGTTCTTAACCTGAAACTGTTCTTAACCTGAAGCACCACTTTAGCTAATGGGGCCTCCCGCTGCTGCCGCTGCTGCACGATTTCTGTTCTCATCCTGAAGCAAAGTTCTTAACCCGAACTTTCTGGGTTAGTGGAGCCTGTAACCTGAAGCATCTGTAACCCGAGGTACCACTGTAAGTCCAATTGAGTTCAATGAGGTTTAGTTGCAAGTCAAGTGATGGGAACAGAATTGCAGCCTCAGTAACATACAGTGCTAACAAAGAGTAAACATAGTGTTATGAATTCACATTTGGGGTTTCCTACACACCGCTACGAATGAACAGAGAGGGGTAACCACAGCTTGACAGCTACGGCTACCCAGAGTCCTTCGCACCACCATTTCGCCGCCACAGCTTGGCTCTCCTTCCCTCCAGAGACCCGCACCCCCTCCGCAAGGATTAACATATTCAAACACCTCTCAAACACCTCCTAAAATCCACCATAAACTCTGCATTTCCCCTTCGCCTAAGGACAAGCATATGCAACCATAAACTCTGCATTTCCCTTCGCCTAAGGACAAGCATATGCAACCCTCGCCTAGACAATTATCATAGACCATTATCATAAACTCCACATTCCCTTGCTCCGTCTTCCCTCCTGTTCAAGACAAACAGCCCGATGAGTCACAGCCCAAGCTAACAATAATCCTGTCACGGAACTCAATGAGGCATAAGTAAACATTGTAACACTGACAGCCCGAAACCAAGAGACAATTGCTACAAGCCCCGATACAGCGTCTCCAGAGAAGAAGGGGGGGGGGGGAGAAACCCAAATTCAAAGTGACACTTTCTAAACTCCACCAAGTAACGCAGCCCATCTTTATACAACCTTACCATTTTATACAAACCTTATACAAACTTGCTATGAACTTTTACCTTCTCGTGATTATATGCTTGCTTCTTGTGATTACATGCCTGCTGGCCTAATGTGCCTTAAATGTGAGAAACCCCTTATATCCCTTGAAAGGCGTCCCTCCCTACATGCCTAAGAACCTAACCACAACCTCCATATTACTCTTGATTAATTAAACTAGTGTTCCTCTGTATTAGAAGATAGGTTGTTAGTATCTCTTTGTATTAGAAAATCACTGTTTTATATTTTAGAACTGTATACGTATAACCACAACCTCCATATTACTCTTGATTAATTAAACTAGTGTTCCTCTGTATTAGAAAATAGGGTTGTTAGTATCTCTCTGTATTAGAAAAAATCACTGTTTCATATTTTAGAACTGTATACGTCAGGATGTATTAGAAATGTTTTCCATACTTATTTTCTGTGCAACCCTTCTCTGACCCCAAGCCCCCCTGAAACCTCCCCATCACCGTCCCATACCCAACGAAGGAAGACACGGACAATAGAAAGATTAGCTTGACAACTTTATTCAAATTAAACATGCCATAGTCCATCTTTCCACGGCCTCAAGGAAAACACCTGCCGGATGAAAATCACCTCATGGAAATCGTCAGGAAATCGCTCCACTCCTGCGCCCATCTCGAAAGATTGCCCACCTGTCGAAACAAAGGGGAGTGCCATCAACGACAGGAGAAGAGAGATTGACATCTCTCCATCTGAAAAGAAAAGTCATCTCCGCACCTAGCTAATCCGATCTCCCACCCGTCGCCCTTGTCTCCCCCTCCCTCCCAGTCCAGAGAATTCCATGCATGAACAGAAGGGTATATAGGGGGACTTCACCATTTCCCGGGGTCCTTCCTTTTTTCCAGAGGCAGGGACCCTACAGCTGTAGTTTTCTGCATTTTTTTCAATAAAGGGATCTGTTTGTTTTCACTGACAGCAACGCGTGGTCTCTGTCATTTTCCCGGCGGAGGCGAACCAAGCGCAATCCCGGAGCTTCCAAGCCGCGCCTGTCCCTCTAACAGGGAAGCGCATTTTGGGGACAAATTTCCACGACAGTTTATGGCGAGCCAGGCAGGAGCCTTCGTTTAGCCGTACTCTGGGGGAGCCGTGGTTGGAGGGCCCAAGCGCACCCAGCCATTTGCAGGGGGGATCTCCTTCCCTGACTGTCCCTGGAGTTCTGGCCTAACTGGGATCCTTAGCGGGACCACACAGGGAAAACAAACAGGATCCAGACGGCCGTGGGGGTTGATTTTTACAAGATTTTCTTCTCCTGATTGTTGCGAGGTGACCAAGCTTCAGGAAAAGAAGGCAGCGCGCTGCAACGTGAGTATCAATAGGGAATTGGCTCTTTGGGGTGGGAATTGTCACAGCAATCAAACTCTTTCCTATTTTTCATAGCCAAAAAACCCAAAGCCCGTCGGAGTCAGCCCAGGCTGGAAGGTTTTGCGGCTGCCCTTTCCTCCCCAAGGCTTGTTGTCCGTCGGAGTTTTGCCCAGATAGCAAGCCTTGGCAACTCTCCCTTTTCTCGCTTAGCTATCCCGGGTGAAGACGCCCCTCTGCCATGGCGACCTTTCTTAGGAATGACCCATGACCAGAGATTGCAAGTGCGCCCGTTCCCTTTTCCTACTTTGCATTCCTCAGGTCCGATCTGGCATTGTGTGGGCAAGCGTTCAGTAGGACCTGAGTCTAGAGTGTAAAAGGCAGGGAGATTGCTGTGGCACTATTAAATTTTGGGTGGGAGTAGGAGTCCTCCTCGGAGTGTGCCCACTTTCCTAGAACGTTTTCCTAAGGAGACTTTCCAAACCCCATTTTCCCTTAGAGAGCCCTTTAGCAAACCTTCCCAAACCCACTTCCCTATCGGAGTCGGTCCACTTTCCTATCGGAGTCAGTCCACTTTCCTTAGACGTGCCCCAGGTTCCCCAGGAGTCCCGTGAACCCCGAGAGACCCCAAGGCCCCGTCGGAGACCGCCCAGGGCTAGAACTTGCGCAAGTGCCCCTTCGGAGACTGACCAGGGCAGAAAATGGGTGCACCCTTGTCCAAAGGGACATCGCTGCAGGCTTCAGGGGAGAAGGAAGCTCCGCCGGAGCTTACTTCTCGCCTGAACACTGACAGCCCGCTGAAATACGTCCTCAGCCACTGGGACGTCCTTTCAGACGGGAAGGGAATATCGCAAACCAAGTTGATGAAACTCTGCACAAAAGATTGGGTGAAAATTACTGCAAGGCAGCCCGCAGAACTGCGATGGATAAGGGAGGGATCCTTTAATCTGCAACGACTGGCCGCGTTGCGTGTCGCCCTAGAAGACCAGTACCCCCTCCAGATTAGGTACCTTGATATCTTTGAGAGCGCCCGAAAGAAGCTGAAGGGTGACAGCACAGCACCCCGACAAATGCCTATCGTCACCCCACTGAAGGGGCCCCCGCCATACCAAGAAGCTATGTTAGAAGAACCCTGCGAGATAGCCTCCCTAGCACAGAGGGCCCCCGTGGGATTGCCCCCGTCACCCCCAGCAGAGCCAGCTTCAGTGCCTGCTCCAGCTTCAGTGCCTGCTCCAGCTTCGGTGCCCGCTCCTGCCTCAGTGCCCGCTCCAGCTTCAGTGCCTGCTCCAGCTTCGGTGCCCGCTCCTGCCTCAGTGCCCGCTCCAGCTTCGGTGCCCGCTCCTGCCTCAGTGCCCGCTCCTGCCTCAGTGCCCGCTCCAGCTTCAGTGCCCGCTCCAGCTTCAATACCCGCTCCTGCTTCAGTAGCCGTTCCTGCGCCAGTGCCTGTTCCAGCCTTTCAGCCTCCTGCCTCAGTACCCGCTCCTGCTTCAGTAGCCGTTTCTGCGTCAGTGCCTGTTCCAGCCTTCCAGCATCCTGCCTCAGTACCCGCTCCTGCTTCAGTACCCGCTCCTGCTCCAGTGCCTGTCCCAGCCTTTCAGCATCCTGTCTCAGTACCCGCTCCTGCTTCAGTACCCGCTCCTGCTCCAGTGCCTGTCCCAGCCTTTCAGCATCCTGTCTCAGTACCCGCTCCTGCTTCAGTACCCGCTCCTGCTCCAGTGTCTGTTCCAGCTCCGCAGTTGCCAGCGCCAACACCGCAGCCGCCCGCTACGACTCTCCAGGTACCCAATGTCGACGCCACAGCCAGCGATGGTCCTCAAAGCACCCAAGCCGCAGCCACTTCCATCCCGCCTGCTGCAAGCCCGGTTGCATCTCGAACCCGGAGCCATAGCATAGACGAGAGACTCCTTTTCAAATTTGTTGATATCTTGGATGCAGTAACTAAAGCGCCACGGACACAGCCTAAGGAGAAGGAAGGGGAAGGCGACCAGACCACAGACGCTGCAAAAGAGAAGGGCCAATTCCCCCTCAGATCTATTCCCCTCGCGCCAGTCGCCGCTGGGCAGCCACCTACCTACGCTTATGCCCACATCCCGTTTTCAACGTCAGACCTCATGAACTGGGCCAACCACATGAGAACCCTAAAGGACGACCCCGACCTCTGCTATCGACAAATTTCGGCCATTTTCTCCACGCACAACCCGACGTGGGCCGACGTCCACACACTCATACACACCCTCTTCAACGACGCAGAGAGAGAAGACATCTTCGCTAAAGCAAGGGAAGCGATCGAGAGGGAAGGCTTCCAAACCCTTCCAAGGAGACCTGCAGGGGCAGTCGGTTTAACCTCAGCATGCATCCTGACCGAACCTGACTGGGACTATAACAAGGAAGAGGGAATCTGGAGCCTAAAAATGTTCCGCAAGGCTATCCTAGAAGGCATAAAACTGGCAGGGAAGAAGGGCACCAATTGGACTAAAATACAATCAGTGACCCAAGGGCCAGACGAAAGCCCTTCCGCCTTCTACACCCGACTGTTGGCCGCTTTTAGAACCTGGGGAGGAATTGACCCCACCACCGAAGATAATCAAGTCATCGTTAGAAGCTTCTTCAAAACCCAATGCCAGCCTGATATCAAGAAGGTCCTCGATTTCCAATTGGGATACGAGGGAAAGCCCATCAGCGAAATCTTGTCCATAGCTAAGACAGTGTATGAAGGTCGAGACGAGAGGAAAAAGAAGGAGGAGAAACGCGAAAGAGAGGAAAATGCCCGCATTTTGGCTCTCGCACTCAGAGCACCATACCAACCTCTGCCCTATAGCCCACAGCAATCGTATAAATCATCCCCGGTCCCAGTGAGCACCCACCAACGGACTCAAGCCAGCCACCCCTACCACCAACAAGCACCGGCAGGGGGGCAAGCCAGGGAACATACCCGTCAGGGCTCCCCTATAGTCTGTTATGGGTGTCTGAAAGAAGGCCATTTCCGACGGGATTGCCCGGGACGTTTCAATCGAACCCACCCCATGCCCAACACTGGGGGACAGCCAACAATCAGCCCACCCTGGAACCCGCAGCCAGCCGGGGACCACCTGAACCCCTTCCTCCAAAATACCAGCCAACCACCCAGTTATTGACAATCAGAAGGGGATTCCGAATTGACAGCCCTGGCCTGCCCTACCTTCCGTCTGTCCGCTAACGAACCCACCTGTACCATATCCATCGATGGCCACGAATACCGCTGCCTCGTCGACACAGGGGCCACCTTCTCTACGCTCAGTGATAGCCACCTACGACCCAGCTCTCAGAAACAACGTATCATGGGCATAGACGGAATCCCCCGAACCTGCAACCTCTCCGAACCCACCACTGTGACACTGGGACCCCTGACAGCCGAGCATTCCTTCCTCCTGACCTCCAGCCCCATCAACTTATTGGGACGGGACCTCCTGTGTAAACTCAAAGCAACCATCATGTGTAGTTCAGAAGGCATCTATCTACACATGCCAGAGGAATCTGTAATTACCTTCCAGGGCATCCTACAGGAGGAGAAACTACCTGACTTAGATATTCCCCCCGAGTTAGCGAACTCTGTCCCAGTGTGGCTCTGGGGAACCACCTCTACCTCTGTTGGACTCCTGAAATCTGCTGAACCCGTCCGAATAAACTACCCCACTGGAGTTCCCTTCCCCCGCGTGAATCAATACCCGCTGCCACGGGAAGCCATCGAAGGGTTAAAACCGATGATAGAAGACTTCATGGGACAGGGAATACTCGTCCCCTGCTCAAGCCCCTGCAATTCGCCGCTCCTGCCCGTCAAGAAAATCGGGCCCCCAGGTACTCCCGTTAAATATCGTTTGGTCCAAGACCTCAGGATTATTAACAATTTCGTCATTCCCAGGCACGCCATCACTGCAAACCCCAACACCATCCTGACGGGAATTCCGCCTCAATGTACCCATTTCACAGTAGTAGACCTCTGTTCCGCTTTCTTCTCAATAAGGGTGCATGAGGACAGCCAGTTCCTGTTTGCTTTCACCTGGGGACACAGTCAGTTAACGTGGACCAG